>NC_067143.1:44381511-44694011 GCF_903995435.1 Acomys russatus | reverse complement strand
CTATCGCTTAGGCTGAAAATTGCTGTGCTCTGCTGCAGGCAGCTCCCTGCACAAACCCTCTATTCTGGCACTCCAACCATATACTCAGCAGACAACACCTCGCACCTGTTGTCACAAGTAGACACCAGAGGAAATAGGCTTGGCTGCTGTGCCTCCTCACCGAAAAAACTCTTGGAAGCTTGTGGTTCATTTTCTGCAGACTTTGTCCCTTGGTCCTTCCCCCTTCCTGATTTTGTTTTGTAATGTTTTGCTATTAAAACAAACAAACAAACAACTAGTTTTGAGTTTAGCTATGCTGGACTTTATGAATCAAACTTCCAAGTGTCTTGGGAAATTGCAATGCACATTCTATAGATAGCAAACACATTTTCACACGGACTATCATATCTGTGACTCCATCTATCCCTGTAAAGGTTCTATAAACAACACTATATCCCCTTTTCCAGAGAAGGGGGCTGAGTGACTGGCTCCATGTACATAGCTTAGTGGCAGCAATGCAGGGCAGTTTGGGACCCCAGACCCAAGGTCTAGCTTTGTGTCTTTACCCTGTCACTCATTCAGCCTGGGAGGAGGTGGAGGTTGAGGTGGTGACTATGTATAAGGACAGTAACAGTAGCAACAGCAGCCACCACAACTTAGCTTGGAGGTTTGTACTAAATATAAAAGTAAAAAGTAAAAATTACAGTCTTCCCTTATACACAAGGAAGGAATCTTGCAAAATTGATGGGCTTGTCCCATGTTGCATGTGTACATGCATTGGTGAATGAATATACAGTGACGCCCGCTTGACTCCAAAACTTCCTCTTGTGGCCTTTTCACTTTGCAGCTCACTCTCCCACTAGCAAGGCCAGTGACTTTAGATTTCCCCCTTCAAGACTGACTTCCTCGTTGTCTATACATTTCCGAAGCTCCCTTACTAGTTAATTCTTATCCCAGGACTTCTCACTCTGAATGTAATGCTTGTTGGCTCAGGGCTAGGCCTCAAGTTTCAGGGATAGAGATAAGAGAGGGAAGCTCTCAAGGGTTAGTCAAGAAGACAGGGTGAGGCTGCCTGGGTTTGATGGGCCTTACGTCTATTTAAATTGTAAAATAATATCAATTGCCTTTAAGAGTTGGGGTAAGAAATAACTGAGAACAAACACGGAAAGCAGCACAACAATGATTTGACACCAGAGAGTGCTCACCAAGATAACTCAGAGCCCTGTGGCCGCCAGGGTATGTCTGGGTCACATCCATGCGATCTAGTATCTCAAGTGCCCATCTCTGGCTTATGGACCCCATTTAACCCAAGGCCAAAGCAGAGCCTCAACACATGTCTCTGGAAATGCTCCAGGTCACCACTGAAAACCCCCTTTTCCTCACACTTCCGTATCTTCATATGTGATGTGTAGGGATGTGTGGATTATTCCCAGCAGTTCTTACCAGGTCACACACATGCCTTACTGTGTGCCACCCATTCCTAAGAGTGTCCAATGTGGGGCAGTTTCCACGCGCTCTGTTTATCTTGGCCAATCTGCCCTGCTAGGATTATACTGAATTCTGGCTTGTCAGATTCCCAAACCCAGCAGCTGACACATTTCAGCTTCTGCCTCCTTTAGATATTAATGGATCCCCACATCTGGGAAAAATGCTACAGTGCTCCAGCACCTAATTTAAGATGTGATGAGCTGTTTTTAATTTGCTTTGTGTGCCAATTCATCACTACAGCTTTTATAAAATGGCATTAAGACTCATACTTGCCACCCTGGGGCCTTTTTAACAAGTCCATTAAGACAAGTGGAATTTGACACAAATAATGCAATGGCTTTTTCATCTCTACTGCTCCTCCTGAACTGAGAAAGTGAAGTGCCTCTTTGCCAGTGGGGAATGACTAGGAAAGAAAAGAGCGAAGCTGCTGCTTGCTTATTCTTGTGGCTGTACATGGGTAGCGGCAAAGTGTAAGGGTACCCAACTAAACAGTGCATATGAAGTGTCCAACTCTATGTCAGGCATTTGCTCAAGGTTGGTGGCATGAGCTGGTCCCTACAGGGCTTGAGTATGGGAGAGCTGGCCCTGCTCCTCATCTACCATGATGTGATGTAGGTGAGGGAGAGATGTCCCACTGAGGTCATAAGAGCAGGAGACTTGGCCCTCACCAGCTGCAGCACTTGCCTGGCCAGTAGAGCTGACCCTAGTGGCATGGGTTCAATCAGCTAGCCCTTGCATGAGAGCAGGATAGCTGATCCTGCCCTCTTGCTGGCTGTGGTATTGGGTGAACTATCTGGAATAGTGCTGGAGAATTTGCCCTGGTGGTGTGAGTGCAAGATAGCTGGTGCGCTGACCAACTCAGCTACCCCCTAGGCCCAGATCCAGGGCTTTGAGTTGGCCCACCCCAAGATCTACACCATGTTGGAACATGTGAAAGGTCCAGCCGTGTAGATCTAAAGTTGCAGGATCTCTAGGGCAACAACAGGATATCTGAGGAGTCTCTGTGAGGATCCAGAATAGTGTGGCAGAAGCCAGAGGTCTTGACCTAGTCCAATGACTCACTAAAATAAACATTTGCAAGTAAAGATGCATGGAAAAGGGGTGTACCGCATGACACTCTGTGACATACTACAGACTCCAAGACAAGATATTTTTCATTGTTTTATTTTCTTTTGGAGAGAGGTCACAAGGGCAAAGGTGACTATGAAGGGTTAGGAAGATGAGTGGGATCGGGGTACGTGATGTGAAATTAAGAATCAATAAAAAGTTATGTGCTTCATTCCATTTTAAACCTTTTCCTAGTTTGTAAAAATATATAGACTATATAATTAATAACTAGAAAGGAAAGTCCAACATTCATACTTGAGTGGAGATGTGTGGAGTATCAGAAGCTCCTTGAGGTACTCCCTCATAAGCATATCCTTCCCAGAATTCCATTGTTCAGAATTATCACTGTATTGTCAGTGTTTCTACTTGTAAGTTAGCTTTATGTGATTATTGAAATCTGTGTCCTTGTGTTTAAAATCCCAGAACAACAGAAGAACAGCTAGGCAAATCAGTGAACTTTTCCACACTCCTTGGCTAGATTCCCAATTTTAGTGTATTCCTTGTGTCTTGATCGCTGCATATCTATATATGACATGTATGTACATGTACATATGTGTGTGTATATATTTGCTGAAGTATTGAAATAAATGTGAAACCCTGAAGAAAAAAGAAGGGGTCAATGAATCTTCACAAATTTTGTGCAGAATTCTGGGCTTGGGGCCTGTGGGGATGAGACTACAGTACTGCAAAGTAGGAAGTGGCGGGGGGGGGGGGAAGCTTTAGAGGGACAGGTTCCTACAATTATGTGGAAAAGGAATCAATGGAACTAGATTGTGGTAGAAACAAAAATGGCTCACTGCCCACCAAATGTCCATGTATTAGTCTTTAGAACAGTGGTCTTCAGCCTATGGGTCACAACAACTTTGTGGGTCAAAGGACCACTTCACAAGGGATGAATATCACATATTTACATTACGATTCATAACAGTAGCAAAATTACAGTTATGAAGTAGCAACAAAAATAATTTTATGGTTGGAGGTCTCCACAATATAAGGAACTGTATTAAAAGGGCGGTAGCATTAGGAAGGCTGAGAACCACTGTTCTAGGACATTAAATCACATAAAGGACATACAGATGTGCCTATGACCTGGAGGGGTAATATCCAGGACTCTTGGGTTATCTGAGTGGGCTCAGCCTGAGCACGGAGTCAGCAACACAGAACTGATAAAGACTGACGTGAGGATGGAAATGAGGACCTGAACATGGAAGAGGAGAATTTGTTACAGCAGTGATGTACAAATAATACAAGGGCTGAAGAGTAGCATCATTTGTAGATGCAGATTGTAGGGCAGGGAGTAAGGGCAGGCTGCCTGTCTGATGGTCTTTTCATTTATTACTGAGTCTTTGGGATAAAAAAGCAGTTATTAAGCAACATTAGTAACCTTCTGACTGCCTAATATGGCTTGGTCATATGCAAAGTACTTTTGCTTTATATACAATTATATATACAGATGATTATTCCTATGTTTTATCTAGTTCTTATGAAACCTTATGAAATCACCATCTGTTTTACTTGGGAGGCCAAAGCAGAGAAACAAGCAGACCCTTTCCTCCTCTAACATTGCAAAGCATCCTTGGTAGCTTTGGGGCAGTCTACATTAACAGCCTACACTGGAAATGACTTTCGCCTCCTGTCCTGGATCAGAAAGTATTGCAAGTCAGTGGCTCCCAATCCAGCCTGAGCAGAGCCTGTGCAAAAGCATCCGAAAATGAAGGAGTGAATCAGCAGTACTCCCTTCTGTGCAGTGAACTTGTTTGGGCTGGAGAAGCTGTTGTTTCCATGACAACTCTGAGGCTCAAGAAACAGGGTGCTTCAACTCAATTTCCTTAGTCCTTTGAAATCCAGGGCTCTGCTGGATCAGAGGAGACCTGTCTTTCACCCTTCTATGCAGGGAGAGAAAGAACCAAAACAACAGCATATGTCAAGTCTGCTCTCTGTCCAATCCTAGCCTGCTGGTCTCCATTTTAACATTAAGGTAAGTGGCTGTGGACAGTGCAAAGACGTGAGACTAAAGAGATACATTCAAGCCAGTCTACCTCTTTCTTAAAGGTTGTCACTAAGGAAATTATTGGGATATTTGAGTCTCAATTTTATTTATTTATGAAGTCAGTTATTTCTGCACATCATACATTTGCACAGATTCAACCAGGTAACATATAAAACCTTCACGGCCAACAGTTCCTTTACCTTACCCCTTCCCAGTTGGAAGGAGTGAATAGCTTTCTTAACTACATCAAGGGCGATTGGAAATAGTGTCTTCTTGGTGTGATAGTAAAAAGACATACATAGTAAACATTCTCAAAATGTTTTCCCTCTCGAGTGTGTGGGGAGGAAAACTAGACCGAAACAGAGAGATCTGACCTTCAGTTGCTCTTGTTTTAAGAAATCAGAAAGCGCCATCTGTTTTTTCTTCCATCTTAAAAATACTCATTTAGTCACTTATGCATATAATGAAGAATGTTTTAAAAACAGGGGGCATCTTGGAAACAGAAACGAATTGAGTGGAGTGATAGGGACAGGACTGAACATAGTCCCACCGTGTAACCTTACTATCTTTCTTTGTGCTATAGCTTGCAGATATTGAAAAGAAGGAGGAGGAGGAGGAGGAGAAAAAAAGGAGGAGGAGGAGAAAAAAAGGAGGAGGAGGAGAAGAAGAAGAAGAAGAAGGAGGAGGAGGAGGAGGACAACGACCACAACCAAACAACTCACTAACTTGATTTATTTGTCATGTTTTAAGGTTTTTTCCTGCAAGATGTTTTGAAGAAACAGGGTAGTTTTCCATGCAGCTAATGTTAATGTGCTGTTTGTGTTGCAGGAATCAATTAGCCTGGTGTCTGTCACTCCCTCCTTTGAGTTGGCTAGCTTTCAATCACCAGGAAACACATAGAAGAAAAACAATGTGAAGGAGCAAGGTTAGTTTTCTCTGAGAGTTTCTAAGATTTACAAAGCGAGTCCAGAACAGGCAAGGCTACACAGAGAAACCCTGTCTAGAAAAAAAAAAAAAATTTTGGTCTATGGTAATTTGGCTCTGTAACTGTGGACTTGTGTTAAGGCAGAACATCAATGCAGGGAGCACATGATGGAGAAAAGCTGTCCATCTCCTGGTGACCAGAAACAGAGACCAACTGAAGAAGTGGCCAGAGGTAATACATACCGTTTTAGGGCATAATCCTAGTGACCTCCAGCCCCTGAAATATCCACCATTTACCAATAATGCATTTCCATTATGACTCCATTGATATATTTATCCATTAATGATATGAGGACTCTCATAATACAAGTCACACGTCCCAGCACTACCATGTAGAGGACAGGGACTTTTTTTTTTTTTTTTTTTTTTTTTTAATACATGAGCTTTTGGGATCTTTCAAACTACAATTTTTAAAACAATTTTTAATTTACTATAATTTATTCAGATTACATCCCAAATGTTATGCCCTCACTTGTATCTTCCCTTTTCCACCCTCCCTCTCTCTTCCATCTTATTTCTCTGCCCTATACATCTGACAGAAAGGGGCTTCCTCCCCTACCGTACGACCACTCCAATCAGGTCTCATCTGGATGACATGCTTACCCTTCCTCTTTGTGTCCACCAGTCCTCCCCACCAAGGGGAAGCAGTCAAATAGGGAGCACCAGAGTTCATATTAAAGGCAGTCCCTGCTCTCCCCACAGCTGTGGAGAATGAGATGTCCATTGGCTAGAGCTGAACAGCAGATCTAGGTTTACTGCCTGCATTGTCCTCGGCTGGTGCATCAGTTTGTGCAGAGGCCCCCTGGGTCCAGACCCGCCGGCCTTAGTGGTCTCCTGAAACTATAATATTCTGAAACCTCAGAATTTTTTTCTCATGCTCTCTCATTGTAGTTTTTAACCTTTGTATATTCTTGCTTATATAAACTCAGGGAACATGGAGTTTTTTCATTCATCCAGTTTCAAGGGCTGGTAACAGAACAGATGATCAATAGAAACAGTTTGTTTTCAACATCAGTTTTCACAGGGAAATTCCAAGAGTTCTATAGTTTCCTGAGAAACAGCATGAGTAGTGAGGAACAAGAGGCAATGGGGATCTGAGTGGTACCCAGCATGGATTAGCCTGTCTTTTTAAAGACGTCATGAGGAATCTTGCACCATTACTGTCTTTCAAGTTGAAGCACATTGCCTCATGGTAAAGGGAGGCACATGGTCCTTACTTATTATTTCAAATCTCTTGAGGAATCCTGATGTTTGCGGACTTGGAGTGAGTCTTCCTGTCCAGGTGATGTGTCCAAGGTACCTATTTATTTTCTTGTCTACTTTAATAGTCACATGCATTTAGTGAAGAGGATCGTGGAAGCCACAAGCAAATCACTCTTCATGCTTGGAAACAAATTCATCTCTTACAAAGAGTTCACTGCCTAAGATGACAGTGCCTATTACGTTATGACCAAGTATTGAAGAAAGCTTTATACCATGACAGACCTAGGCGTCTAATTGTCTGTGACTCAAAAATGAAGGCATCGTTCCATTGTTAAGGAAGGGAAATTTTATGATGCGTCAGACTATGGCATTAAGTAGCTATTTAATCATTCAAACCTTACAAGGCAGTGCTGTACTCATTAGAGATAGATATTATCATCCCACCAGACTATTTCTAGGCTCTGAGCAGATTGGGAAAACGCCAATTTCTGCTGTACCCAGGAATCAGGCAGCTATTGCTATGACTGAAGATAGAACTAATTGGGCACTGAAGTCCTTACAGGCTAAGCCTCCCTGTAGTTGTCACATTTTGATTATTATTGGGACACCATCATTGCTTCCAGGGGTGACAACAATCTATTTCTCTCTCCCCTCTCTTGGGTCTCCAGCGCTACTAATTTCCTCAGGGACATGGTGTGAACATATTTCTCATGCATGGGGTCCTGCTTGTCGATCATTTCAGACAACTTATTATCAGCATCTTCAGGGACTGAGCTCTCTCCAGCCTGCTCTCTCTCTCTCTCTCTCTCTCTCTCTCTCTCTCTCTCTCTCTCTCTCTCTCTCTCTCTCTCTCTCTCCCTCTCTCCCTCCCTCAAGGTGTCCTGGCACCTGTCAAATGAATTTACACTACAGGCCTGAATGACAAGTCTCTCACTCCCATCCTAGGGAGGCATAAACAGACTTGAACCTGACCAAGGGCAGAGCTCATTGGACCAGGATGAATAGTGTTTCAGTTTTCTGGGTTGAGTGGAGCTATAAAGCATAGTCATCTTAAAATCTCTATAATTTCCTAAAATACCATCAGCTGGAGCTTCACAAGCTAAAGTGTGGGAAAGGGGACTACAAAACGGTTTAAGAACTCCTGTGTTCTGGTCTTGAGTTTTAGGTGATGGAGGTTCTCACACTGATGGTGATACTTCAAAGTACTGACACAGCCCCAGTTAGCTATAGCCCTTTACTTTTGGCCTCAACTAAAAAATGGAGGCCAAAATTGCAATTTACTAATTTAAAAGTTTGGGATGGAGAAAAAGAAGAAACATTCCTATAAGATTGGTCACCAGTGCTGACTGAACGATTAACATTCAAGCCATCTAAGTAAATAATTGGACAATTTATCATGAAACAGAGACATCAGTACCTTTGTTATTTTAGGCAGCTGTGTAATTTTCAGCAAATTGCTGAACCCTTTTATACATGAGCTTATAGAAATGTACAGCAAAGGATAAACACCTGGTAAAGGATAAACATAGGAGCTTTCAGATTCCAGGAAGGGTTCACTATTTAGTGATTGATTCTAGACTGGTGGTGCTAATTGAAATGTCAACAGACCTGTAAACCTCTGTTACTGTTCAGAGTTTACAGATGAGGTGGGAGATATGCATGAAATATGGAAGAAAGCAGTCCAAGAACGTTTGATGTGACTGCTCCAAACCCTTAGTTCCATTGTAGTGGTGGTTTTTGGAATAAGTAACAAAATGTTCACACATCATAATGCTAGATTGCTGTGCAATCTTTCAGCTTTCCCACGTATTGGGCTTGTTACACTGTTATGGGTTTTCCACCACAGGAAACTAGATGGGAGACACAGGCTTCCCTGTGACAGGAGAAGCCCTAGAGTTAGAAAACTAGACGTCCGCCATCTCCCAAGCCTGTCAAGGTTCGCATTATCTTGTAATGAGCAGGGCAGACAGAGAAGACACGGTGGTTCCGTACTCACCCCGGTGAACACAGTGAGTTCAAACCACAGGCAAGCTTCCACTATGGAAATAACAAGAGCCCCAGGCACTGCTGGCTTTGCTGAGAACTCAGAAATGAAGATTGATTCCAGTCCTTGGAAACTCAAGTAAGGCTGGGAATGTGGGTAATGCAGGACATTAGTTTGGCTCCTTATTCACTCAGCAAATGTTGGGCACTTATGAAACAGTAACGGTTCTGGGAGCTCGAGATACGTAAGTAAAGAAAAACATTAAAAATATTTGCCTAAGAGAATTTACATTTTAATGATGGGAGATGGGGAGACAGGCAAAACAATGAACACACAAACACAAATGCAGGCAAAAGGAGAGAAAATATTACAAGTTCGTTAATGCTGGGGAAAGGTTAAAAGGAGAGCAGGGTGGTTGGGGTCATGGGGACCGCGGGGTGGATTGTGGGTGCAGTGGTTGTGAAGCTTGCGTTTTAGGTCATGGTCAAGACGAGACTTGATTGGCATCAGGATAAAGGATTGAAAGAGGGTTGTGTGGGTGTCTGAGGAGAACGTGCCCCAATGTGGTGGAGCAGCCAGGACCAAAGCCTCGGATAAAGCTATAACTGGGTACAGCAGACTATGTTAGAAGAGCATGGAGGAAATGCATAACTGCAGAGCAGCAACCCCGCTTGGATGCTCATTAAGAAGTTTTGAGGGAAGGGACCACTCACTCCATTCACAGTAGAAAAATGGTCCCATATGTTCCTAGTCGACAAGGCAACGTGCCTCGGGCATGGGATCCCATGGGGAGATCCTCTGCAGTAATAGTGACCTATAGGCATTCCCTTGGAGACACACACACACACACACACACACACACACACACACACACACACACACAGAGAGAGAGAGAGAGAGAGAGAGAGAGAGAGAGAGAGAGAGAGAGAGAGAGAGAGAGAGAGAGAGATTTTGCAAATTTCAGTCCATTCAAACACCCCTAACTTTCTCTAGAAACCTTCCTGTGTCTGTCTGTTCAGAGAATACCATTTCTTCCCTACTCTCTGTTAAAGTGCCGCCTTGCACATTATTTCATGCTTATTCTTGTGGGTTACACTTTAGGTTCCTTGGGTGTAGGTGTATTTTTCCTTCTAGATTCTCCACTCAGGAGTATGAAGTGCAATGTCACTCATCTCTGTCGTCTTCAACCAAAGGAGGGGGTGAATTTAATTGAAGTCAGAACCAACCTGCATCACCTTGGGAAAATTACTTCATTTCCTTGGGTCTCCTGTGGTCCCCTCATCTGTAAAGTGGGGTTAAAAGGTACCAGTATTTTTCCATTAATCTTCCTACTTGCTTTCACTTTAACACCTAAAGTGAGGTTGTTTACCCATTAACAGCATCTTATAGTTTAACTGATAGACTTTTACCTTTCTTGACGACACATAAGGTGACTATTACTGTCAGAGACAACCTACATTCAGTGAATATGAGACAAATCATTTCACAGGTTATAGTACTTAATGAGATGTGGGAATAAAGCCCCATAGTGGTCCATGGCACAGTGTGTGTGTGTGTTCACACTACTACTACTGTTGCCCTGTAGATAGCTTGTTGTCACTTACAGTCACTTCATTATCTCTTCTTTTTATACATACAGTTTATTTTATTTTTTTATTTTTATTTTTTAAAGAGAGTAGACACTAGACTTCAAAAGTGCTGAAGGGCTGAGAGGCCCAATACTGTTTGGTGATCTGAGTTTTGCTCAGCATGGGCTTCAGCTAATTAAATGCAATTTCTATAAGAAACGCCGTGAGCTTTCCAAATAGCTCAGAAATTTTAAAGAGAAATAAAGACTAATAAAATTCTGAAAATTAGTTTATATCCATTTAGCTATAGTTTGTGTAAACATTATTTGTATTTCCCAATAGCAGAATATTTTAACAACAGCACTGAAGGGTGAGAAGAAGTGCCCAGCATCAGTCATTGCCCCATTCTCTCAGAAACACATTGGCTAACTCCGATGTGCTCTGGAACAGAAGAATGAGAAATGCCAGCTAGGACTGGAAGCACTTCCCAGTCTTGTCATCTGCCACTCACCTGCTCTAAGGCTGTAGCAAAGGTCCTTAAAATTCTGTCTCCTATTCTGCAAATGACAGGCTAATCCTGTTTGGTACACAATGGCTGTACTGAGGCAACTTGGGTAAAGCTCACCCAAGGGGCTTGGTGTACAGACACATGGTAAGCTGCAAGAATACTGCGTACAGGTCCAGCCAACGATGCTAAAACTCAGCTTTTAGGGAGCATAACAATGATTCATTCCTATTTTAAATTGTTTAAGTATTGATTCATGTAACAGTCATCTGGCTTTCATTAAATGCCAGATCTGGGGCTTGTGGTTCTATTAGCAGTAAAAGCCAGGAGAACTCAGGGCGGAGCTTAGGGTGGTGTTTTCTTTCCATGGGAGAAAGTGATCAGACCACCCAGTGTGGTAGCTGTGAAGGCAGCTAATGTAACTTTCAAGTGCTGGAAGCCACGTAATCACGCTTTCAAATTTATCCAACACCATCCACTATGTGCCAAGTATAATGCTGGATCTTGGGGAGAATATAAAGGTGAATATGAAAAAATAATGCCATTATGAATTTTACAGGGGTGGTAGTAGCAGAAGAAATAATGCATGATGCTTCATAAAAAGCAGATGGATAAGTAATGTATGAATATATATATGCAGGAGAGAAATGAAACCCACACTGGGCAAGGCAGGGTTGGGTGGGGTGAGGTGGCTAAGGGTCACATGGCCAGGACTAGTGCAGTTTCGGATACTTGCTTTAGCACTCTCTATATAATTTAAGTGCATGTCTCAAACTTTCACTGCCAGAATAAATCACTGCCTTTTCTTAAAAAATTGTTTTTAGAAACAACATCTGAAATGCTTACTGAACAGAGGGAAAGATAATGTCTGGCCCTTTTTCACTCCTGGTGCTCAGAAGACCTTAGGTACCTATGAGGAATTCTGGCTGATACTCAGAACTTTCCCACGAGAGCATCCATTTCCACATACTTAAGACTTTCACATGAACTCTGGTGCCTCATATTTGACAACGTCCTCTGGATGGGGAGGCCTGGTGGCACTCAGAGGAAGGATACCAGGCTACCAAGAAGAGACTTGATACCCTATGAGCATATAAAGGGGGAAGAGGACCCCCTCAGGAACAGTCATAGGGGAGGGGAGGAAGGGGAAAATAGAAGGGAGGGAAGAATGGGAGGATACAAGGGATGGGATAACCATTGAGATGTAATACGAATAAATTAATAAAATATATTTTTAAAAAAGATGATGGACAACTCTTTTATCCATGTCATGTCATCTTCAAACCCACTTGGAATCTCACAGATGTCTGCTAGCTTTCAAAATGATGGAAATTCTCCACGGAACATTTTGTAGAATTTAAATTTAACAAGGGCTTCTGGAGGCAACTTGAGTAGTGCTGGAGTGTCCTGAGTTCTAATTGTTGGAACTCAGAAGGATGGAAGTATGATTAGCCATCGCTAGGAGAACACACAGCCACTCAATAGAAATCGATTAAGTAGGTATTTGTTGTGTGTGGCCTGAGAACGGTCCTTTCTGTTGAGAGGCTATTTGTGTTGAGGAACAGAGGTAGTTTCTTGGAAGAAGAGAGATCTTGTTAGAAATTTGTCCCATTCTTTGGGAAGAAGAGAGGTTCCATGAAAAAGCCACAGACATGTCATCCTGTGTACATATGCAAGGACTGATAGCAATTTGACAGATGAACAGTTTCTATCAAAGAAACAAAGGAAGAAGGAGAAAACTCTACTTATAATTTTCCCATGTTAGTCAAGGCTCACATTTGGTTAAGATACAAATGGAATAACCGTCCTGAAGTTGGCCCATCAGCTCTGACAGAAGTGAGAAAATTGGATGGGAAAACATAAGAGGAACTGGAATATGCTAGCTGTTCCTAGAAAAGTCTATATCCAGTGGCGCACAAGCTGGGACAGTGCTAGAGATGTCTACACGAGAAGGCAGAGGTGAGAAGTGTTCAGACTGCCAAACTGACCCCTGGCTGGTGTCCCTTTGGACTAGAGAGAGCCACAGCTGTAATCATCAGTTTCCAAAGCGAAGCCAAGATTTCCACTTCCTGCCTTGCAGTCTGCTTTCACACACTGATTGTAGCAACGGTCTGGGAACAACCATGGAGCTGGCCTCTGCCCGTTACTTATTCTCTGTGTGCTCTGTATACTCATCTGGGCTCAGATGATAGTAAGAGCTTCTTGCTTATCTTAAATAGTGTGCTTAGTTCTAAAGGTAAGGCAGATAATAGCAGTCCATCTATAGCCAATTTATGAATTGAGTTGGAGGGACAGTACGGCAAGCAGATAAATTAAATTTTGAGCTTGTTAAATATCACAGTAGAAGCTTGTTGGATCTGTAGAGAAAACTAAGGCTTGCTTACTCTGAATGCAGACAGTGACCAACTCCTGTGGCTGGCTGTCTGTACTGGGCCGGCCAGATTCCCTGCTCCGCAAGATCCCAAGGTTTCTAGTGGTGCAGGGCATTAACCATAGTAAAGGAGAGATGTTGGGCAGTCCAACCTCTGCATGATAAACATTAGTTGAAATTTCAGCTGTTTTAAGAAATCCCTGTTATGTCTACTTTTACATGGATTATTTGGTAGATGTTAAAAAGAAAGATTCAGAGTCTCAGATCTACATCCTGACAGCTACTTGGCCATGTCCTTCCTGTCTTGAAGCACAGGTTAGAAAAGACAGAGACATGTGGGTGCCTCATCACTGACTTTTATGTATACCAATAATGAGCTATAGAATAAATGTAAGATAAATTCCAGATTCTCATCAAATTTTCCGAAAAGAAAGCTAGCGTTGCAGTTTATTTATTTATTTATTTATTTTATTTTTTTGGTTTTTCAAGACAGGGTTTCTCTGTGTAGCCTTGGCCATCCTGGACTCACTTTGTAGACCAGGCTGGCCTCGAAATCACAGCGATCCACCTGCCTCTGCCTCCCGAGTTCTGGGATTAAAGGCGTGCACCACCACGCCCGGCTTAGTGTTGCATTTTAAAGAAATGCCATTTTAGGGCTGGGTGGGTGTGGTGGTGCATGCCTTTAATACCAGCAATTGGGAGGAAAAGACAAGTGGATCTCTGCAAGTTCCAGCCTGGTATATATAAGTGAGTTTCAGGCTAGCCAAGGTTACATAGTGAGAACCTGTCTCAAAAATAAATAAGCAAATAAATAGTAAAAAGTTTATATGGTAAAATGAAAAAAAAAATGCCCCTGTTGACTGGTAATTTCGGGGGAAGGGAGAATTTTCCTTTGCAGACTGGTGAACATCTGAAGGGAAGTACCCCGTTGTTAAGCTAATCAAGGCACCAGTTCAGCAGGCAAGAAGCTCTTGGCTACAGGCTGAGATCAATTCCGATAAGAAGGGATATTCACAAGGGGCCTTTTTCTATTTCATTTAATCAGTTAGAGAAATGGAGTTACCAACTTGGAGTAGGAAAGGATATCTACAAGATAGCTAGAAAAATATGTATCTGAGAAGTAATTTACTTAATAATCCACAGAGATCCAGGTTTATGATCACTCTAAATCATGTCTAGCTGTGGTATTTTGCTTGCAGGGAGTCTCCTACTGGGATAGATTATATGCATCTTTGATTCTCTCTCTTTATCTTTAAATAACTGATACATCTAATAACCCCCATGGGTGGAAATAGTTTCAATCATGTTTTTACTTCCTTTCAATCTTTTTTATAAATGAAAACATGTTAACCCTTCTTTCCCCTTTTCAAGTAATGGTGCCCCAGTGTACTTACTTAGCTAGCATGGGATTAAGAAGTAGAGGAAATGAGGAAGGAAACAGTTACTGGAGACATAGCATCCACTACCCCTAGAATAGGCATTTCCCAGATGGTAGCACTGAATAGTAAGGCCACCATGGATTTGGTTTATTTCCCTCATTTTACAAAGAGGAAAAGATAGCCACATACATTATGTCATTTGAGCATAGGCACATACCACGGGAGCTGCAGAATTGGACCTGAACCCTGGTCTGCTTTCCTCTTGTGTCTTTCTCCACTATAACTCTGCTGAGTCTTTCTCCAGGAGAAGAGAGCCATCACATCCTTAGCCTTTAGGAAGTGGTTGATTACTCTTAAAACTTCTATTTTCACATCAACTTCTCTTTGTTCAGCACACACACGTACGTACACACACACACACACACACACACACACACACACAAACCACTTTCAGAGTGCAAAAGACTAGTGCTGATGTGATGAGTAAAACCTGTACGCCTGTGTCCCTCAGTACAGCTTAGTCTAGAGTGGTAGATACCGTACAAATTACAGGACAAGACACTCTGTGAAGCATGCTGTGATGAACCACACGCTGGGGAACAAAATGACAGAGGAACAGTAATTCCGACTGTGGAGAGACAGAGAGTTGGCCTTTGTGGAAAGCTTTTAGGGATCCATCCAGCTTGGCCAGAGAAATCCAGTAAACAAAGATCACCAGAGGCCAGGAAAATAGAAGACCAAAGTATTTAGCTGCTATAAAAGAATGCTTTGAGATAACAGATTTATTTATGCATTGTCTATCATCCTTGGAATTTAGTGAGTTTGCTCGGATGTATGGTTAGAAGCGTGGCTGTCAAAGTAGATGGAGGCTAGCATGTACAGGAGCCGAAAGCATTACACACTAAGAGAGCATTACTTTTACAACTTCACCGGCCCTGTGTGTCTGAGCAGAGCTGATGCTTCTTTATGTATGGGATTCATTACATGCCCTCTGATTCGGGTGTGGTGCTCCTGGAGAGGTCCAACAGGTGACTAGAAGTTAAAATCTGTCTAACCGGCATGGCAGGGCTAGAGACAGGCTTACATTGTTCGCCCAGTGGTGATAACTATGATTTGCCTTCTGTCTGTCTCTCAAAGGAGCCTCAAGTCTTTAGCATTGCCATGGTTACCACACTGTGTCTTTCATAAGATTTATCTTCCCCTATTTTTTTTTTGAATCAAGGTATAATCACGAGATCACACTTTGACACCTAAAATGCAATTCACTGTGGTAAATGATAAAGGGAAGAGAGGCCCACTCTTCCACCAGCACCGTCGACCGACAATCCAGCATTCGTGTTTGATTGCAGAGGACTCACACAGAGCCTGCCCTACAAACGGCAGATCAATGCGCTTAGAGAAGTCTAGAGGCTCCTGCGGGACCTGCTGCCCTGACACACAAGCTATGAGAGGCTCACCGTGAAAGGAAACTCATGTTTAAGTCACTGTTATTTTAGGCTTTTCTAACATAGCTTAACATAATCATTTTAGTTATAGGATGAGGTCAGAAGAAACTGCCCAGGCAAAGTACAAGAGAAAGAGGGAGTCCGTGCTTCTTGAGACGATTTAAAAGCTTAAACAAAAGCCTGATTATCAAAGAGAAAATTAAACTAGAGTGAAACTGCTTGCCATGATTAGGGGAGATTAATGATTTTACAGCATCCCAAGTTTGAGTCTGATTATCAGACTCCTTCAGGGATCTGAAAGGCAGACCTTTCTACCTTGGAACAGTTATGTTCTCGGCAAGTCATTTACACACTCGCTTTTAAAGCAACAATCACCACCTCTTTCTTAGGTTTCAATAACAAGTCGTTATTAAAAGATTCTGCTTTTCATGCTGTTGTCTTCTCCTAAATTTGATTTGTCTTAAAAAAAAAAAAAAAAAAAGTAACAAGTTATTGCCACATCCTTAAAGCTGCACTTGAAGGCCATTGTTAATCATGATGCAATTTCCTTTTGACATGTTTGCTCGGAAACTTCAGGTGAGGCTGTCTGCTGTGTGGCAGCAAGAAGAAGCCCACAAAGGCGGCTGGGTGTCAGAGTAAGATTCCAAATAATAGCAGCCTCCCTCACTGAGCTCATGCTAGGTGTCTGGTCCTTTACACCACCCTACTTTATTTCTATTCTTTTATCTCATTTGGCACATGAGGAAATTAAAGCCTACAGTGAGTGGTGAAGTGGCTTTGTCTTGCCTGGTCACATCACCTGACGCTGGCGGAGAGGCCCGTCTGAGATGACAACCTGTGATTCTTATGTAATAATTTTCCAGGCTAAGATGCCAACGAAGAAGACAGAGAGGGTGAAAATTCTCCCTTCACGAGTCAGTGGGGACAGAGGGGATTGTGAGTGCAGGGGGAGGCGTGGTAACTGCTTAGTCCCTGCTTGTGACTACTTTTACAATGACCTGTCACTGTCAAGGGCATGGACCTGGATAACATCGTTTAGCATTGCACTCTGCTGCCCCTTTAAACCAAACAGCAGCTTTAAAAGGGTCTACTGGGAAATATGAGATGTGGATCTGAGAGCTGTAGTTTATGAACCTTTATGCTAGAGATAAATGTTCCCATTACATTGAAACACATGTGATGGATGGAAGAAAATAACACAAGAGCTACATGAACTGCAAATGGGTTGCCGGGTGTGAGAGAATCTCACCCCTGATGCTGTTGTCAAAGCCTCTTGGTATTTTTAGAATCCCCATGAAAAGTTACTTTCATTAAGATAACTTTTTAAAAAAGAGTTTAAATCAATTTTCTTACCCATTTTCTTCTGAGAAACTTCTAGAGGTAAATAACAGTGAGGGAATGATGGAGGAGAAGCTGTGCTAAATGATAGGCATTTACATAGTTACGTGCTAATTTGCCATTTGCAATACACTAATGTTAATTGCCAGATTATTTAATTAAATAGATCTTGTCAGTAAATATTTATTAGACCAACATGGCACGCCTTTAATCCCAGCACTTGGGAGGCAGAGCCAGGCAGATCTTTGTGAGTTTGAGGCCAGCCTGGTCTACAGAGTGAACCCCTGGACAGCTAAAACCTACACAGAGGAAAGCCTGTCTTGAAAAAAGCCAAACAAACCAAACAAAACAAACAAAACAAAAAAGGCATTAGAATTCTAAAACATCTGGTCTGAAATCCAGCTCCTCTACTTGTGATCATGCAAACCTTTTCTCTAGGCCAGTGGTTCTCAACCTTCCTAATGCTGTGACCCTTTAATACAGTTCCTCATGTTATGGTGACCCCCGCCCCAAACCATAAAATTACTTCATTGCTACTGTTATGAATTGTGATGTAAATATCTGGTATGTAAGGTATCTGATATGTGACCCTTATGAAAGGATCAGCTGGCCCACAGATTGAGAACCACTGTTTTAGGGCATTCTTTCTTATTCTGAACCAATGTCTTAATTCTGGATACAGACTGTAAACTCACCTGCCTTCTGGGTGCTAGCCATCCAAATACTTATGTAACACTAGGACTTGAACTCAATGCTTCCAATATCAGAAGATTTTCTTTCTCCTCACTATTCCATACTCTCATAAAGGCTTTCTAATTGTTAAATTTATGTTAGATTAAATGTTTTGTGTGCCATCTAGTTCTTAAACAGCTGCCCAGAATTTGAAAATCATATCCTCATTTGCTCCTATTTCCTAATTATGTAGCTTGTTGGTTTAACACAATTAATAAGTCATTTTTACCTGTTTGCTTATAAGGTTAAAAAAGGGTTCTACAATATTAGAATCAATTTATAATCATAAGTAATTTTTGTTTTTCTTATCACAGTGATTATAAAAGGTAATTGCAAAGTAATACTCTATCCTATAATAGGTATTTTTTAAAAACTCTTTGAAAAAGAGTTTAAATCAATTTTAGATTCAGATCTTAGGCGTCTGTTTCATCAGATGGGCGAGAGCTGTGGGTATGAGATCCCAAACCCTGAGTTCATCAGCAGAGAGGTAATAATAGTTTAGTTGGCATCAATATGATTCAGAAACATCAGTGAGGTCCTTTCATTCTCATATCAAAGTCTTTTTGCTACTGAAACTATTCCTTCCTCTTTTATAGAACACTCACTGTCTCAAACCCCACAGAGACATGGGTATAATTAATTTCTTAATTCCTTGAAACATCAACTTTTGAAAACCAAGGGGAAAAAAACCCAATAAATGTGACCTGCTGAAGACAAAATTTTATTGGGATAGGTAACTCTCAGTAAATAGGAACTGTATTATTTATTCCAACCTCATCTTTTGCTAAAGGATAGGAGCTCTTTATTTGTCCTAGGAAGACAGTACCCTGTTACAAGGCACTGTTAGGTGCATTTCAGTGAACAATGGGTGGAGGATCGCTCCTTGATACAAGATAATTATATATGGCTTAGCTGTGGAGAATCATAGCTAACTTAAATAAAGCTCTTGGAAGTACTAGAGCAAAGTGGAAACAATAGAAGCTGTAATATAGATAGATTTGGGCTGAATTGTAGCTTTATTCTTTATTGAGTTTGTGAACCTTTGAGTCTCAAGTTTCCTACATTTAAACTACTAGTAAAACAGAGTCATGTGTTATGTCGTTGTAGTGATGAAGTGAAGTCACACACAAAGGCCTTTGTCAAAGCCTGGCACATAACAAACGTGCTAGATGTGCTAGATTTCAAACTTCAAACTTTACAACTAACCTAGCCGAGCGCTCCCATCACCACATCCCTGGGTAGGGAGTAGTGAAACAGAGGATGGAGGAATGGGAAAAGTACTTCGCAGCCAAGTGAAGCTCAAACAAAAGTCTTTGTGTTTTGCAGCCACAGCTTGTTGCATTTTGAATGAGAAATGTCCCCCATAGGCTCAAGGAGTTGAAGAATTTGTCTCCAGGTGATGGCACTATTGGGGGAGGTTATGGAGACGTTAGGAGGTGTAGCAGTCCTGGAGGAAGCATGTCATGAAGGATGGCCTTTGAGTGTTTTTGCCTGACCCAATTCCCTGTTTCTCTCTGTTTCTGCTTCCTGTGTGTGGACGAAAATGTTGTCATACATTCCTGCTTTTGCAGCTGTGACTACCGTGACTCTTTTCATGCCTCCTCCACTAGAATGGACTCTATCTCCTTGCAACTCTAAGGCAAAAATAAACCCTTTCTTCCTTAAGTTGCTTTTGCTAAGCTATTTTATCACAGCAGCAGCAAAGTAACTATGGACATCTGCTCTGTCAGCATGTACTGATTCTAAAGGCCATCTGGACATACTTCAGTTAAGATTGCCTCTGTCGACAATATAGTTTGATGTAATTTTATTGCATGCACCTACACTAAGCCTATTCTGCGCATGTTTGACGAAACAACAAAAGTGCTATTGTGGCTTGCTCATAAGACATGTTTTTGTTTGAATTAAATGCGTTCCTTGACAATTTCATAACTGTATAAGTATATCCTGATTACTTTCAGCCCCCACCTGGGTCTTCTCCTTTCCCACCCAATGAGTCCTTTTCCCACATTTATGTCCTTTTGGATTGTGACCCGTGGAATTTAACCAGGACTGACCACATGAACATGGGCCTGGAATTATCCATTGCAGCATGTGTGCTCACCAGTGGTTACATCACTGAATTCAATACTCTCCTGTGCACCAATCCACCAACAGTTACCAGTACCCCAGGGATGGGAAGGGTCCCATGAGCTCCTCCGTCCATGGATGACAGGTCCAGTCTTGTGTAGGCTACTGCAGCTACTGTGAATTCATGTAAGAGAACTTTTGTGTTTTTTGTTTTTTTGAGACAGGGTTTCCTCTGTGGGGTAGCTATGGCTGTCCTGGATTCACTTTGTAGACCAGGCTGGCCATGAACTCACAGTGATCCACTTGCCTTTGCCTTTGGAGTGCTGGGATTAAAGGCATGTGCTACCACACCCAGATAAGACAACCTTTTAAAGTAATAATCAAGAATTTAATTAAAGCAAAAATGCATGAAAATATACTGAAGTTAAAGTTTATATAGCGGCTTTTATATTTACAGCTTTCCATGAAAGCATTAAGCATTTTTTTGTGTTCCCCTCACCCTTGCTTTCTTTCTTTCCATTTTTCTTTTCTTTTCCTTCCTTCTTTCCTTCCTTTCTTTCTTTTC
Organism: Acomys russatus; assembly: GCF_903995435.1. Classification (NCBI taxonomy): domain Eukaryota; kingdom Metazoa; phylum Chordata; class Mammalia; order Rodentia; family Muridae; genus Acomys; species Acomys russatus. Next base: position 44,673,303 of record NC_067143.1, on the reverse strand, counting down.
TTTCTTTCGACAGGATCTTACTATGTAGCCCTGGCTGGCTCAGATCTCGATATACATTGACCAAACAGGCCTTGACACTTCAGAGACTATCCTACTTATGTTTTCTAAGTGCTGGAATCACAGTTGTGGGTGACAACTTTTGGCATTCTTTGTCTCCTTTACTTAGGTATTATTCATTTACTTTTATTCTTTGACAATTTCATATTTACACACATAGAATTTTGGGCATTTCCAACACTTCCCAGTACCCTCTGTCACTGCCTGTACTGAAATTATTCTTCTTTCCAATAATCCTTCTACAATGCTGTCATGTAGTTTTGACCCATGGACCCCTCGGTGATGAAGATGCTATTTCTTATTTTTTTAAATTTAAAAACAATTATTTATTTACTCACTTGAAGATCTTATTTCTTAAGGTGGAAAAAGACTGCAAAGAAGTACTCACATATCCACTCTTTTAAAAGCCTTTTTTGTTGTTTTATTTGCTAAGAGTTGATAGGTTCTCAAGGCACCTGCATTTTAATTTTCAGATCGTCTCTCTACATGGCTGTGTGCCTCTGATCAGGAGGAATAATCAAGGCATCAGAGAGTCACTTTGCTCTGATCTGAACTAGTTCCCAAAAGCCAAAGGTGCAGGGTGAGCTGCTGCCTCTGCTGGACTAGAGCTCTGAGAACACACAGCTTTAGAGACGAAGGTTCAGAGAGATATAGAGATGGTCTAACACTGATGAACTGAAGACATAATGTAGCTTTTAGGTAAGCAGAGGAAGAAAGAAGACACTCTGAGCCCAACCCCTTGAAACTCATGGAATTGCTGTTCAGACAATGGAAATTCTGGGAGCACAACTAGAAAAACCTGGTACAGAAAAATCTCTACAGCTACTGTATGTGTTGAGGTTGGGGAAGATGCAAAAGAAATCAAACTTCCAACTTATGTTTCTATCTCAAGACTGTCTTAAGTGCATTTGATTAGCTAAGTGTAAATTACACTTGTCAGCCTAGAGCCACACCGTCTCTCCAAGGGCATACAGGAAGGGTAGAAAGCCACGCTTATTTTCAAAGAGCTGAGAAGGGACTTCATTTTCTTAGAAGGAGGAATGACAGGAATCATACTTAACTTCTCATCTCAAATCCATGAAAATGAAATCAGACAAACCATGAGAGATAATGGCTTGAAGGAAAGTGACCTTAAAGAGATAGATGAATTAGGCAGCCCATGGCTGTGGTGCACTGCCTTCATAGTATATCTAGACCGCTCAGTGGGGAGAAAGAACTTTAGCAACAGTCTGGCTGACTCCCCAGGTAGAGACTGAACTAAAAATCTGAGGAGAACAACATGGTTAACATTTGCAGGATAAAATACCAGAGAGAAGAGAGCTGCGCAGGAAGAAACTTTGAGAATTATCAGCACCCTTCAATGGTCAGTCGAGTACTAATTGGTGTGTGTGTGTGTGTGTGTGTGTCTGCTTGTTTGTCTGTCTGTCTGAAAACTACCAGAAGCTATGAAAAGAGCCAGTTTAAAGGAGTGGAGGGTCAGTACTTGGCATTCTCACAGTTAGGAATGCTAGTTCTCTATAGCCACACAATAACAACAGCGACAACAACAACAACAACAACCACAACCCCTCACACTTTATGCAGTCACAAGCTCTTGCCTTAGCAATGAGACATAATCACCCACCAACTAAATGCTGCTCTGGTCCAAAACCAAACACCAACAAACCTTAAAAGATTTTAAAAGATTAAACATTTCCCAAATATTTTAACCAAGTCTAGAATACAGTTCAATATTTATGTGAACATAAAGTATCTATTGTCCCCATCCAAAAACAAAAACAAAACCCAAATTCCCAATAACTAGCATTAAGTCAGAGATTACAAAACATGCATAGAAGTAGGAAACTAGGACCAGTGAGGAGGAGAAAAAGTTGACAAATCAGAACTAGTTTGAAACTGACATGAATGTTAAAATTATCAGCAAAGAACATTAAAACAATTCTACAACTGACTTACAGATGGCCAACAACTTAAAACAGACATGAAAATTTAATTTAAAGAGGAAACAAATTGAACTTTTAATGATTAAAATCTGTACTATCTGTAGGAAAAAAATATTGAGACAGCCCCCACTCAAGCAATTAAATAAATAAATGGGAAAAAAGGGTCAAGGGCACATAGGAAAAAGTAATATAGAATTAATGGCAAATTAGATGCTTCAGAGAAAAGGTTAGTAAACACAAGATAAATAGGCAAAATAGTGAAAAGAATCATTTGTAAAAAATGACATGTGTATATTAAGATAGTTACTGGGTAATTTAACAATCTCTATGCTTAAATAAATCTAAAACACATGTTACCATATAAAAGCGGGAAACAGCACAATATTAGTGAGCTGTGAGACATGTCAGGTAACCAAACATATATGTAACTGAAATAATAAAAGGGAGGTGAAAGAGAGGGTGAGCAAAAGATTTGAAGTAATCATGGCTGATAATTTTCCAAACTTTATTTAAAAACATGAAACTTTGTAGACTCAAAAGTCTCCATACTACAAGTGATAAGAAACATGAAGAGAAAAACATCTATCTGCACATATATATATATATAAATGCCTATATACATACATAAAAATGGATGATGACATCACTAAATCTGGAAGGACACAATCCATTTGCGAGACTCTAACATTACACACAGATCATCACGGTCCACGGTGCTTCCGCTAGACTAGAAAAGTTAAAGATGTATCCTCCTACCTGTATAGCTGCATAGCTACTGGTAAGACGACAACAACAGACACAATTACAACAGGCAAGTGAACAAAGGAGGAGAGACACAGTTACAACGACTATCCAAGACCCACTCCCCCCACAGTCATAAAGAGAGACAAAACAATATCAAGGTATTTCGACTTAAACATCAAAGCATTGTCCTATAAAGTGTAACGATTATAAACACCCCAATTACAGGCAGAGGTTTCAGAGTAGGTGACAAAGATCCGATTGTATGAGGGTATGAAAAATATACATTAAATATTGACATGACTGAGCAAACATGAAAAGGATGTGGGAAGACACACCGGACTAAGAGTAGTCAAAAGGAAACTGAAATGGCTGCGCTGATAAAAACAACATCAAAAGCATATCTCAGGGCAGAGGCTATTACTCACTTCAAAGAAGGTGCTTTGATAATGATAAAAATAATATTTCAAGAAGAGGATATAACAGTCCTAAATCTTTCAACACATAAAGCCTTAAAGCATACGGGCAAAAAAAGCTATAACTACCACTCACTAACCTGACTGCATCTGGAGAGTACCCAGTCATCACCAGCACAGATCCACCCAGCAACATCTGGAATATTTGCCAATAAAAATGATAGTGTGGCAATGGGGACATGCACATGACCAGGGAAGTGGCATACACACAGGCGATGACAGAACGAACCTATTGTTTTGTACAATGAATACACAAGAATAAAAAAAAAAAAAAAAAAAAAAAAAAAACTATCCCAATCATGCAAAGAACATTCTGAGACCACACAAGCATTCAGTAGTAGAGCTGAGCACTGGCCAAAGCCTGCCTGGAACCCGAATTCCTCCCTGTGACCCTCCAGATGTCAGATTCTTCTCTGATCTGCATATGTCCTGATGTCTCCCCTACCTCGCCTGTAACACATGTCTGGCAGGCAAGTGGCTTCCATTCCTGTCCTTCACAAAGCTTCAAAAACAAGCAGCTTCTTGACGTCCAGTCAATTGAAGCGCTGTGCCGTGGTAAGTGAAAATCTTCATGGGAGACACCTGTTTAGACTTTAGGATGGTCAGTAACTTTTAAGAATAAAATATTTTTTTTTTCTTCTTCTTCTACACATTAATTGCGAGCTCGGAAAGGACCCCAGAAGCAGATGCAGCTGTATTTCTGCTCCGCTTTTTAAGCTTTCTATTTCACTGTGTGATGCTTACGCAGGAGCTGCCTTCTGACACGATCCATGCTTTAAAGTATGTATTCATGGCAATTCTGTTTCTGGAGTCTGGCATAATGGGTGACAGTAGGAGCATGCCACATCTCTATGACTGAATCCAGATTTTTTAATTAAAACCCGGAAAGCTGTAATGCTGGTCGAGAGCAGGATGTTATACTTGGATTTTACAAGGGGCATTATATATACAGGCATCTTAATAAGCACAGATAAAATGATAGCAGGCAATGATTTTTAAAAGCCCTCATTTTATAGGTAACAATAAAATGGTTTTTAGGGACAGTAAATATGCAAATGCTGCTGGATGAGAAACAGAAAAACAGCTTCATCTTAATTCAATAACCTGTATACAAGTTTCTGTTGTCACCGCACGTTTTCAATCTTGTATGTATGTGTGTTGGGGGGGGCATATACATGTGTGTGTAAGTGTGTGTGTGTGTGTGTGTGTGTGTGTGTGTGTGTGTGTATTCATTTCTATGTGCCTGGCCATGAGTTGTCTTCCTCTATCTTATTCCCTTGGTAGGATCTCTCACTGAAGCAGAAGCTTACTGCTTTGGCTAAACTGACTGGCCAGCAAGCCCCAAGGATTCTGTCTCTTGCCCCAAGAGCAGCTATGCCTAGTTTGATATGTGGGTATTGGGTACCTGAATTTAGGTTCTTATGCTTGGCATCTTACTCTCAAGTCATTTCCCAAGCCCATTTGTCCACTTTTATTTTTGTTGTTTTGTGTGTGTGTGTGTGTGTGTGTGTGTGTGTGTGTGCACACGCACACACATGCGTGGGAGTACTCTCATGTTGAAGCGCAGGAGTATGTGGATGTGCACTCATGCCTACACAGAGGTCAGAGCAGGGAAGACAGGTATCTTTCCCCTGTCACTTTCTGATAATTGCCTTCAGACAGAGTCTCTCGCTGAACTTGAAGTTGGCAGTTTCAGCTAGGTTGGCTGGCCAGAGGGCTCAAGGGATCTGTGTGTCTCTACAGGTAAATGCAGCCATGCCCAACTTTGGGCATAGTGCGAATCAAAGACTCATGCTGCAAAGCAAGCATTCTTACCCACCAAGCCATCTCGCCCAGATCCTTACCAATCTTCTTTGTTGAGTTGCTACTAAAAGGGATATTTGCAACATCATAGTGCAGTGTCTGTAGGATTTGTTTCTCTTTATTTTCCCCCTTCTCTGTTTCCTGCCTCATAAACATATATGACCATGGTTAAAATTGAAAAGAAAAGGAAGTGACTACATAAATATAATTTGCAATCTTTAAAATAATCAACAAATGCTACAGCTAACAAGAAAACAGCTTGCTTCAAGCTGAAGGATAATTCTAGATCAATAATTAATTCAGTAAAGATTTACAGAGTACTGTTGCCACAAAGGCTAAGAAATAAACATGCGCAATAGTTCAACTGTCCTGTTATGAAGATAACCACACCATATTTTCTGTCCTTTTCAAGAAAGTCATATTGGAAAGCAAGCAAGGGGCTGTCATAAAGAAACAGCCCCCTGCCTCACTAGAAGTACTACACTGAGTGACATATCCGCCTGCTCAGTACTACTAACCAGTGCCAGCTCTGTAAACATGAAGACGCCCACTAGAATTGGACTGTTCTTACAAGCATCTAACCCAGGTCCAGACAACCAAAGGCCTTTTCCTCCTTTATCTTTTCTTGCTTGTTTGCCCTTTTCTCTCTCCACTTTTGCCTATTTGTTTTCTGATTACTCCCCCTCTCCCCTGTACCCTCACTACAAAGTGCATAGTAGGCAGCTTTTTACCTTGTAGAGAAAGGCCAATAGGTAGGATTTGGATGCTTTGAGAAAGGCAAGTTTCCTAACACATGAACATAACTGCTCATAGTTAAAAATTCCCCTTCCCCCAAAGAAGTGGGGTTAGGAACCTGGGGGGCCCTGCACCTGGTTTGTGTGGCTGACTCACACCTCCAATCGTGGCCCTCTGCTCAATCGATGAGTTGTGCTGTTCCTAGTATGCATATGTGGGCTGAGCACTTCCTAAATCACCTGCAAGCAAATGGACCTAACCAGCGTCCTGTGACAGTCCTGCTGAAAACCACTGTGTTGAGAAGAGTCGGAAGGATGTGGGTCAGAGGGAAGGGATAGACTTACAGCCAACCAGAGCATGGAGCAAAGCAAGATGCTTTCCTTTTGGTGAAGAAATCACCTCCAAGAAAAATGGCAAGAGGAAATAACATTATTTTAGCTGAAAATACACCACTGCAAGAAGCACAAGAGCTGTTGTAAATTTAAATGAAGTCGTTCATTTATTATATAAGGTTGACTTGCTTTGACATAGGAGGAAATATGTTATGATTGTAGAGAGAACTTTTGTGTTTATTCTTGCCCCTAATGTAATAAAATAGGTATTTTGAAACAATACAGAGTTGAACCAGGGATGGGCCTCATTGTACACAAGAGGACTCCAGGAATCAGAATTAAAGGAATCAAAGAAACAGCAACAGTTCTTTGTGAACCAATGCCTTTTACTGGTCCTTGGATGGCCTCGCTGAAGACAACTAGCATCATACTAAATTCTAAGACTAACAGGGCATAGAGACACATGCCTCTAGCTCTGTCATTGTGAGGCAGAAGCACAGAGATTTTGAGAACAGAAAGTTCCAGGCTACCCTGAACAAAATCCAATCAAGCTGAACCAAATCAAATCTAGCCAAACCAAAACCAAATGACGTCTAAGTGAACTGTGGGGCCTCAGATCTAAGAGTATTGTTTACCTAGCTCCCATATTCCCTTCTGCTTTTCTTTTTGATGTGTTTAAAGTTGGAATTGGATAGCATCCAAATTCCCACTGGTGATTGTGCTGCAGCTGTAAGTCTGCATGGGTTTTGAGAATCAGATTCCATCCTTTGTGATCCAAAAAAAAACAGGGATCAGATAACAAGAATGTATATTGTCAACTCATATCTGAGTGCTTATACAAAAAGATGTTCATTTCTGAGGCATGGCACTTGGTTCTGGGGGATGGAAACACGTTCTAAGATATTGTCACTGTCCTCACACAGAAGGAGCACTGCTCTTGGCCACCAGAGGTGTCATGAGTAGGTTCGTGGCCTTTTCTCCTCACCCTGCATGGGTCATTCTCATCAACCAGCAATAAAATCAATAGAATGCTTGCATTTGTTCAATTTGCAAGTGTGCTGTGGGCTTTATTAAGTGAGAGTCTGTTTAAAAAAAAAAACAAATACAAAGTATATTAAGAATGACAGTATTCAAGGGGAAGATTATGTTAGTGGGACTAAGGAGACCTATACTACCCTCAGTGTCAAGGGCTTTACTAATGCAGTATGGGCATAGAGCAATAGTGCGTAAAAAACACTCAGATCACAGATGACACAGACATAGCATATTATCACTGTATGTCTGAGACAGGGTCTTACTGTGTATGCGTCTGGTTTCCTGGGTGCTGGGGTTAGAGGCACGTTGCATCATAACCAGCTTAGCAGAAGAGCTACTTTTTATTTCTACTCAACAGAGGAAGAAGTAAAGATTCAAAGAGGCAAAGTGAGTCGTCATCTGTGTGTTGCAGCCGCAGTATGAGAGTTGAGGGTAGCAGAGACGTCTAACTCTAAAGCGCTTGCTCTTTTCACACTAATGCAGTTGGATCAGGAAGTAGTGCAGATGCTAATTTGCATGATCCTTCAACTCAGAGTTTCATTTTAGGAAAGGCATACCAATTAAATAAGGATGACACTCTATTCTGTTCAAAAACCATTTGTTGAGTCTGTATTTGGCATGAGAGAAGAAATAGTCTTTGAGTGTTAAATATTCAAAAGGAAAAGTCAGAAATTGCCTCTTTAATGTTTAAACATGTCATCCAGGGTAGATCTGTCCCAGAGGGGACTGCTCTGCCTGCATTGCTCTGTGCACTTGTCTTCACTTATGTGCACATTGCCAAAAGTCTATATCCAGATGAGACTTACAGGAGAGTCCACTTCTAGGTGTAGCCAGCTACAGGGAGCGGCATCCCCAGCTGGGACTTGAGGAACTGATTCTGGATCCAGATCCAAGCCAGCCCCTCATGCTCTACGGCCTAGGCCTAGAATTAGTTGGTGATTGAATATGGGCTTGTCTGTATTACACGAATGCTCTACTACTGAGCCACACATGCAGTCCTTCCTTCAACCATCCTGATAGTTTCTTTATATGTAAAACAACAGCACCAAAGAGTTTGAACTGTAAAGTGATATATATTGGTGAAATGCCATGGCTTTCTTGGGTTGAAGACAGCCTTATCTTGAGTCCTTTCTCCATAGTTGTGCTAAATGCTATAACAAGAGCAACTTGAGGGGGAAGTGCTTGTCCTGGCTCACAGTTGAAGGTACAGCCCATCATGACAGAGCACTCAAAGGAGCAGGAGCTTGAGGCAGCTGATCACATTGCATCTGTGGTCAGTGAGCAGAGAAGAAGTGAGTGCATGCTGCTCGGCCCCTGCCCTCCACTGTTACAGCTCAGGGAACGGTGTTACCCATAGAAGGTACATAGCCAAGATCATCCTTAACAGGGATGCCCATAGGCCCGTATCCTAGGTGACTCAAATTCCATCTGTTAACAATTAACACCAACCGTCAAGGTCTTATATAAATAAGAACGCCTGACTAACCTCTTAAAGCACCTGCTCACTTCACGGGTGTTCAATTGGTGGTTTCATTAATAATGAACACAACTATATAGTGGAAAACACGAAACTTTAGGAGCGAAAACGTAAGTTTGTAAGACGTGACACACTTTGCTTGGTTTGTTTGTTTTCTATAATGATCCTAACGGTGAGAAAGTGTGTTTACAACAAAAAGTCAGCCTTAATTTTCTAACCAATTTATGAAGGACAGAATCAGGTGGCCTGTGTGTGCTTTGCAGGAATACAGGACATGAGGTGGGTCTTTGCGCCTTGTCACAGACTTCTACACTCTGAAGATCTTGTTTAAATGTCAGAATCACAAAGCAGCAAGGTGCTGGACCCCTGCTATAAGGGCAGCAGCAGGAAGAGGTAAGGAGGAACTTCAAATGATAGATTACGCATTGAAAAAAAATTTAAGTCATTTTTATACTGAATCAGGAGAGACTGTTCACCAGTTAAGAGCACTGATTGCTCTTCCAGAGGACTCAGACTTGATTTCCAGTGCCCAGATCATGGTACATATTCCTCTGTAGCTCCAGCACACACATGATATACAGATATACATGCAAGCAAAACACCCATATACACACAAATTTGAAAAAAATCATTTTTATTAAGAGTAGTTCAATAGAAGATGGAACTTTTCATCTGGGCATCAAAAGAGTTAACAGTCAAGGCTAGGATAGGTAGAAAGAGAAGGGATGTACAATGTCCTCAGTTTACATTCACAATAGCACTTGGATGCAGCTACACTATTGAGCATTTTGTGATTTACTATCTATACATCCAGGAGAGTCCTACTGAGTCACAGTATGGGTGTAGTGTAAACTATTTCTACCTAGTCATTCCTCGTTTCATTTATCAATAACCTTTTCTAACATAGAAATCAAATATGAGACCAAGAAAATAGAATTATGCTGAAATAAGATATAACATATGAACGACAGTTGGGTGTTTTTATGACCAAAAAATAATACTCAACATGATATTTTTCCATTAAGTTTTACAAATTGAAATTGACTTTGCCTTTCACCAAGAAAATGTCTGAGCATTTACAATTAGCTTTGTGGCTTTTAAGTTTGGGCAGTCTGGAGACAACTATCAAAACACACTGAAAGAGTCACTTAAGGTTTGAAGCCCCACGGGATTCTGGGAGCTCACGGCATAGTCTAAGAGCCTGGGGTGGAGAGGAGGCTTTGAAACCCATGGCAGGGCCTGAGGGCAAAGGACAGAAGAATGAGACCGTGTAAAGAAAGAAAGAAACCAGCGGAAGTTGAGGCCGACCATTCCAGTGAAACCTAGGAGCCACGGACAAACAAAAGGGAAGGAGAAGGCAAGGCAGCTGAAGTTCTCTGGAGTAAGTGCTTACAGCAGGTAGAAGGGCAGAAGGGAGCCATGCTCCAGACAGCCAGAGGGCCTGCATGGAGGTGAGCCATCCAGATCAGTCAGCTCTTTGGCCATGCCAGGAACACTGTGGAACCAGGAGCCAGAAAACAGAGCTATTGATACCTATTAAATCCAAATTACAGGCGGTCCTCCCCTCGCCAATTTAGAGGGTGATTTCCCACAGCATATTAGGGGAAGACTAGTAGTAAGTACACTTCCAACACTCTCTTCTTAGTACAACCCTGAGTGACCTAGTGTGGGCTTTGAGTCCTGGCACTTAAAAGTGTGGTGATGTTGACATAAATTACTGTACTTTTCTGTGCCTTGGGATTTTTTATGAGGGTATTTGGTTAAATATGACTGTTATGTGAGTCAAATGAAACTGCTTGTTACGATATATGTTTATCTAGTTATTTAATCTGTTATTTCCTTCATTTCCACTTATGTCTTCCAAGAACATCGGTCAGAACGCAAAACAACAGTTGATATTTACCTCGTGCTGAACAGGGTTCTAAGCGCTTTGCTTGTGGTGCTGGCTTAATCTGCACCTGGGATTGTAGGACACACACCATTTCCAGTGCTTTATTTCAGGACAGAGAGTCAGAGGCATGGAGGGTTTAAAGCGATCTTGTCTGAGTTCTCAGAGGCAGGACTCAACTAACCGTGTAGCACTGGCCACATCATGCCAAAAGCAGAAGTCATCTGCTAAAATGCCCTCCGGTGACCTTCTCAGATGCTTTTGTTGTGACTTTACCCAGCAGTACCTGTAGGAGGGAGCTTCTCTGACCCTAGGAAATTAGGCTTTAGAAGAAAAATGGTCCCCATTTATACTCCTTGTTTCTCTACCGCAAGCTGTGTGCCAATGAGTGAATTATCTTTATTTTCTAAGGGTACAGAGTTATGAAGATTATGTCAGATAACCTTTGCAAAGTGTCTAATATGCAGAATGTGGCTGTTATTACCACACACACACACATACACAGACAGAGAAAGAGAGAGAGAGAGAGAGAGAGAGAGAGAGAGAGAGAGAGAGAGAGAGAGAGAGCCCTAGTGCTTGTAGTTCAAGTTTTTTCTTTTTCTTCTCTTCCTTCCTTGTTTATTTGTTTGTTTCTTTCCTTCTTTTCTTTTTGAGATGGTTTTCTTCTGTAGCCTTGGCTGTCTTAGACTCCCTTTGTAGACCAGGCGGCCTTGAATTCAGAGATCTGTCTGCTTCTGTCTCCCTGAGTGCTGGGATTACACTGGAAATAGCCACATTAGCTTTAAAGTCTCTCAACTTCAGTATCAAGTTTGCTTAATTTATAAGAAATAGTGAATATGAATTGACATTTAATAGAGAGAAATAATCATAAAAGTCAGACAGAAACTGGCTATTGGCAAGTATCAAGCTGATTATCAAACCATGCCATAAATTTGCCTAGCTATAGCAATAAAGATAGAAAGGTCCTTAGTTCAGAATGCATCCATTGCTTGGGAAAGAAATGATAAATATTGTCATACGTGGCAGTGTAAAATAACCCTTTTCTTAAGATAGCATGAGCAAGTCCCTTAAAAGTGAATTATGTACATTTTAGGCCCAAAATAAACCTAAATATAACAATAATTCAGGATTAAAAAGGGAAGTTTTTTTTTTTAAAATAAGCTTCTTTGTTTTGTTCAGTCTGGATAGAAATACTATGCATGAGTGATGCACGGCTCTACAGCTATCCCGTGCTCTCCTGGTTTCCTGGGATGCCTACAGCTTAGCGGGGGTTTGTGTGTGCTTTGATCAGTGCTCTGTGATATTTCATTGTGCAATCCTTTCTCTTCTGCCTACCTGTGAAGGACTTACTCCCGGGGCCCAGCTACAACTCTAGGAATCAAGTCCCTCCCTGGAGCAGAGCCTTGACTCCTTCTCCATTTGTGCAATGTGGGATTACGAGTAACCTCCAACCATGTTAAGTGAATTTAAAGGTTATTTATTATTGTAGTATAAGCTGCCTTAGCCTGGTGAATATAGTCATAAGATGTAGTTTTATACCGTTCTCTAATTTACATTGGTATTCTAAATGCATGGTCTTGTTTAAGCTGACAATATGCCTAAAGAGCATTTAATTGGTCCAAAAAGCATAAAATTAGAAGCTAAATTCCCTCAGATTGTAGCAGTCAAGGTTTCTAGTAGATACAGAGAACAGAGAAGAATCCTAGGAATAGGAGCTAAAAGAAAGCAAGTAGGAAGGATAATTAGAAGAGAAATTTGGTTTTTGTGTGTGTGTGTGTGTGTGTGTGAGTGTGTGTATGTGAGTGTGTGTGTGTGAGCGTGTGTGTGTATGTGTGTGTGTGAGTGTGTGTGTGTATATGTGTGTGAGTGTGTGTGTATGTGTGAGTGTGTGTGTGAGTGTGTGTGTGTGAGTGTGTGTGTGTGAGTGTGTGTGTGTGTGTGTGTGTGTTTCCTGGGACAGTTATATCTTTTGACTCTAATATAGCATTTCTTATGATATAGCATGTGGGTTTCTACTGTGAGTTTTCATAACTTTATAACTTTGAAAATGAGCCAGATTTCAGGGGGAAATATGAAGGGGCTCAAGGCAGGCAAGCTGAATTAGAACTGAAGGCAAGTCTGCCACTCGCGGAACCACAGCAATTAATGAGACGCATGATCACTTTACATCATAGGGGAGGTAGTTGTGCAGTTCTCCTAGGCTTATGCATATTCTGTTATTGACTATACTTAGCAAAGGATTCTTTTGGCTCTACAAAAATCTCTCCATATCTATAACTGTATCTATATAACATCAATGTATACAATATGCTACATATAAATAATCAATATGTTATATATCAAAATATAAATCAAAAGAAAAAGCACAATATATATAATATATAAGTAGAAATATATAAAAATAGAGAATTATGTATCTATTTCTCTTTACATAATATACATATATATGTACTTTTTCTTTTGATTATCAAAATCTGATTTATAGACTCTTGCCATTCATGTTTTTTAGGTGAGGAGACTGAGGATGACTGTTGATGTCTACTATGTTCTGAACAAGAAATGAGATGAATAGGGTACCTTCCTAGTTTTTCTCATCTTTAAGATTCTAAGTATCAAAATTAATGACTGTAAAACAATAACATCATTAAAAAGTAAAGATTTCTTTTTTATATTTTATGTGTATAAATGTTTCTTTGGCCTGTTCACATGTATGCATACCACATGCATGTCTGGTACCTACTGAGATGAGGAGAATCCTCTAGAAGCGTAGTTACAGATGGTTGTGAGCCATACAAGTCTTGTGAACGAACAAGGTTCTCTGCAAGAGCAGCAGATGCTCTTATCTGATGTGCCATCTCCCCAGCCCAATGACATCATTTTAGTTAGTGTTACTGTGCAGTGATTCTGTGTGTTACAGCTAGACAGAATTATACAGGCTGACCCCCCTGCCATTTAGAGATCCCACCTACTGGAGGGCTCACTACTTTAACACATGAAATATCATTAAGAGTATTTCATAGCAGATTCTAGTGAATAGAATGTTGCCAAGAGTTTCCAAGGAAAGCTATAATCTGTCACTGCTAATTTTCTGGCCCCTAATCTCATAGCTAAAACCTTGATTAAGCAGATAGGATGTTACAATATGCAAATTATATGATACTATGTCAAAATATTATTCAGGTGGAAAGAAATATTCCAATGTTAAGAGAAAATATTATGAAGGCTTTAAAATGTGTCAATTTATTTGTGATATTGATAAGAACATAACCTGAGCACAGAAGACTCACGGCACAGTAGCTATTAAATCTACCATAAGATTAGCTTGTGCCAGGCATGAAAGTCAAATAAAATATGCATTCAAACAAGACTTACAGAAACTGTGACTGGCACTCATAGGCTACTATGACAAAACATTGTTGATTCTGATGATCCAAGTGGAACCCATCTTGTCCTTATTGAAAGGCAATATATTACAGCTGAGGAGACAGCTTAGTTGGTAAAGTCATTGCTATACAGGAAGGAGGACATGAGTTCAATTCCCAGAACCCAGGTAAAAGTAGCTAGGAGCAGTGGGATGCACATTATCTCAGCACTGGGGAGCTGGAGAAGGGCACATCACTGGGATTTACTCACTGGCCATCCAGGTTAGCTTACTTGGTGAGTTTCAGGCCAGTGTTGGTATCATGTCTCAAATAAAACTAAAACCATAGCCAAAAACTAAAAACAACATCCAAGGTTGTCCTCTGGCTCTGCTTATGTACCACATGCATCCCTCATCAAGGCAATGGGGGGGGGGGAGGGTTGGGATATGGGAAGGCTGAGGGGAGTGAATAAGCAAGGTACAATGATGGACATGTACGAAAAGGTCAGGATGAAATCTATTATCTGTATAGTAACTAAGATATAATACTAAAAATCCCCTTTTGTAACATAATGGTACCTTTCCTTGGCTGTTTCCTCCATCTTCCCCGCGCCCAGTCCTGCAGCCTCATCACCATCTTCTCCTTTCCCATGAATCTAATGCACTGCCACTATGGAGTCTAAGGTAAGAACACTGTTCACTCTCACGCAGTCATCCTCGTTGGCTTGGCCTTCATTTCTTTCGAACCTTTGCTCTTGTTACTGCTATATACCCTCATTGAATTTCTGAACTCAAATCCAAGCACTTCCAATCTAGCTTGCCATCACACTCAGGATGATTTCTCAACCACCAATATGACAACGTCATCCCTTTGTAGCAACTCTCCATTGTTTGACGGGAATCCCATTAGGCAATGTATGCGTCAGACCCAACATGAATATTCTTTGTTTAAAGTGTTTAACCTATTTTTTACATGTTTCATGGTTCCCCCAACACACCATTTATCTGCTCAGCTTCACATTTTTTTTTTTTTTGAGGCAGAGTTTTGCTCTGTTGCCCAGGCTGGCCTTGAACATATGATCCTCTTGCCTTGACCTACAAAGTTCTAGGAGTACAGGCATGCGCGACGACATGCACAGGATTTCACATTTTAAATCGTCAATCATATTTCTACATTTTCTTTTGTTTATGCTCTTATTGCTATCTAAAGTAAATGCCCTTCTTTCCTATCTGTTTTTGGTTCTCCTACCACGTCTCTTTTAAACGTTTCTTCTTTTGAGAACACATGCCACAAATGAGCCCAATCTAAAATTAGTTGCTTCCTTTTCTGTTCAAACTTTAGAGTCCTCACTAGAACCAGATTCTCATTGGAGCCAATTATGAGTACATGTACGTTCTCTCCTGAGTGAGGCAATTCTGTGAGGCCCAAGGTTGGGGAGCTAGGATAGTCAGTGGTCACTTCTAGAACTAAACAATCACACCTAGAAGTGGGGAGTAGACAAATATCCAGCTATTCTATCTTCAAAGACGAGATAAGATTGAATAACACAATGACAGCATGGTTCCTCTGTTATGTGTTGGGTTGTTGGACCACGAGCCTCAAGTGAGAGCTACGCCTAAGTCACCTTATCCCTCTGCTCATAATAAATGCCAGCTGAAGAAAATAAAAGGAGATAGGGAACACTTCCACTTCTATCCAGACACTCATAAAATAAACTCTGCACTGGTACATAATATTTGACCTTTAAACATATTGACATTTCTTGTGCTCGTCTTCATAACATTCCCCAGAAGGCAAATATTATCACTCTCCTTCCTTTTGCAGCTGACGAGTTGGGGGCAGAATGCAATGAAGTGGCCTGGCCAGGCTCAAAAGGCTGGAGCTTGTAAGGGATTAGGTTCACTGCTTCACCTTCCTTCCTTAGGTTGTTGGGGTTGCCTGGTGGTTAGCATCTACTTTTCAATCATTTCATGTTCCACAGGGGCAAGATGGTGTGTTCAAGTGCACATTTCTGAGAAGGGGGAGAGCAGGAAATGATGTCTGCTGCTGCTGCTGCTGCTGCTGGTGGTTTTGTCTACTCCACATATGTGCTACCTGTTCTCCTTGGAAGCTTTATTTTGAAGGTAATCATCTTTTACTCACTTCCACCAAAACCATCTAAGACATTCCTGAGTAACAGCCTAAAGCAAATGAGAAGACAAGCTCCAAGAATACACTGAAGTTTAGTGGCATCCAAATAGCTCCTCATTTCAATGAGAATTGGACTATTTATTGTGTCAGATATGGCTTGTGACTGTGCAAGAGAAAAAACAAAAACAAAAAACCCAAAACCTGGGCCTTGGTGTCCACATGGCTAACACTTCTAGGCATGTGACTCTCAGGCATGCAGCTTTAAATTACTCATGTGTGTTTGGATTCAATGTCATATTCCCAGCAGGATTATTTTGAGATATAGATGATATGCAATACACATAGAGATAAGTAAACATCAAATAACTTTTACACCTTCACAACACATACACACACACACACACACACACACACACACACACACACAGAGCTCTCTGCACTGATTAAATTGTACAGTAGTATAAATGCAAAGTCCAGGCAGATCTTTTCTTTGTTGTACTTCACCAAGTTAGCAGTCCAAAGACTCTAATTTTATTCTTCTACAGACACCTGGATATTATTCAAAATATTATACCTATTTGAATCAGGCAGTGATGTCTTCAAGGCTTCCGAGGTGCATGAAGCTGTCTGCCCCTGCCCTAAATCTGCCGCATGTTTGAAAGTCATGTTAGATCGTTTGGCTGACTTCATCTGCCCCATTTCCTCCATTTTCTTTAGGCCTTAGCTTAGAGCCTTAACATTTCTGGCTGGAATTGCTGTACCAGTGAAATAGCGTTTCCCATTTCTGGCACGGTCTCCACTGTATTCAGTAAGAGTAAGTTCTTTCAAACCAAATCTCGTCTCTTTAGCTCTTGGATTAAAAAATAAGACAAACAAAAACTTCCTTCAGTGGCTCTCCAGTGAGCTACAGCTTGTCAATACATACGAGACAAGATGGACACAAAACCTTTTGTGAGATGGCTTTGTCACCTCAAGTCTTTTCCTCATCTCCTTCACCCCTCACAATTAAGCCCCAATCATGCCAACTACCCCATCATAGCAGATTCCAGAAGGCACAGGGCTATTTGACACCTTGTTGTTCATACTGCAGTCTTTGGCTGAGACAATCCCTTCCTGTTCCTGGATTTCTGATCAACAACAAATCTTTTCAAATGTACTCAACCAACTTAGGTTTGGGAGAAACCTATCTTGCCTAACTGTCGTTAATGCACTAACCAGAAAGAGGATAACTGATTGAACTTTGTATGACACCATGGAACAGATATTTTAAGGTGGTCACCTATGTTCCTTCCACCTCTTCTAGCGTTTGTGATTCTTGATAACAAATTTTTTCCTCTTTTATCAAGACCCAGACATAGCGAATGTATTCTGTATTCATTTCCCAATGTATTTTTTGATTAATATCAGTTTTATGTTTATTAAGCTAAGTTTTGGTTGTCAAGACTACAATGCTTTTCTTGAAAACCCTTCTCTGTCTCATTTTCCCCATGACAACTTGATTTTCATTCAGTAATGCATACAATTAAGCCTCCAAACTTGGAATCTTATTGCTAATGGTGAGTTGAGAATGCTTTCAGTGTCTGCACAGAGGTGATCCAGACAGGAGGAGAGAGATAGATAGAGTCAGTCTCAGGCCAAGCAATACATGACTCTCCACTAGAGGGAGCCTTGCTGTTGCCTCAATAATTCTGGAGCTCACTCCAGACCCAGTTTCTTGTCCCATAAAACTCTGGTATCTTTGAAATCTCTTTTCTATTTCAGATTCAGTTACTTCCGTAGGAGTAAGCATGGAGGAACTATTTAGATGAGAATCCGCACATGTGGTCCATAAGGGAGACTGTCAGCAGGCTTTGTGTCGCGCGCCAGAGCAGATGGCCTGATAGTGCCGACGAGGATTCTAATTGCCTCCAGATCAGAGGTGGAAGAAAGACCGCTGAGAACGATCCTGGTTCCTATGGTTTGGAAATTGGTGAAAGCATATCCTGTAGGTATCTCACATGTTTGGTATACATTTCAATCATTATTTGATGTAAGCTAGATTGTGCTGTGATTTATCTTAGAAGTCTGTTCCAGTCTTTGATATACCATGATAAAGTGAGATAGTCTAATACCGGCAGGATGCAGCTCTAATGGAGGACTAAAAAGTGTCTATTGAAGGAATGTTGTAAAATCGCTTTATGTGGAAGGGACAGGTCATGGAACCATCTGATATTCCTTGGCCAAGGAGCCTGAATGCCACGGTCAAGAGTTTGGGGCATCAAACTGGCAAGTCAATAGTTTCTATAGCTGGATTATTGTAGGTAACAGGTATTGAACTCCTGTTAAGTGTGAGGTAGCAGAAGGATTCTCTTTTTATTTGTTTGGGCCAATTGACAGCTTCCCAGGAAATTTGTCTTATTAGTCAAGTTTGAGAACTATTTCTACAAATAAATCTGTCCACTGAATTTCCTAAGGACACTGTTTTGATACCCCAACCCCAATTTCTCTGGCTCCTGGTATCAAGTGTCAAGAACAGAACTGCCGCTGCTTTTTGTGGCAATGTCAGACCTGCCAGGTTTTTTTTTTCCTGGCAAGTCAGACTCCAATCTGCAAAGAGCTCTGTCACAAGGTGCTTTCTCCAGGGAAGAGATGAGGGCTGCATACAACTACTGCAACGTGGCAGCAAGATTAATGTCCTGAAGAGAGAATAAGTCACAGCTGGAGGAAATGAATGGAGCACATTTCTGAATTTCAAATATCAGTTCTGGAGATGAACGAGCCCTTGTGCTTTCTGACTTCATTAATTTTCTTACAAACTATCCCCAGAAAATTTTCACTGTAGCCAATTATTTGACGTGTGCCAGTATGAAAATCTGATCATTATGAAAAATGTAATTGAATTGACCCATGCCCTGACACAACACCAAGCGAAGTGCGTGTGCCTTCATGCCTATTAGCCCTCCTGGGTCATTATTTTCCAGGAAAGCACAGCACTGTCCTCTCAGTAGGAGAGATGCACTGATGCTACGGTCATCAGCTGATATGCTTGTGGAAAGTTACAACAGAGAAAGGATGGATGGAAGTGTGACTTCATTTAAGTGATCACTAACACTGATGTCCTGTAGAAGTAGATGTCAGTACAAGAGAGTCAATGGGGCTGAGTGGGAAGAACAGGGCTTGGGCACACAAACTGAGTATGAGTTGCAGAGCAGCCCTCTGCAAAGCCCTCCTCTCTGCGAAGCTGCTTCATAATGTTGTAGCAAGGAGCTCAGGAAGGTGCACAGAGAGTCGTTGCCGGCAGTCAACACTGAAGGCCAGGTGCCATGGTTTTACCCCAGTATTACTTATAATTCAGGTTCAGTGATTTAAAGCAAGGTTGAAGCAACGTGATCATTGAGTAAGCAGTATTCTCCTTTCTTCACATTTTACTGCAATGCTGAGGAACAAGCCCACAGCCTCATGCATCCAAGGCAAGCTTTTACAACTGTGCAATATCGCTCCCTATCCCACCCTGATAGAAAAAAAGTTTAAGGAAAACAGACTATTATGTACACAGTGTCTTAGAATCACTCTGGATGCCATCCGCATTATCATTTCTCTCCTCACCACTTTATTTTCTAGGCAGTCCCCATGAATTAATGGCAAAATACATTAATTATATTTATAGTGCTATCATACATAGATACTGTGCTAAATGATGTCTGGACTATATATAGAATCATACCCTATGTATTTACCATGACTTGCTTCCTGGAGTTCATCCTGTGTTTGTTTTAGGTTGTCATGTGGATATATACAGCAATTGCTCCCTCATTCTGTTAAATTTATTATATAGCATGTTTTATTTATCTTTTTGTTAGGTTTTTGTTAGATTTTACTAATTGTGTTGGCACAATGATCTCTTTACAAGTCCCTTATGCATACACACACATATGTAAGCTACATATCTAATAAGCGAGTTGTTGGGTAGAACTTTTGGTTTTAATAAACATTGTCAGCCTGCTTCCACAGTGATTGTTGCAGTAGAGAGAAGTTCTACCAGGTCTCTATCTTTTCTAGCACTTGGATCTATTGAGCTTAATGTGATAGATGTGAAATGGTTCTGGACTGCAGTTGAATTAGCAATTCCTTGATTGCTAATAATCTGGACCATGTTTTCATATGTCTGTAAGCAGTTTATAATTTTCTCCCATATTTTCTAAAGCCTTTGGTTCTAAAGCCTTTCAATGAGGCTTTGTGAATCATTTTGATTGCCTTACAATTTCCCATATGGAATGTTCTATACAATGCCTTTCAGCATCAATGGATGTGCTCAACATTTGCTTCTTCCTGTTCACATCACATTCACCTCTGAAATTTCAGACATAAGATCTGAAGACTTTCAATCCTCTAAACTGGAAGCTCCAGTAGCTACAAATACAGATTTCAAAATAAATAACTCACTACTGAGGCTCAGCAGAATTATATTCAAGAACATTCCTGCACATGCTTGCAGAATATGCTTGAAGAGCTTATGAAACTAAATTAAAAACAAAAGTCAGCACAGTGGCGGCAAAAGCTTTCATGCCAAGACTTCAAATATACTAAAATTTTTATTTTCAACAATTTACTATACCCATCATGACAATACCTCAAGCTGCTTCCTTTGCTCATAAACACACCATGTCAATATCAAGTTCTCTTTACCACCCAGGCAAATGCTATCAGGTTCATCATTCGATTCAAGTGTGATCTTCAAGTCAAATGCCTGATAATAATTTTTGTTGTTGTTTAGGGCAGTTACCTTGAAGTCTTTCCTGTCTCCCTCACCCCCAATCTAATTTTTTTGGAATCATAATCTGATCAACTCATCTGTGGCTTTTGGGGGAACTAAACACCTCTCCGCACACACAAATTCACTTTTCTCCTAAGCAAATGTTTCTTGGAACTGAAATACATGTTCTACCAAGAATCAAGAAGCCATGGCGATGGCTCAGGAGCTGAAGAACATACTATGCAAGCATAAGGACTTGAGTTTGGATCTTTGGCACCCACATTGGAAGCCAGGTGTGGCAGCTCATGACTGTGACTTAAGCACTGGGTCATAGAGACAGGCAAGGATCCAGGGACTTGCTAGGCAGACAGCTGGGTAAAACACTGGACTCCAAGATTAACACAGACTCAAAATCTAAGGTCTAGAGTGAGATTCTCAATATGGACCTCTGGTTACCACACTCACCTGCATGGGTGAACATACTTGCACATATGTAATACATACATATACACATACATATAACACAGAGAGAAGGGGTGGAGGTTTTTTATTATTATATATTTTCCCCAATCTCATACAAAACAGTCGATGTAGACTGTGGATGATAACAATTTGACATTGGGTGATGAGGATGTTTTCGATGTAAGCACAACTCTGAGGCAGGATTGGATAATGGATGTGCGGGGGCAGGAAGTAAATGGAAATATCTCTGTCTCCCCTACAATTTTGCTGTGAGCCTAAAACTGCTCTAAAAATACACTGTGTTGAAAATTACAGATGGATTGATTTTTTTTTTTAACTTAAAGAGGTGTTAAATGAAATTTATGAGGAGTCATTGATTTGACTGAGTCCCTGCTGTAGACCCAAGAGACTGTGCTGTGTGCCGTGCAATCGGAGAGAATTTTGAAATGGGCAGTTTTCCAAACCAGCCCGGAGTTTCCGAAGCAACTAGTCAGAAGGGCCCCAGCTCAGCTGAGTCAGCACCTCCAGGAGCCTCTGCTGACAGGAAGGTAGCTAAAAAGCCTATCTGGTTTCATTGGCTGCTTCTGCTTTCTTCAGCTCCTTCCTGCTTCTAAACCAACTGTTTTTGCCCTGCTCCCTAGAGCACCTTACCTGGGATCTTTAGCTTTTGGAATGCTCCCTCCCTCCCAAATTGCTTGTCAAACCAATCTAGCCATGGTCTTTTAAACAAAAGAGATGAACTTTCAGAGAGCCATTCAGGAATCCTGTTAAAGGATGCGGGGACAAAAACCAAACCATAGCAAACAAGCAAACAAGCATCAACAAATAAACATACGAGAGATTTTGAGTAGTTTCTAAAGCAACACACAACCAGCAGCTGGGTAGCAAAAGCTCCAGAAAAGGTAGCAGGGCTCCATGTTAACCCCCACAGGAACTGTATGAGTCATACGGGACAACAGGGCTGGTTACAGGCCTTTTCTATAGAAGTACCATAGACGTTCTATAGAGATTCCACAGTCAGGAACTAGTTCAAGATCACACTGCCTGGTACCAGCTGAGCTTTTGTAAGAGGTGGGGAGTTTATCTGGGCGGCTTGGTGAGTCTCTTATCTTCCTTGCTGTTAGTAATGTCTGTAAGGAGTTCAAAGGTCAAGCTAGAGAACAGACCACAGAGCCATCAGGGGAGCTGTGAAACACTGTACTGTGAGTTAGGGGTTCATTACTGTTCAGCAACATGAGAGCCTTATGTCACTTCATGGCAGTCAGCAACCCCACAGGCAAGCCATAAAAGGAGGCAAAAGCATGCTAGACATGTGCAGGGCTGCCACTGTGATTTACCACACACTTAAGTGTGTGAGCACTTAGGTGAAGGTGTCCATACTGAGGAGTGATGTCACTGCGGTGACTCCAGCCTTGCAGACTCATTCCACAAAAGGGCCAGTGGCAGGGTGTTTAATTCCACTTGAAGAAAGTGATGCCTCACTTGAAAACCCAAACTACTTCTCAAGTACTTCAAGATTTATCCAAAGCTAAGACTGACAGTTTTAGCCTCTTAACAACAACAACAACAACAACAACAGTTCTCAGCAGAAAAATTTAAAAACCCCATGTGAGCAGAAAACAAAGGAGCGAGTTTACACGCATGTATGGAAATCTATAGACACTTCCTACTTTATAAGGGCAGGGTGTAGCACCGGAAGCTAAAATATCACCCCATCAAAGCACAGGAAGGCCTTTCCATCTCCGCCAGCACCACTTATTTACCTTGAAATCAAAGAAAACAAATACACTGTTGGTCAGGAACATCAGCCCACTACAGCTGTCTGAGCCTCTGTGGGGTTCACCTTGACTTCCAGAAGCAGAGCTGTTGCTGTTCACAAACAGTGCTTCAGTCTCATGGTTTTGGAATTCACACAAGAAACCATGTCAGCATGTCCCCTGAATGGGGAGGCCTGGTGGCACTCAGAGGAAGGATAGCAGGCTACCAAGAAGGGACTTGATACCCTACGAGCATATACAGGGGGAGGAAGTCCCCCTCAGTCACAGTCATAGGGGAAGGGAGTAAGGGGAAAATGGGAGGGAGGGAGGAATGGGAGGATACAAGGGATGGGATAACAATTGAGATGTAATATGAATAAATTAATAAAATATATTTAAAAAAAAGAAACCATGTCAGCAAATCCATGTGTGAAATATTGTCATGAACTCTCTGGTGAGGAGCAAGAACCTCCACTGTTTATTCTACTTCTCGCCTTTTACAGGACCACCCTAACCATCCCAGCAATTGCCCTTGGAGAAGTGTCCAGCTGCTTATTTATGTAATATATATTGAATGCTTAAAGCATTTAGGTATAACCTCATAAAAGACATCAGAAACAAGTGCGGATTTCTTCAAAATGTGTACAACAATTTTTATGGCAGCTTTATTCATAGTAGCCCCCAACTGGGCATCATACAAATGCCCTTCAATAGCAGGATACACGGTAGAAGGTAAGAACCACCTTCCTATTAATTGTCCACTCGTGCTGCGGCATATGTTGTGTTTAGGCAATAGATTGATAGATCAGTTTGTAAGCTATAATAGAGCCCTGGAATATAAGAAATATAAAAGGCTCTTAGAAACATTGCGTTTAGTCAAACAAACTAGATATACAAGAACAAAAACTGCGCAGGTTAATTCCTGTGAATAGGTTAGACTAATCTACAGCGCGAAGTTTAGACTAGTGTGATCCTTCAGAGTAAGGGGGAAAGCATTGGACTGGACAAAATGGCCCTGCGGTATTGGAAAGCTCTGCATGGTGTGATTTTGTAGAAGTATGTTTTTACTAAAACCCACTGATCTGTGTATTTCATTATGTAATCACACTTCAGCTAAATAGAGCAGGCCTGCCTTCAGACATTACGGCTGCCTCTTAACACAGCCCAAAGCGAAGTTGGCAGTGCTATTTGTTACAACAGCGGGCTAATGGAAGGAGAGTTTCTTTCTTATTTATAGCTCTATGATTATAATTTAAAATGCAACACACCATGTTGGGGTTCTGTTACACAACCAAGGGTCCCTAATTAATGTTTTTTTTTTTTCTCTTCAACACAACAGACTCCTCAACAACTGCAGATAAGAGTTATATACACATTCCCGTTCTGAACCTCCTGGTGTTCGAGAAGCTCCTTTTTTCTGCCAACACAGTGACAGCAAGCAGAGCAGCCAGCATATCCATCCAAACAGCTCTCTTTAAAGTACAGTATTAAGATTGGGTATGGTGTGCCTGCCTTTAATCCCTCTACCCAGGACAGAGAGGTATGCACATCTCTGGGGCATTGAGGCCAGTCCTGGCTGTGTAGTAAGACCTTCTCTCAGGAGAAACAGATAAATAAAACAACACAACAATGAAGTAAAACATTAGGTCAAACAATATGAGAAGCCTCGATGAGTTCTATATAGTTCAACCTAATACTTATATCAAATCATAGGAACTAAATCAGAAAAGAAAGTGACCAACGAGAAGCTGGCAAGAGGAGCCCCTCCTCTGCTCCAGTGTCTTCCAAGATATACACAGCCTAAACCATAATGAATGTAGGATGCATCCTGAGCCAGGTAATCCTCAATCCCAGGCACGCCCTGTTATCCCAACACACAAGTCTCACATCAAAGATCACCACCTCCAGCCTTGTGCCTGACATGCCCCAGCAGGGCTCCAGATCATTTTCTGCCCTTGGCCCAACAGGTTTATTGCTAATGAGAAATCTGGCTCTGCTGCTTCTTCCTGGCTCCCAGTGCAGTTGGAGCAGATGGAGGAGTCTTGGGAGCTGAAGGTGACAGAGCATGGAGCTTTTCCATGAAGCTAGCTTTATTTCTACAGCCACACGCATGAAAACGTACAGGAAACTACATTTGGGAAATGACTTAAGAATTGATATTAAGCCCCTAAATAAGAAGCCAGTTTCCATTACTGGCAATACTGGGAGTGTCTACGAGCATGTGGCCCTCTTTGCATCCACACTCTCTTCTCCCTACTCCCACTTTCATTCCCTGTGCCAACCTTAGTGTTGAAAAAGCCTGACATTTTAAATAGATACTGGCACTGGAGCTAAGAAAGCCAAGAAGTGAAAGAAGAGAAGCTTGGAAAATAGAAGTACAATTCCTTTCTAGTCCCAAGGAAAGAAAATCCTAGTGAACTAGCTATGCTGGAGCCCCAGTGTGTTCTATTAGGTTTTCCTAAGTCAGGCTTTATGGCCAAGGACTGCCACATGGACGCTGTGAGACATGTTGTAAGTTATAAATGCTTAAACCCCTGGCAAAGATGATTCTTAAAGAAGCTGCGTTCATTGTCAGTGCAACCCCAAAGCCTTTGCAGAGTAGATGGAAGGCATATAATGACATCAGAACTTCCTCTAATCATATTTGATATTTATTTTATTATGCTTTCCTAATGTGAGGTGTATGTGAGTATACATGTGTGTGTGTGTGTCAGTGCACTTGCCTGTGAGGGTGTATGTGGAGGCCAGCGCCTGACTTTGGGATTTATTTCATTGCTGCTCAATCTTTATTTTTGAGACAGGGTCTCTAATTAAACCGTCTCACAATTTCAGCTAATTTGGCTCATTCCTTTCCCTTAGGAGTTACAGATGTGTGTCACTTTGCTGAGCCTTTATGTGTCAATATACATCGAGCCATCTTCTTGGCCCTCATGCAGACATTTCAGATTTGGATACAGTAGGTCTCTAAGACCTGGGTCTCTATGTTCGGCAGCTCCCCTAAGATAGCAGTTGAAAAGACTGAGGGTTAGTAGCTGTCTAGCCAGACGAGATTTCAGAGACAGCCTTGTCTAGCTTATACAGACTTCATGAAAAGCTAACAAACATACAAACAATTAAGAGCCAGAAATGGAGGCACAGCATCACAGTGACACATTGATCCACACCAAAACAGGAAGTAGAATGTGTCTACTGCGAAGCATGACTAGAAATAGGGCAAAACAGAAATGGGAAAGTCATGCGCAACAGTCAGGACACGCTGCTATCTGTCCGGCACTGAAGCAAATAAGCTGGGAACCGAAAAGAATTCTGGGAAATGTCAGCACTCCCTGTACTGACTGTGGACTAGTTACAGGGTAAGGAGCCAGTGCCAGCCACAATGCATGTCATGTTTATAATATATGTCTTGACTGTCTAGAAAGATGTAACACAACTTAATGCACTGTCTCATTTAATCCTTATGCCAATCCACTGAGTTAATAATAATAAACTTTGAACATCTTTTATATGCTGAATGCTGCTTTTGTGCACTTAATGAAGTGTATGATTTCATTTACACATCATGAACGTGAGGTTGGTACTCTGGGTATCTATAGAGAAAGATGAGAAAACTAGGACTTACAGAGAATACATAGTTCTCCCAAGATCACGAGCAGACACTAATTAAAGCCTAAATTCCTTTATCAAAGAATTCAAGTGTTTGGATACATCGCTTAATGAAAAGGGGCTGAGTATATGCCTCAGTGGGGTCAAGTGCTGAAACCACCGACATAAGAACCTGGGTTCAGATGCTGAGAACCCACACAAAAGGCAAGCATAGGGACAAATGCTTGTAGCCCTACTCTGGGCTAGAGACAGAGACAGGTGGATTCCTGCAGCCCACAGTCTAGCCAGCCCAGTTCAGTCAATGAGATTCAGGATCACTCTGAGATCCTGTGTCAAAAAATAAAGGCAAGAGCAATTAAGGAAAAGTTACCAAACCTCTTCCTCTGGCCTACACACACACACACACACACACACACACACACACACACACACACTATAACAAGCACATGTGCTATAGTACAGCACAAAACATACAACATCACACACATGCACCAAACCAATAAACATACACCTCACATGCATACGCAACCACTGACATGCAATATTCTTAGACTTTTGTCTTCCTAAAAAATAACCAGAACTAAGATAAAAATAAGTATTGAACAAAAATAATTTGTCTAATCTATTTATGTTTCCAGATGGAGTGGACTACAATTTGGGCATTAGGAATTCGACCTAGACTTGTTTTTTGCTGTTGTATTTGTTTTCAGTTCTATGTTTTATCACTAAGGTAGCCTTTGGATACAAAAGGAATTGGGTTTAACACATGAAGTGGGAAGAAGGAAGGGAGAAAGTGTTGAGGGATGAGAAAAAGAGAGGGGAAAAGAAGTGTGTGTGTGTGTGTGTGTGTGTGTGTAATAATAGACCACATTGGCTATATGACCAAAGGAGGATTATATATTTATTGCTTCTAGGATCCTATAGAAGACCATGTTGTGTAATAATTTCACCATTGTAATTTAAAAATCAGTAGCCCTGGTAACCAAGTCTGCTGGTGAAGCGTAGTACTTAAAAATGGCGTGGCTCATCCCAGATAAACTCATTGCTTTGTTCTTTCCCTTTGAGATCCAAGGCATTATTTGCGTACACTTGGCAGCAACACAGAATCTTTGCATTAAATGAGATTTTTTTTTTTTTACATTTATCTGTGCATAAAAATAGAGGTATTTGAATAAGACCATATCTTTTGTTGTTGCTGCTTCTTGGCTAAATTATTGGTTAGAAAAAAACCAATAAAACCTTCTGGACAGCACCAAATAATTTAGCTAAAGGTTGATATGTGTATACATGTGTGCATACATGTATACACAAGTATGGTGTTTATGTGTATTTGTAAGTGTGTGTGGGTGTACATCTGCGGAGGTAAGAGGACAACACTAGGTGTTGGTCTTGTTTTCCACTTTCTTTGGGACAGAGCCACTTCCTGTTCTTTGTTGTGTGCGGCAGGCTGGCTGGCCTGCAGATTCTCTTACCACGCCATAGGGCCATAGGAGCTCCGGGACCACAACCACTTTATGTGGCTTCTGAGAATCTGGACTCAGGCCTCAGTGCTGGCAACTGCTTTATTTACTTGTCGCCTCAGCTCTGAAGGCTAATTCTAAACATTTGAATCCCACTAGCTTTACTGACTTCGTCAGTGCCCTGCCCAACAGTGAGGTGCAGTAATGCTTCCGCTTGGTACCCGTCACAGTGATTCAGTGGCTCTTCAAAGCCCCTTATTCCTGGATTTTACTTCTGAAAACCCCTTTTATTTAGAGCAATAGCCAAGAGGGCAGGAGGCACACTTTGTGGAATAGCATGCAGCTATCAGAAGAACCTTTATTTTTTTTATCGTTACCACATGCATGAAGAAACTTAGACATAAACCCAGGGAGGGGTCCATTTGCATCAGTCTGGGGCCATATTTTTTGCAAGGCCTACTGACCTACTCATCTATCCACGGGTCCGGCCAGCTCTTCCTCCACTCTTGAGGAAGATAGTTAGGTATTTTCCATATACACAGTCAGGTCTGAGCATAATCTTGGTTTTCCTACTTGGAAGCTGAGTAATTTAGGGCCAGCTTCTTAGATCTAAGTCCAAATATTCTAGCAAAAAGTGATCAGCTATACTGTGTCCTTTTTTTTTTTAATCAAACTGGTGAAAACTAAATGAGAAAGTGCTTAATATATGGCCCAAACCTGATAAACAGCAAGTGCTTCAGATAGTGTTATTTCTAATCACGTATGAGAAAAGTGAAGCTTTGAAGAGGTGAGCGGCACAAGACGTCAAGTCTAGTAACCGAGAGTCGGAGTGTGGAAAGCACAGGTGCTCTCCAGGGTCACATGCTTCCCTCTTTGTGAGGGCACAGTCTCTAGAAGAAATCAGTCACACAAACTTTCGCTATACACAGTCGTGAGAATGGAAGTAATATAATAGGTTCAAGGGTGTGTGACCTGGGAAAGCTCCTTGGAAGGCATGGTGCCTGAATTCAAGATCCCTCATGAACCTTTTAGACAGAAAGAGAGGGTAGAGGACACAGTACACAGACTGAAAAAAGAACGTACAAATGGAGGGGGAGGTCAAAGTGCATGGTGCTCCTTGGGGGTCCACGCAGGGTTTTTATGGGAGGTGCCAAAGGCAGGGAGAGACTGAATCAAGACTGTTTCTTCACAGTCTAGAGTTCTAGAAGTTTTGAAGTGATGGATAAACTAAAGGGTTAAAATGGCTGGAAGCGAAGCACACTTGAATTTCTGCCATTTTCACTTGGAAACAGAACATACCTCCCACCAGGCAGGCTGATCTGTTTCCATGCCAACCAATTACTGAAGCCTGGAATAGGCTGAGTGTAAGGAAGATGGAGAGGGGCAGTGTTGGTGAAGAGCATGGATGAGGGGAAAGGGCATGGTAAGGGTCAAATGATGGAAATGGCTTGTCAGGGCAGTATCTGAATTACTGCAGATTTGATCATTGGTACACATAGCCACAGACACACACAGACACAGACACACAGACACACAGACACACAGACACACAGACACACACACACACACGGGGGGGGGGGGAGAGAGAGAGAGAGAGAGAGAGAGAGAGAGAGAGAGAGAGAGAGAGAGAGAGGGGTCCTTTGAAGTTCTGGACATTTTCAAAGGGACTTCATGTAATTCAGTGTTTTAACCAAAACACTTATGAATATCAGCACTCTGGTTCCTGAAGAACCTTTGCAGCTATTCATTTACACGTATGTATTTTAGCCTTGAACTAAGAGGTTGTCTTTTTGCCACTGGGACCATCATTTCAACGACGTTTTTGGTGTCAGCTACTGTTAATGTTAAAATTGAGTTGCGCAGGAATGAGCATTGCCACTAGCTGCAGGTTTGCATGACGCTTCCAATGGAGAACTCCGAGACCTTCTGTACTATTGCATGAAATGGAGAACCAAACAGAGGGAGAAGGGTGGACAGAGAGGATAAGGAAAGAAGGGGAAAGAATAAGAATTGGTTTTTAAACTTGCCGTTACCTTGGAACCACTAGGAGAGATTTACAAAATACTGATGTCTGAAGACCCCTCAAGCTCGTTCTAATACGTAGCCAAGGTGGATACAGTAGGATAAAGCAAGAAGGGTTTGTTTGTTTGTTTTACAAATGTGTGTGGGTGTGGGGCTGCTTGTGTATATATATATATATGCACCAGGTCTATGCAGGTGTTCATTGGAGACCAAGAGGGCATCAGATCCCCTGGAACTGATTCTACAGGCAGTTGTGAGCCACCCAAGGTGGGTGCAGGGAACTGAACTCAGATTCTCTGTTCTCACGAGCACGGCAAATGTTCTTGACTGTGGAGTCAATTCTTTAGTCCTCCTCTTTGTATTTGTAGCCACTCTTCCCCAAGTGGACTTAAAGCAAGGACCAAATGGTTACTCTTGAATACCTGGGATGTGTCTCAACGTCTGGTGTGTACAATATCAGTAATTGTTTCTAAAATGAACAACATATTTGAGACAAACCATGAAATGCATGCCAGAGAGTTTATTTTTACTAGAAGCTTTTCTTAACACATTTTCAAGATGTCATGAGCAGGGACCTGCAGAAATCTTTACTAAAACGAAAACACAAACAAAGAAACACAAAAGAAAAATGAAGGTAAGCAAATGTCCTCTAATGAACTTAAGTGTTTTTGGAACTGCTGTCTGTTCAGGCATGTGGGAGACCTTGTGAAAAACAGATTGAGACTTGGAGCAGAGGATTAAGTTCTAAAAGCACTGAGTGGCACTTCTATATTGATCAGTACAGAGTCCAGTATTTTAAGAAGTCCTTATGTCTTCCTCAGTATAATATGGCTGGCTCTGTGGCTTTAAAAAGTATAGCAGGAATTCTGTTTTGGGGGAGGATGAGGAAGATCTTTCAGTACCACAAAAACTATTCTCAGCTTGAGATATCCGCTCTTTATATTAAGAGAGTCGGTTATTATAAAAGATAAGAAAATTTTTGAGCCAAATGTGAAATAAATTCTAGAGAGTTGATTTTTGATAAAAAATGTAGTGGCGCGTGACTTTAATCCCAGCACTCTGGAGGCAGAGGCAGAGGCAGAGGCAGAGGCAGAGGCAGAGGCAGAGGCAGAGGCAGAGGCAGAGGCAGAGGCAGAGGCAGAGGCAGTCAGACTGCTGTGAGTTCCAGTCCAGCCTGGTCTACAAAGCAAGTCCAGGACAGCCAAGGCTGCACAGAGAAACCCTGTCTTCAAACAAACAAACAAACAAACAAACAAACAACAGTTTATCTCAGGCTGGGCTTGTCTTACTGAATGTCTTCTGGAATGATCATGTGATTCTGCCTCTGTTGTGTTAAAGTTGTGGTTTTCTAATGCCAACAGGACCTTTAGGCCTGGGAGTATGGCTCAGTGGTAGAGAACTTGCTTTGGAACTCTGGACTTAATGGATCCCATGATTGGGGGTGGAATAGCTAATACAATAACTAATTATTATTTTTCTACATATTACTGCATTAATTGGGCTAATAAT
This sequence comes from Acomys russatus, assembly GCF_903995435.1. NCBI lineage: Eukaryota > Metazoa > Chordata > Mammalia > Rodentia > Muridae > Acomys > Acomys russatus. Next base: position 44,641,779 of record NC_067143.1, on the reverse strand, counting down.
TTATTTTGATTTCTCATGTCAAGTTTTAAAGAGAGATTTGGACTGTGTTAAACTGTAATTTTCTTTCTTATAATAGCCATGTTAAATTTTTGATAACAAGGTAGTATTAACATTGGGGGTGGGCTACCAAATTTTTTATCTTTACTGATTTCTGGGTATGTGTATAAAATACATGGTGATTTACAAAAATTGCCATAAGCCTATGGTTGTGTATTTATTATTTTTATTCTGTAGACAGCGTAGAGAGGCCCAGAAGGAAAGAAATGAATTGCAGAAAAAGAAAACTCAGCAGCTGAGTCAGGATTGATTTCCATTTTATTATTATTTCTTTGGAGTTTTTGTTCTATTTTGTTTTTGTTTGTTTGTTTGTTTTGAAACAGGCCATAAACTAGTGGTTCTTCCACAGGGCTAAGATTTAGATCCACTTATTATTTCTCCCCCATCCCCAAACTTGCATGTGTGTGTGTGTATGTATGTATGTATGTATGTATGTATGTATGTATGTATGTATGTCTTATCCTTCTGTGTCCTGCACTGACTGGTGAGTGGCTGGGTGACTTGCTATTCTAGAGGACTTAGAGTTTAATTCTATAGGTGTCTCTATTATCTGTAGGGAGGAAACACTGCTAAAGATGACCTTTCCCTTTACATCTATAACACAGTATAACAGGCTCCTCTGTGCCTAGTCTTTCAAATCTTTGGATTTTCCTATCCTTTACATACTGTCAGATCTCAGGCTTTTATTCTGAATACAGACTCTGTCCTATCAATTTTACTTTTTTTTTTTTTTCCTTTTTCTTTTCCTTTTCCTTTGGAATTAGCTGTCGCTGGACCCTGGGGGGAAGGGAGGATATTTGATTCATCTTTTTATCCTTGAGATTATCCTGCATAGCACTTTATAACTAACAGTCACAAACAATGATAAAACTCAAATTCATACCCTGTTCACTGCACTTTACTAGCTGTAAATCAAATGGTTTTCTATTCTGGTCGCCTGTACGCAGCATCTCAGCAGGAAACACCAAACCTCTTTGCTGAGGAGAATGCATGGTCAAGGCAGGGTGGGAACTCTTCCACCCAGGCCAGCGTACCTCCATATCTGCCATGGACCACCTTTGAGGGTGCTGCACGTCCAATAACTAGTACAACTCATGACCAAGCATGACATAACTAAGAACAGGTAAGCCGGAAAATTAAGGCTCAGTAGAAATTCAGCACAGACAAAACTGAGTTTGTATCACCTTCTCCTTTTCCGTGGCTCTGTGAATACCAGCAGCAGTGTAAGTACCTCAACCTTGGTGTCATTAACTGCGAAATGGGAGGCTGGAGTCCACGTGGAAGTGGAAGGACTATGGTGGCAGCCGTTCAAAACTGAAATGATGGGGGGAGGGGGAATTTTTTTAAATTTAGGTATTTTTTTTTTTTTTTTTTAGGAGTAGTTATTCTCATATATAAAGTCAGAAGGAGTGTCTGGTGTGACACCCTTAGGTAGAAACTCTTTTCTTCATCTGCACAGAGAAAATCTACCTTTACTGAGGGACCCTTATTAAATAATGACAAATCAATTTTACTATGTATCATTATTACTTTGATGATGGAAAACTCATGTAACTTTCAAAAAACATCACTGCAATGTATCAAATTATTACAGAGGAAAGGTCTGGCCGTCTGTCTTAGGGAGGATTACTATTTCTGTAACGAAAACCAGACCAAAAACAAGTTGGGGAGGAAAGAGTTTATTCAGTGCACACTTCCACATCCTAGTGATCAATGAAGGAAGTCAGGACAGGAACTGAAAGAGGTCAGGAGCCTGGAGAGGGGCGAGGGCTGATGCCGAAGCCATGGAGGGGTGCTGCTGACTGGCTTGCTTCACATGGCTTGCTCGTCCTGCTTTCTCATAGAACCCAGGGATGGCCTCACACATAATAGGCCAGGCCCTCCCACATCAATTACCAATTAAGAAAATAGCCCACAGACTTGCCTACAGTCCTATCTTATGGAGGCATTTTCTTAATTGAGACTCCTTCCTCTCTGATGATTTTAGCTTGTGTCAAGTTGACATAAACCTAGCCAGCCCAGTTTCCCATTTGTAGAAAAAAGAAGAAGAAGAAGAAGAAGAAGAAGAAGAAGAAGAAGAAGAAGAAGAAGAAGAAGAAGAAGAAGAAGTGAAATGTAAAAAGCAAGAAAATTCAGAGGAGCTAGGTGGACCAAGATAAATCATAAAAACAAATGCCTCCCAAGGATTTGACAGCCTTTTAGAACCAAAGGATTCAGAATTAAATAATCTAGCCATTACAATGTTTATCTTAATTTCTAAGTTCTAACATAATATTTTGGATATAAAAATATGGAGATTCTCCATCTAGTGCTCTCTCTCTCTCTCTCTCTCTCTCTCTCTCTCTCTCTCTCTCTCTCTCTCTCTCTCTCTCTCTCTCTCTCTCCCTCTCCCTCTCTCTCTCCATCCTTGTGTTTGTTGTCTCAGTGTGTAAGCTCTCAGCTACTGCTCTAGTGGCAGGCCTGCCTGTCTGAGGCCATGCTCCCTCACCATGTTGGCCATGGAGTGACACACCGAAACTACCCTGAACAACTCAGAAAATATTGAAGCACCTGCTTAGACTCTGGCCAAGACTCCCCTCATTGCTGGTGTTTATTGAAGCACTCAGGGTACAGCATCCTGGGAGGGAGTAGTCATCACTAGAACAGAGGTAGCCCACCAGACATTTGGCCCCGTGACACTTTGAATGAAGTATTCCAAATTGGGACAAATTACAACTACTGGAAGTAGTCCTCCTCTTGAGATGACTGAAGAGCAACTGCCACCAAAGCCCTAAATGCCAAAAGACAGGCAAATCTCAGATTCTACTACAGTGTTGAGTGCTGCCAACTCTGACAGGTACATAACTAGGATCAGAAACTCGAGCTGAAATGCACTTATTGTTGAAGAGCTGCATTAAAAAAGAAAGAAAGAAAAAATTAAAAAAGCAAAGCATTGTACTGTTTTATGGACAGTGCAAGTACCTTCGTCATTTGGTTTTTCTGCCTTGTGGATGAGGACATATGTTTGAGCGGAATGGGGAGTAGCCCATTGCTTTGCATCTTCCCCAAGTCTTGGTCCAGCTGATGTTTATTAACCATGCATCCAGGCTGGACCAACCTCGATAACTGGTCTCAGTCCTGTGATTCTGTGTGTATATGTCTGCTTTTTAGCTGAAGAGTTGAGCAGGAAAGACCACTGTCATGTATCAAGTGCTTGCGAACAAGTCAGAAAAGGGGGAGTAGAAAGTTTCTTCTGAGGCTGGCCCAGGCAACACAAAAAATAAAACAAGTTTTTGCTGGGGAGTGGGAAACTCTAGTTTGAAAAGACTTTGTTCAAAGGTGTGTTAGTCTAACCTTAGATCTCATATTTCCATATGGTGAAAATCTTACTTTTTATAACCTTCTAGGGTATTTTTGAAAGAATCTGTGCACTTCATTTTTTAAAGCCAAATAGCTACACTATTGAAATTTATATAAACCAAGTAATATCCTGTCACCATTTGTCATTGGTTAATGCAATATCAAGAGATGCTATCAGGGAGAATTAATAATTTCCAGGGAAAAAAAAGTGAAGTTTCACCTAGTAAGGTTTTAAAAATATAAACATAAAATTGAGGACTTCTCCTGATGTTCAACTAACATTCTTTTTCTCTGCATCGAAACACCTGTTCTCCTTTAAAATGGTAGCATTAATAAAGATTTAATTAAAGTATGCATTGCTACTGTCCTAGTCTTTTTAGGGTTCTTACTTGTGGAAGTTGCTGGTCCCATGCCAGGTGCCTGGTGTTAACTCTAATGTTGCAGGTCAGAGTAATCTGTACTTAAGACTGCTGAGGAGAAGGCAGGCCAAGAACCTGGAACACGCAACTGGCACCAGTGACTCTCCCAAAATGCCCTGAGACATTTTCATAAAAACTTAGGGCTGAAGACAAAGCGAGTAGTGGCGGGGAGGAAGAGAATGGAAAGACCGGTGCACACTGCAGCTGTGAGATGATGAGTGTGAGACAGTGATGCCAGTTGATGTTTGGAAGCTTTACCTCAGTGGAGGCAGGTGACTCAAGTGCCGTCAAACGCTCTGGGACGGTGGAGATTTACAGACTTTCATGGACTAAGTGCTCAGAGATAGTATTGCTACAAATCATAAATAGGCATATGGATGAGTCATATAAAGCACTGTTTTAGGCAAAGGGCAAAGCTTGACTATCTGAAACTGTTCCCAGTCTTGGGTTTCGGCCATTGGCACCTGTTGTATTGCATGCTAAAGAGAACACACAGCACATCCCACACCAGGGGCCAGTGCTTCCATAAGTGTGCGAGCTGCACTGCACAGGGCCCTGCTCGTCTTGTGCCTTCACTGTCTTGCTTTTTCATTTTCCATGGGGCCTCGATAAGGATGAGGTAAGAAGGAAGTCAGGCTGCATGTCCTACCACACACAAGGAATTCTGTGTGAAAGGCGTGGTAACTGCATCCTTTTACTGTGAGATATATATCTTGACTTCAGACTCTTGTTAGCCAAGGAGGTTCAGGAGCCTAGTCCCAGTTGGCCTGAAAATGTGTGGGAATGAGGGATTTGATTCCAAGTCCACAAACTGGATACACGATGGGAAGTGACTGAGTAGTGCTCCACAGCCCCTTCAACCTTTAATGGTGCGTGGGTAGTTCTGTTAAAACTCATGAGCTAGCCAATATGATGGGGTTCGGTGGGAGTGGGAGGATGAGAGGGGTTAATGGTGCCTGTAAATGGGCAAAATGCAATTCATATGCATGAAATTGTCAAAGACTTATTAATAAATAAAAGTGTAAAACTATCGGCTGGACAGATGGCTTAGTGGTTAAGAGCACTAACTACTCTTCCAGTAGTCGGGAAGATTTGATTCCCAGCACTAGTATGGTGGCTCACAATCATCTGTATCTCCATTTCCAAGGAATCCAATGTTGTCTTCTGGCCTCCCCAGGTACCAGGTATGTACACGGTACACTGACATAACTGTAGCTACAACACCCATACAAATACAACAACAACAACAATATTATAAACTCATGAGCTGGACATGGTGACACACATCTGCTGCTCATACACAGGAATTCAGAGTATGGATTCCATTAGGAATTTGTATATGGCCTGGCCTACACAGGGAGAACCTGTCTCAAAAACAAAACAAACAAACCAAAAAATGAAAGTCTCCAAACTTTGTAGTATGTGACACGACAATAAGCAAAATACAAGGCACACATTCGAAAAGGGCGCATGTTGGTGGTGAACTGGCAGAAGAGAGGCTTGACTCAGCCAAGCACTTGACCACTTGCAGAAATGAATAGAGAACTTAGAGTTCTGAACAACCCATTTCTTCATCTGTAACGGTGTGGAAAATAACACCCATTTGTAGATGCACTGTATTAAATAAAAATAAACATGTGAAAGCTGTTCATTACAGCCAGATGGCATAGTAAATAGGGCCACAGGACAGCATGCTCAGGTTCTAATCTCAGCCCACATCAGACCTCACTGTCTTCTTCTTTGCAGTAGGTCTAATCACAGCACTCATTTCATGAGAGTTCTGTGAACAGTGAGTAAAATAATCCATCCAAAGTACTTCAGAACCTATCTGGTATACAGCAGGCAGTTTCCTAGCCATATTTTACAATTATTGCCTTTGTGAATATTCATAACTGTTACTGTACTAACTGGTAAACACAGCTTTGTTGGTTAAATGTGGTTTAAAAGGCTTAATTGGAGACAGTTTAAGAGGGAAGGTTTATTCATTTGATCAGTGGAACATGGATCTTTCCTTTAACAATTTATATGTTATATGTTATGTGCATGTATATGTATATGTATGTCTATGCATATTGTATGTATATGTATGTGTGTATATATATGCATATGTGCTTGATTGTGTATATGTGTACACAATCAGATGCCTGTGGAGAGCAGAAAAGGGAGTCCCTTGAAAGAGACAGTTGTGAGCCATCCAATGTGGGTACTGAAAATCAAACCCTGGACCTCAAGAAGAGGAGCAAGTGTTCTTAACCTCTGAGTCAATTCTCATGCCTCTGCGACCTTTTTAGGTATCTGCAAGTAAAATCTTAGGTAAAGTTAGCTTGTTTGCTTTAAACGCCAAGCACATGAATGACTGAGCAGTATGCATTGTGTTACACTGCAAAGATGTAGACTGAAATCATTGCCTTTCAGGATGTCAGAGTCCAGCAAAAGAGGGTGAGAGGTGTCACGGACAAAAAGAGAACAGGTAAAGATACGGGAGGAGCACTACCTATGGTGCCGGGAGCACTGAAAAGTACATGTTGGTGGTTGTCCTCTTACTGTTGTGTATTTATTATTATTGTTGTTATCATTGTTGTTGTCATTATTATTTTGTGTATGAGTGTTTTACTTATGTGTATTGATGTGTACTGTGTGTGTGCCTGTGCCTGAGATGGTCAGTAGAGGGTATCAGATCCTTTGGCATTAGAGTTACCTATGTTTGTAAGCTACTGTATAAATGATGGGATTCTAACACAGGTTCTCTATAAGAGCAACAAATGCTCTTCACTAATCCAACTCCCCAGCCCCCTTGATTGTCTTCTTTTTTTTTAATTTAATTTTTAATTTATCTGTGTTGATGTGAAGGTGTCAGATCTTGAAGTTACAGACAGTTGTGAGCTGCCATGTGGGTGCTGGGAATTGAACCCGGGTCCTTTGGAAGAGTAGGCAGTGCTTTTAACCACTGAGCCATCTCTCCAGCCCTTGACTGTCTTCTTAATACTATGTTCTGTTTAATCACTATGTTCATTGTACTAAGAAAACCTTATTCAGTGGGCCAATGACATTGCCAAGCAATTAAAAATGCCTGATGCTGAGCCTGACAACTCAGTTTGATCCCTGGGACACACATGAAAGGACAGAACCAACTACAGCAAGTTGTCCATTAAGTTCTAGGTACTCTAAGGCATAAGTGTATACACACACGTGCACACACACACACACACACACAGTGAGAGAGAGAGAGAGAGAGAGAGAGAGAGAGAGAGAGAGAGAGAGAGAGAGGAGGAGAGAGAGAGGAGGAGAGTGAGTGAGAGAGAGAGAGAGAGAGAGAGAGAGAGAGAGAGAGATGTGGGGAGGAGGGAAGGAGGGAGGGAATTTTAAAAACTTATTTAAGGTGTATCAAGTAAGTATAATTCAAGTGCCAGAATTAAGTGACAAATTACCTCCCTGGCAGGTTTGTGTTGTAGTCTGTATGGTTCACAGCTGGGTTTGTGGTACAATAGTGGCACTATTGTTACGTGGATAAACAACTACTCTCTGCCTGGCTTTGTCCATAAAGATAATTCATACCAAGCAGTGTTAGCCTGGTTGTGGAGGCTTGAATAGGAATGATCTCATAGATCTGTATGTTTCTTCTCTAGGGAGTGGCACTATTGAAGTAGTGGCCTTGTTGGAGGAGGCGTGTCACAGTGGGGTGGGCTTCGGGGCTTCAGAGGCTCAAGCCAGGCCCACTGTCTCTTCCTGATGTCTGCCGATCCAGATGTGGAATCTTGGTTCCGTCTCCAGCACCATATCTGCCTGTGAGCCACAATGCTTCCTGTCATGATGACAATGGACTAAACTTCTGAACTGTAAGCCAGCCCCATTGAAATGTTTTCCTGTATAAGAGCTGCTGTGGTCATAATGTCTCTTCACAGCAATAGAAACCTTAACTAAGACCCTGGTCAAAAACCCAGAATGCAAGATCCTGGTCATCGACCCTGAGATGGGAGTGGCAGTGAAACCAAACACTGTTGTTTAGCTAAATTTACATAGTGTCAAAATGCCTATTTATGTTTATACAAAATGCAACTCTGAGCCTTATACAGAGAATCTTCTCCTTCCAGCAAGCAGTGATGAGTGCAGAGACTCATGGCTGCCTGACGTGCTGAGAATAAGTGATGAGTGCTAAAACAGACATGTATACCATGCCTTCTAAAGACCAAGGAGCATTTCAGAAGAGAAAAGAGGAAGAATGCAAGAGTTGGAAAATAGAGAAAGGAGGGCTGAGAAATGCCAACTTCTGGGTAAGCCACTATGAACCCACAGTAAAGATGGATGCCTGCACTGAGTACATACAAGAATTGGCTTCTCAGCAGTTAGCACACATGGAAGAGGGGCTCAGGGGTCCTATAATTCACTGTTGAACTATTTGTTACTGGTAGAGTCAGGAAGAGATGAAAGTCACTGCTTTCATCTGGGTACCCACTGGTGACCCCATCTGGGTCCAATGGACAGCTCCTATTCAATGCATACACAGATGGTACTGGTTAAACTAAACTAAGTTACAAACTAAAGCTAGAAATCATGAATCTGAGAAAGGGAGTAGTGGTTGGTGGTAAGGATGTGAAGGAGATGGGGGAGGGGCGGCCATCAGAAAACTCTATATATACATGGATACTGTCAAAGAACAAATGTCATCTAATTGTAAGAAAGACAAATTGTGTATTTGCTTCATGAGTTAAGGAGAGGGAGCACTCTGTTTCTCCATGCCCACCTCTCACCTGTTCTCTCGGGAGAATTTGGTGTTCCTCTTACTTGTCCGTCACTCTTTTCTAGACAGAACTGCTTCCCATGTCACAAACCCAAGCATTTCCTCAGGAGATGAGATTTTTAGTAATGTGACTATTATGGGGTAAGAGGCAAGAAGCAAAATCTAGACTGATGGAATGACTTGAGCTTCACAAAGGCAGGAAAAAAAAATGCCTTATGTATCTTTTTAACACCTGAGCCAGAATGAGGAGGCTGGTTAATGGCTCAGAAAAGCTTTAGTGGGAGGAATCAATGAATGACCAAATGACAGGCCAACCATCAATAACGATGAGCTCTGAAGTCTGGACATGCCACAGAGGGATGAAGGGAAATGTGATGCTGGCCATGGGAAAGGTCACCCATGAAACTCTTCTCCCTTTTCCTATAGGAAATTGAGACCCTTTTAAAATTAGTGGCAAACTGTGATCTCAGGGGAAGGGGAAAAACAAAAACAAAAACCACCAGGCCAAAACACCCAAAATAACCATATTCCCCCTAAATCCTCCTACTTTCTATTTCAGGCATAAAATTGGCTGCAAGAACACAAAGCCTTTTGTTCCACAATTAAGGATGCAATTAAAAATGTAAATGGCTGCAAGAGTGTGCATGCTACTAATGAGTCTCAAAGTACAAATGAAGAATCAAACTTTATTCTCCATTAAAGGAGGCAAATTAAGTACACACAGAAACAAGGGAACTTTCTTCTTACTTAACAAGTCCCATAGGGTGAGCTCCTTCTAAGGCATGGTTCAAAGTAATACTAATGAGACAGTCATGACTGCGGCTGAGGGCTGTGGCTGCACCTCAGCTTGGAGAGCACTTGAATCCTATCTCTTGGGAAGATAAGAAGGTGAAAGTGGTCCTCAGCTATATACTGAGCTCAAGGCCATACCAGGCTATATGAGACTCTGTCTTTTTGTTGTTGTTGTTGTTGTTTTGTTCAAAACAAACTTTTTTCTTTTCTTTTAAAAAATTATATATATATATATATATATATATATATATATATATATATATATATATTCACTTTACATACTGATCATCTTAACTCCCTCCCTCTTCTCCTCCCAGTCCAACCCTCCCTCCCTCCCTTCTTTCCCTGCCCCGCCTCCACTACTCCTCAAATGAGGGGAGCACCCCCTACCAACCCTAACACATCAAATTGCATCAGGACTGAGTGCGTCCTCTTAACCCAGGACCATCAGCTCAGGATATACTCACCCTCAATGGGCTGCTGCCGCCCCTATCACTAATTAAGAAAATGACCCCCCACAGGCTTTCATGCCTGTAACCCAATCTTATACAGGCATTTTCTCAACTGGGTCCCTCCTCTCAGATAACTCTAGCTCTGTTAAGATGACATAAAACTAGCCAGCACAATAAGCTGTAAATTTTGCCTTAGAATGCCTTTCTTGGGACATTGACTATATAATATAAACGAAATACAAGTTTCATTACTGTCAGTGTTAGCAGTGTTCCTACAGGGCTGACTTCAACTTGACTGCACTAAAGTATAAACAAAGATATAACTGGGTGAATCAGTGTCTCCTGTAAGCTGTAAACTGCTTTGGCTTTCAAATTTCCTTGAAATTTTTTTTTCTAGAATGAGGACAAGAATTCTAGCTGTGCCACAGTACTGTTGTGAGGCTTAAAGAAGTCAACAGTGGCCTCTAGCTCATAAATTCCTGGGTCCTTCATTACTGTAGGCCAACCTGCCATCTAAATTTTGTCATGTATTTTCTGCCTCTCCTCTGGGCTTTCCACTCAATAATTTCCATTTCAGCCTTTTATCAGGTACCTGATCATATCATACTACCTTACCTAAAAGGTAGGTGTGTGTGTGTGTGTGTGTGTGTGTGTGTGTGTGTGTGTGTGTGTGTGTGTGTGTGTGTGTGTGTTTGCCATGCACACACATGAAAGTGCATACGTGTCCATTTCCATGGTGCTTGTGTGGTGTGTCCATGCTTTTGTGTGTGTACTTGTGCATGTGGGTGGAGGCCATTTGGCACCATCTTCAATAACTTTGTATTTCATCTTTTTTTTTTTTTGCAATATTCTCTCTCACTGTGCTGGGAGCTCACCAAATCGCTAGACTAGCTGGCCAGGGATCACCCAAGCATCCTCCCATCTCTATGGCCCCAGTGCTGGGGTTGCTGACACTCGGCACCATGCTCAGCCCCCATGATGCTGGGGACGTGAACAGAGGTCTTCAGGCTTGTGTGGCAAGGGCTTTACTAACTCAGCCCCATCCTGGAGACTTTAAGAGATAAAGCTAAATGAAACGTTAATTCAGTGCTCTTAACTTCTTATGCTGCTGCATTGTACTGTGTCACAATGGAATCAACTTCAGAGTGCGTACGTGATGTTGTTGGGGAAGAACAGGCAAGCCAGGGAATGAGGGTCAACATAAATGCCAAGTACTCAGTAGCAGTTTGCACATAGTCGACTCCAACTCACTCCAGGGACAGTAGGAAAGCTGGAAGAAAGGAGACAAATTCTGCCCTGCATCAGAGTGCACAGGTGGCATGGCCTTGCTTTATATCTTTTGGCAGAGTCCATCATCAGGTGAGGTTGCAAGTGGCTGTGCCAAAGAAAAGAGGCTCTAGGCTCCCACTATACAACTCTCTTTCCCACCATGACTAGGTTATGGTCAGTGGGTCCATGGAATAGGGAGTAGAAATCTCTGCTGTTAATCAGAGGAAAATGCCTAGCATGCAAAAATCTTCTACCTATGTGAAGGAATACTAGGATATAGTGTTCCTGATTCGCCGTAATTAATAATATAGAAAGAATCTTTCCTCCAAATAAAAGTCCATGGAATAAAAGTGTTCTGGATGGTATTTGTTTTCTCAAACCCATCACTTACAGAACATCCAGGCTTTGTCCTCTAGAACAGAAAGGCCAACTTTGCTGAGGCCTTGGCCTTATCTCTCTAACAAGTCTGTGTGTGTATGTCTAATTCTATTATTAATTAGATCTTATTTTAAATGGAGTCAGAGAGTTTGGGGGACAAATTAAGTAGGCTGTAGTCCTGGAAACATTGTATGTTTCCTGGAATTGCAGTGCTGGCAGGCAGTGCTTGCGTCTTGAAGATACAGATGGACTTTAAGCACTTGTTGTCCCCAGCTGGTAATTAACTGCCACCAGCTTGTTCAGATACTTTGGCTACATTTTCAGAGGAAAGATAGATGCAGATTTCATTCATTTAATAAATACTTATTAAGGAAACTTCTTTATACCAAGCATTAAAAACTTGATGAAATGAAGACACTAACTGGAATTTGTAGGCTGCAATTCGATGTCCGCTTCGACAACTCTTCCTCCAAATCTATTAAAATAGGATTATAATTGTAAGGCGTGCAACATATTAGTTATGAGGATACGATCCTTAGAAAAATGTTCTGCATAGCTGATAAATTACCAACAGATTTAGACCATGCAGGTTTGGGAGAAGGAACCTATGGCTCTCATTCCTCTTTGCATCCTTAACATCTATTGCTGAGTGGCACACTGTGGGCAAATGCAAACAGTATGCTTCTTGAGGAGAAAAATCAAGACAGAAGTGACTCAATGTGTAGTGGTTAATACTGCCAACGTGACAGCATCCAGAATTAACAGGGAGAAGGGCCTTGGGGCATGCCTGTGAGGGACTGTCTAGATTGAGTTTATTGACTGTAGACATCATTATTCCACAGGCTAGAGGCTGCATCGGGGGAGGGGGCCAGGTGAAGAAGAACATTCATCACTCTTTGTTTCCAAGCTATGGCAGTAATGTGAGGGTCTTGTAACAATAATGAGCTGTATCTTAAAACTGTGAATGAAAAATAAACCCTTTCTCCCTGAGGTTGCCTTTGTCAGGGTGCTTTATCACAGCAGTAAGAGAGTCATTTTATACACAGCGTATGGAAGGAATGGGACAGGGGAACCACATTCAGTCCATTGGTCACATTATATACAGACCATAAAACAAAAATTACTTTACCAAAAAACAAAACAAAACAACCCAAAAAACAAAAAGCAAAAAACAAACAAACAAACAAAAAACCCAAAAAACCAAAAAACCCAAAACCTTTCAGTGCAATAAAGATACACACACAAAAAGCAGAGGGGCTGTAGGAGAAATCATGAAGTGTGGCACTGTTGCTGTCTGTGAGAATGTGGGACTGCTAGCTGCTAGCTGTACATGTTGTGACTGTAGTGTGTGACTTTTACTGAATTCTTTTCAGGATTCTTTCCAAACTGGCTACACCAGCAGGCATCTGTGATCCCTGGGCTACTGTGTTGTTAATGTAAGGAAAGTGCTTTTTCCTGCTTGACTGGGTACTAAATTGTTGATATGGAACCCTTCTGTGTATCTGTAAGTGATGAATCATGATCCACTGATAAGTTATTAAATCAAGTCAATCTGTTGTGACCATCACTCAGCACAGAGAGACTGACTGCACAGAACGGAAAATAATGAAGTACATGCTTATACATCAATAAGAGAGTACTAATTAACGTCAAAGTTCTTTACTTTTTATGCATGTTTCTGTTTACAGGGCCATAAGGAAGAATGAATGGCCTTCATTCTTTGGGTCAAAATATTTTTAAATGTTCTTGAAGCAGCAACTCAAACATTGTGCAGTAGAAATTGCAGAGGTTACTGTGGCTACCTGAAGACTTGAGGTAGCCAAAACATTTCACTCTTGTCTCTAGTTCCCACCAGATGGTGAGTTTCCTACAGGCAGGGGACGTGATTTTCTGCTGAGGTCTTGGTTCCTGTTACAGGTTTAGGGGCAGAACGGGTATTTAAATGATGCTTCATGACTAAGTGAGTCCAGTACAGCCTTTGGAATACTGATTCTTAAACCCTAGTTCATAACAAGGAGGTCACTCGCTGGCAGTCTCAATATCCTTTATTAACAAATGAACATAGGCCAGAATTTTGTTTAATGTGGCCTCCCACACAGTGGCTATACATATGTGTGTTTCTCTTTCCTGCCTTCTCCCAGTGATCTCGGTTTGATACCCAGTGATACCAGTTTGAAGAAAACGTCTTCTCTAGGCATCACTGCTTTGATTGGAACTAAAAACCCCCACTCTCTGACTGTAGTTCTCTTAACAGCAGGGAAAGCCATGCTCTTTGTAAACTACCTTTTTACTGGCTGATGGGCGGAAGCGAAGGCCGTCTTTGCACAGATGACTTCACAGTCACTCCACCTAGGCACCTGCTTGCTTCTTCTGTCCATATGGAAAGCCTTGATGACATGCAACAAATCCCATGTAACAACAGCACCGCCTCTACTGGAAAGCTAATAAAGTACTTATCCAAATGCTCTGAAATTACTGAATTTGATCTTTAACACTTCAGTTTCTTTCTTTTTGTGCTACTAGGATTGGAATCCAGGCTCTTTTACAGGCTTCCCAGGCAAGTTTCTTGGTTGTTAAGATTCTACAACTATAGGTTTTCACAATGCAGAAAATTTAAAAGTCAAATAGCCCAAACACGCCTCAATCATTCCTGTACAACACGTGCAGTGTTATGAATGCCAATCGAATTCATTCGTGCAAGGCTTCCAGTGCCTCACACAGATTAAAAGTAAAACAATTCCAACTAGATTGAGACTTCTGAGCCAGTCTTAAAGCTCTGCTTGACTCCGGCACTGCTGACCACTGTCTCTCATTTCAAGAGTCTAGGGAAGCAAAGTGCTGCCACTTAGGAGGATCGTGTCTCAGATGGATAAAGTCAGCTTTGGCATGCTCTTAAGATGATGTACTCTTTCCAACAGGGCCAGAGCCAAAGCTCTCTCTCTGTGTGTGTGTGTGTGTGTGTGTGTGTGTGTGTGTGTGAGAGAGAGAGAGAGAGAGGGAGAGAGACTGAGAGACAGACAGACAGAGACAGAAGAGGCAGAGTAGAAGTTCTACGAACTAGGCAAATATTGAAATTGTTTATCTTAGCTAAAATTTTTGTGAACTTTCTGATTTACCTTTTTACTTCATTCAAATACATGGATAATATCAGGGAAAGCCCAATCACATATCCTATATGACTTCAAAGTAGTGTGCTTGAATTTTACTTCTCACTCATCTCAGCACCTAGCACAATACTGGGCAGAACAGACTGGCAACCACAGCTAAAATACACTCAACAGCCTGAATCCATGAACTAAGATGGAAGGAGATGGAACAATGTGGGAGAAATGTAGGGCTGGTGGGAGAGTTGACTATCAAAGCAGCTGTGGGATCCCAGGCAAATGTGTTTTCTTGTTCCTCAGAGCAGACCTGGCAAGACCTAAGGTTCCCTCCAGCCTTCAAAGTAAGGTAAGCAAAATGAGAAAAATTATACTGCAAGATGTCATTTCCAGACTAGAAAGACATAATCATCACCTTATACATGCACACACACACACACACACATACACACACACACACACACACACACACACGAAATTAGATGTAATACAGGAGCTGGTACTAGTAGGTAGATCGTGTTATATTTGAGTGTCTACATATCTCATTCAAGAGCTTTTCACACGATAAAAATGCTAACAGGCATTTTGAATTCACTCATTCCATGGCAAGGCTGGCCTGGAACTTACTATATCTCAGGTTAGTCTTTTTTTTTTTTTTTTTAAGATTTATTTATTATGTACACCGTATGCATCAGATCACATTATAGATGGTTGTGAGTCACCATGTGGTTGTTGGGAATTGGACTCAAGACCTCTGGAAGAGCAGTCAGTGCTCTTAACCACTGAGCCATCTCTCCAGCCCCCTCAGGTTAGTCTCAGTCTCAAACTTGTGGTGGTCTCCTTGTCTCTGCCTCCTAAGTACTGAGATTATAGATGTGAGTTACGATGCAGGCTACTTAATGAGCTTCAGCCAGGCAGGAAACAATGAAATAGTATGGTCCAAGAAACAACTGGTACTGAGATTCTTCTGGAGAAATTATTTTTACTAAAACTTTCAGAACAACAACCAACACACACAACTCCTTGACAGAGCAGCTGACTTATAATAAATGCATGGATGCTAACACACTCAAACTCTGAAGGGTCAGGAAGTAGTAAAGAATATTTTCTTCCAAGACTGACTGCAGGGAAATGTCTAAAGCTATAGTCTATGCATTCATGCTTTGCCATAAATGCAACCCATGCTACACTTTAATATTTTTTAATATTATTAAGTAATAACTTGAGAGTTAGGTATGGTATAGACTTGTGTTTCTAGCACGAACTTCTAGAATTTGTCGACTTGAGCGACACAAGCGCAGACCTCTCACCTTTAATTTCCAAGAGGAAAAAAAAAAATCAAAAGATAAAAGTAGGGAAGAATTTTAGCCTGATAAAATGTCAAAAATTACTTCAAAATGGTTAAATACAAAGCCTTTGAGCAGAAGTACACTGACAAACATGGGCTAATTGGAACATAGGCATGGTGTTTGTGTCCCAGTAGCTCAGGACCAGTACATCTGAGTCAGAAATGTTCCAATGCCTACCTGACATACAGGGAGCGCTTCTGATTGGTTCGCAGGGATCCGGACCCGGAGCTCATGCTGTGGTTCATCATCTGCTCTCGTAGGTCATGGATTTTGGCCTCAAATCGAGCGTAATCTGGGAATAGGGGAAACAGGTTTAGTTTGGTTCTATGTCTTCTGAGAGTTATACATGCTAAACAGACAAGATCCCCACTGTTGTTCGTTTGTCTACCACGTACGAGGTAGATGCGTACCCTCAGAACAGCAGGTCTGCTTACTAGTGATTTTTACTCACAAATTCACAGGAAGAAAAGAAGAGATCAGTTACTTTCCAAAAACTACCCAGAGAGCGTAGGTAGAGTCATGACACCTCCAACTTGTGAGAAGTTTAAGATTTCATTAACCCTTACTCAGTTACCCCGCTTCTCAAAACCGTAGCCTGTCATCATTACTAGGGTATTGAAATGGACACACTCTATTAATTTCAGTCATCTACTCATGCATGTGTGTGTGTATGTGTGAAAGAGAGAGCGAGGGAGAGAGAGAGAGAGAGAGAGAGACAGACTATTTTATGAGTACAGAGTACACACTAGGGTTTTCTGGGAATGTAGCAAGTGCTCTTAAATACTGAGCCATCTCTCCAGCTTTGTGTTTCAAGTTGTTTATAATTAAGAAGTTCCATAAAGCCAACTTTGATTTCAGATCATGTAGCATTTATTGATAACTGCAAGATGGCTTTCCCTCCAAGACTTGTCAATAGCTAGCAGAATACTAAGTTTTGAATGTGAAACACAAAAGTTTGTACTCTGAAGATGAAAACAGCCCGTAATAGTTGGTCAGTAATTTCCGGTGCTGAAGTACAGACTGGAAGTACCAATATTTGGCAGACTTCCTGTTAATAATTCATCCTTAAACAGTTAAATAAGCCAAATACAGACTTAATCACATAGTTCATCTAAAATCTATTGACTTTGCTCTAAAACACCACATTTCATTCCAAGGGAAAATACTTATGAGCCTTGGTGTGATGTTGTCTGCAGATTTAAACCAACTTGAGCAAGCTGCATTTTTTTTTTTTTTTTTACTACCTAGAAGAATCAACTGACATTTATAACGGACCTCACTGCACCCAGTCCACACGGTGCCCTGTGGGCGTCTTTTTTTCTAGGTAATGAAACGAAGCCTACATCTATCATAAAGAGTAACCTCAACTGTATAAACACAGAAGGGAGATGGGAAGGCCTCTGCAGGCCTATGGGAATGCTTGTGAGTGGGTGGGTGAGCACATGATGACACACGCACGCACTGAATCTATGTATGGTGCTAAGATGACTTTCTTCTTTTTTAAGTACTATGGCATGGATGGCTAACTACTTCCTACCAAAGAGCATTTTATATTTATACTCATTCATTTAACTAGCCCCGTGTCTTTAGGTTTGAGGGCTGTGCTGCTTTTCATGATGCAAATGTCTTACCGCCTGTGTGCACATTGTGGAATGAATCAGTATGGCACCATAATTAGAGGTACTGGTCAATAGTTTACATAATAATCATTTAGCCTCCATTAGCACTTTGTTTTTGTGTTTTAAAAATAGATCTTGTTATATAATTCAGGCAGCCATGGGACTCACTATGTATATGTACTGCTCCTCCTTGAACTTGGACTTGTGTTCCTCCTGCTAGGATTATAGGCATATATTTCCACCATGTAGAGAAAAAACTTACTGATCTGTTTGAGGACACAGACCCATGTCACATGATTACTCTCTGAAGATAAATATTAGGCCTGGGTGTCATTCACTTTCATGGAGACATAGGACCCTGCTTCCCAACCCTGAGGACTTGAAAGATGGAAAAGCAAAATTCCACCAAGTCTATTCCCAGAGCATCGGCCAGTCAGCACCTCCCCCATCTGTCCCCTGACCTACGTTATTCCTTCTCTCACACCATCATGTGTGGTTACTTGTTTCTCTCACGCCATCATGTGTGGTTACCTGTTTCCACTAGGCTGAGCCCCTTAGGAAGAGCCCATGTTCCACTGTAGGAATTCCCTATTTACAATGTGGAATCCGTTGGTCCGGAGAGAATTACGTAATAAGAAGAGCACGCACACAGCACGTTCTCTGAGTAACTGATTGGTGAATGGGTAAGGAGCCGAATCATTAGATAAACATGGTTGTCAGATAGCTACAAGTAAAGAATCCAACAGTTCTCAATATTTGGCAAGAGGGATTTTGCAAGAGAAAGTAGCACACGTCTAACTCCTTTTCCAAAAGCAAGCACTCAATGCTCAGACATTTTTTGGTTGTTAAATCACCTCTACTTGCAAACCACTTTGCTGTCTTTATTGCCTTCTAGGCTCTGTTAGTGTTCTTCAAACTCAGGCATGCCATGCACTGGAAAGAATCCTGACACTTAGCCTACACGCAAGCATGTCAGCTCTCATAGGGTCTCATTAGGATCGAGCTACTACAGCATGTATTATGACAGGGTATTTGCCAAAATAATAAAAGTTCATTTGCATTGTTGTATGGTTCATTGGTTACCCTGAATAATTTCTGCCATGTTCTTATATTGTTTGCCCCCTGCCTTATGTAGTATTGTCCGGTGTTTACGTTCTCTGTAGCCCATAGCTTATACTGCCTTATCTAACACCTATCCTATTCTTGACTTGGCAATTTGACATTTATCTCAATCACAAAGCTTCTTTTAAAGGTACTTATCTTTTTACCCTTTGAGAGTGAAAACAGAGATTCATATAATTTAGGCAATATGCAAGCAATAGGTTTACAGATATAAGTGGGGTAGGGGTGGAGAAAGTGCATGTTTACAAATTCATAGAGATATGCCAAGCTTATAGTTAGAAATGCTTTAGAAATAAACATCTTCAGGGACAGTGAGATGCCAATCTTTACATCTTATCAAAGTGTTGAAAATCTAGTCAACAAACTAAAGCACAAACAACTAATACACTCTCCTTATTAACCCAGTTTCTCCTTTAAATGTTTCCCCCTGCACCCCGACCCCCACTCCGCCTTTGGGGCATTTTTCAGCCAAATTGCTAACACTCTTGATTTCAAACTTCATGAGAACTTTCAACTGAGATATTTTTAAAAACATGGTAATCTTTACACCATCTGGCTTGGAGCAAGACAGAACCTGAATGGATTTGCTTCCAGAATGTGACACTACAAGGATGTAAAGCATGATAATGTTAAGGTTGGGCGCTCCAGTAAAAGAGCAACACTTTACCCTGCCCTGCCTTGCTTGCAAAAGGTGGCCAGTGAGTGCTGAAACTGTAAATCATTTCATACTTCTTGTGCCTTTGTAACTCACAGGAGAGCAGTGAAAACGAATGCCTAAGCGGTGTACTCAGAGGGTGTCGGGAAACACTGGCTGCTGCACTGAACCTTGTCCTCTGTGCATGAGAAGCCTGGGTACCTTCGTGGTTTCCCCCTATATTCTTAGACATATAAACCCAACTGTACAGGAAGCAAAGGAGAGACTGTATGGAGGGAGGAAGGGAACCAGATGCTGAGGGAGGAGCAAGAAGAAGCCATAAACAAAATGCGATAATAACCGTGTACGGAGGCGACATAACGAAACCTGTTGTTTTGTATACCAACCTCAAAAAAATTAAATGAGCAAACCTGTGGAGTTGCAAAGGAAGTGGAGAAAGCCATCAGCAGAGGCAGCAGTGATCAATGGCGCTCACTGGTAGGCAGGAAGATCTGTGGCTAGAGCAGTTCAGGGACTGTGGGGCTTTCGGGTTCAGAGTGAGCCCTTCCCAGCCTGCTGTGGCAGTCATGTGAATTAGTGTAGACTGAATGGACGGACATGATGCGCCGAATCTTACTAAACTCAGTTCTTACAGAAAAATATGTCCTGTAGAAAATGTGCTTAGCGTATATGTCACAATAAAATTCACTAAGCACTTAATACATTAATAAATCTAATTGTTTCTAATTGTAATCACACATTTGGCACTTTAGGGTTCCCCCCCTCTCCTCAATTTTAACATGGTGGATGATAATATCAGAAACCTTATCATGTGGAATACATAGATGGCATAAAAATCTTGGCCCAGGCGTTTACCAGCTACGCATCATTGGGAAAGTTATTAACCTTTCTTGGCTCAATTTTCTTATAAGCAAAATGGCAATAATGATGGTGCCTACGTCGTGATACGTTGGGAAGATTTCCAGAGAACTCATGGATCAGAACGATTGGCTCTTGGTAATGACCGTCATTCCTTGTTTTTATGTGTAATTCATAACCTCTGCTTGTTCATTATTTGCAAACTCTTCGAGGGTCAAGTAGATGGGAAACTGTCCATTTCTAAAACTTCTGAATTAGCATCTCCATCACTTATAAAGTATAGCTACCAGACCAAGCCAGAAGAAGCCAAACGTGGCCACAGGGTGGGATTCTTGGTGAACATTAAATGACCCACAAGATCCTCCTACAAATCCATAGTAATTTAGAACTCAGACAATGTCCAAATCTAATGCTCCTGCTGTTTCCTGTTGTATTAGTGGCCTCAACTGTCAGTTTTATCTCGAAAGTGAAGGACACTCAGGAACACAGTGAGAAGGTGTGAACAGCACACATTACACAGTGTGTGTGTGTGTGTGTGTGTGTGTGTGTGTGTGTGTGTTCTGCCATACGTTAATTTCCTTTGCAATTTGTCAAGGGTGAACAAGAAAACCCAGCATACAAAGGAGGCACGCATATTCTGCTTAATCTACCACAGTTTAGTGACACCCAGAGGCTTGCACCCTTGACTCAGGAGTGTGCTTCTGAGAGAAGGCGTAAGGAATTAGCACCTCCCAGGTGAGCTGAGGGGACAGCACATCCCTTCACAGTCTTGACTTCATGTAGCGGTTTTACGACTGTCACCTAGCAGAGGGAACAGAGAGCAGAGCAGAACTCGGGGCGAGGAGGCCAGCTTTCGGGATTAATCATGCTGTTTACAAGGCCTCAGGAAATGACTAAGACTCTGCTTACTCACCTGAACATTTTGAAGTCTACTTTTCAAACTGATTTAGGGAATCAAAATGAAATTTGATGGGAAGCAGCTTAAATGTTCTTCCCATGGTGGGTCCCGTCAGGACAAATGCATACCAAGTCCTTAGCACTGCTGATATTGACAGAAGCATCCTTTTCCAGTTTATTCTTTATGAGGATGGACACGCTCAGAGAGCAACTGATAAAGCCATTGCTGTAAACTGGGTACTGTACACCCAAGCAACAGACACTGCTGTCCTGCTGAGTCACCCATCCCAGCACCACCCAGAAGGTGCTCTGAGAGCCCCACTGTGATGCGCCTAAGGCTCCTACACAGACAGACCTGAGAGAAGCTCCAGGTGGGAGTTAAGCCACACGAAGGGCATGAGCTTTCAAGCCCCTCCCGGTGGGGCTGCGATAAATGTCATCGGTGTGCAGTCTACTGGGCCACACTATTATTTACTTAGACATGCCTGTCATTTTCATCAGGACCCAGGGATGACTGACGCGTGGGAAGCATGTAGCACTAACAATTTATCTCACTTCTAGGCACAATCGCGGATCACTGCTCGACGGGTATGGCACTGTGAGCAACAGTAAATGGTTTCATTGTGGTTGGGGAGCATCTTTCTCTCGTTAACGCCTCAATGTTTCTTCAGCATTGATTACAGGCCTCATACAATACCGATACTGCTAGGGTACCAAAGCCACTGAATGGGTCCTCATCTCAAGCCTGCTTCTAATTTTCATTTTCCTGTCATTGCAAAGGAGCACCTGCCACGTAAGCTCCCGCTCCCTGCATGGAGTAATGAGTGCTTTTTAGATGGTAACTACTTATGTATAAGGTCTCCTCCGCCTAGAATAAGCTCACAGTCGGGTCCAAGCTGCTGGAGACAAACTGGGACAAGTGAAAGCTCTGTGAAAGAAAGGCCACGGGTTATTTACAGTGTGGAAAGAGAAACTAGAATTTCAAGGCTGTACCCTGGAGGCCGAGTTTCTAGAGTCCTGGCTCTGAGAGGGTAGGAAAATCTCCCATCTGCTTAGAGATACTGTTTTCTCATTTGGGAAATGAGGGATCCACTGCTGCTCCTACACACTGCCATTCTGAGACTCTGACACACTGTACTTTGTTTTCATTATTCTAAGCAGTGTTTATTTTTAAAAGCACCAACTATCGATCATACAGTTTTAAACAAGTGAACAAAGGCTCATTCTGATACCGTAACTGAAATGTACTTTCACACAGACATGAATGTGAGTTCTGGAATCAATATATGATAATGAATGATTTACACTAGAAAAATCATAAAGATATTATTGTGTTCTCTCTCCCTCCCTCCCTCTACACTACACTCTTAAACAGTTATTTACAAGAGAGTCATCCATAGAACTCTGGTTGTTTTTTACATTCAAGAAGTAATACATTGCCAAGATCCTTTCCTATGGTACAAAATTCATTTACTTGGAGCTCAGAACATACCCAACAGCCTCCAGTTCACCACCTCTTATTTCTTTAGTTGTTCTGGGATGCCAAAGCCTTATTGACAGAAGGGGACCAGCTGTGTTCTGTCAGAGATTTTTCATTTCAGACACTTTACAGGTAGTGATGCCTGGAGGGGTGCTGTGTCGGTGAACTGCTTCAGGACCATGGCTTCCTTCTTAGGTATGCACTTGAATTTCTGCCTGCTGTCAAGAGAGCTGGACCATGGCCACCGGCAGGACTGTGAGTGTGGATCTTCTCAGGCTGGCGTTTCTGCATAAAGATTCTGTCTCTTACTTCAACCCTCAACTTAGCTTTCCTTCAGGCTGCCAACCTAACTATGAGTTGAAAGGGAAACATGGAATTTTCCACTGCCTCCTCCCATCTCCCTCGTGTGTGTGTGTGTGTGTGTGTGTGTGTGTGTGTGTGTGTGTGTTAGAAAATACAGAGAGAGGAGAAGTGATAGAAACAGAGGGAGAACAGATGCAAAGAGATTACAAACCAAGTTTATCAGAATCTAATTTTAACCACAAACTCCAGGCAATCAGATAATGTACATCTCTTGTAAGTCTCTAGTACTGAGAATGTCAGTCGTGGGCACCATGAGGGCAAGAAGGGATCTTTCTCTTTCCCTAACACTGCAGAGAGTGTAGCACCCAGTTAAAATGCTAATGATGCTTTGGGAGACACTGGGAGCTGTGCAAGTTGCCTTTTAACTAAGGTTGTGTCTCACAACCCCACTCTTGCCACCACCTGTCATTTCTGAAAAGAACTAGGCTCATTCACTTTGACTAGAATGCTTCTTCTCCGGGAAGCTGCAGAACCTAAGTGGTTTCAGGCAACTACTTGGGAATTCTTGAATGTGTGAAGTGAAGTGCCTTTTCCAGGCAAACCACAGTTTGAATCCCCAACCAATCCTTTCATTCAATACAGGAATTAACTCCGAACATCAGACCCACCAGGTTACATCTTGAACAACAATGACAAAAAAAGCAAGTTCTGCTTAATGGAGCAGAACTAGCCTTCTAAGAAAACAGAATTTGCACAGAAACTTCCTAGAATTTGCAAACTTTATTGTCCTAGTAATTGGGAATACTGTTTGGCATAGATTTTTTTGTTGTTAAAAGTGGGATTTATGATCAAATTGACTTGAGTTTGAATCTTAGATTTACTACTGATTCATAGTGTAGATTTTCCACCTAGAGAAAGCTTAGTTTTTTTTTGTCTGTATGAAAAAAGGAACGTGGCACCTGCTGAATCGGGTGGTCTGGAAATTAAATGAGCTAGAAGTGTGGTAGGTCTGAGTAGGTTCTAGATAGACAGAAAGGAAGACAAACAGGTGCCACGGGGAAGTTTTCCTACAGCTTTGTAGTCCTCTATAACATGGAGACACTGTTGACCTGCTTACAATAGGAAGTGACTGTGTGGGTCAAAGGCATGAGCACAAAATGTTTGACAAATGGAACAACTCATACCAAAGCTGCCTTTTCTAGAACTCCTAGAAGATTTCCTCCTCAACATTAAAAATTCCTACCCAAAACTGGGGATTTTAATTTCTGTCCTAGCTGTGGAGATATGAGAAGAAAATGAAGATGTCAAAAAGTGTTGAGGCATTGCTGCTATGGTGATTCTCTCTCAAAAGATTTTACTGGCAGGCTCAGAGAATGGAGGTAGGGGCTGTAGTTTGGGGTAAGCCTGCAGCCCATGATGCTTTGGGAGACACTGGGAGCTGTGCCTTCTGACATAAGAACCATTGCTTAGGCTTTCCTTGACATACACCAATGGGACATATGACTATGGGTATATCATGGGTTATCTCTGTTCCTCTGTATAAAAACCATGGTGCTTGGAGCTGGAATAATCATGCTTCACCTTCGTGAATCCTGCAATAACCATCAGTTAGATCTTGCCCGCTCCAATGGGTAATAATGTCCCCATAAAGTAGCCCTGGCTTCAGAAGTGAGCAGGGTTAGTCAGTCTACTTGAATGTGACTTGAGAGACATCGGTATCTGTATTTGTTTCTAGGACATCAGAGCATTCTTTTAAAGCGTCTTGAGACTTATGTCCATGTATTATCTAGCAGGGCAAGCTACCATCCCTAGATAAGGAGAGACAAGAACATGAAGAGGAAAATGGATGTGCAGAAAGGCTAGCCAGTTTATTTGAGGTTGCACCACAAGCTCCCACCATCATCCATTGATTCTATACTTCTGTCTACAGATGATTGACATTCTACCCTTCCTTCCTACCCACAGCTTTCTCAATGTAGCTCAGTCACCCTATGTAACCATTATTGATTTATATCTATAGGGAATTCTATGGATGGGTTGGTAAGGTAAAAATGAAAGAGCCTTGCTTGGTTTTTTCAATATACCCCTCAAAAAAACTTTTTCAAATGTCATTAGGGCGATTTTGTGCTTAAGGCTTACAGTCAGTGGGAACCTATGTTTCATGTACGCTTTCATTGCTATGGGGTACATGGGGCTGACTGGCAGGTTAATGTTACAGCAATATCCATCTGGCAGGGACAGAAACGTCTTCTGGTTTGTGAGGAGACAGGAGATTGTTAGTGCCCCTACCACTCCAGAAGCCGAGGGACAGTGTGGCGTAGCCATTTCCAACAGCAGCAGTACAGAGCAGCACATGGCAGCAGAGAAAACAAGCCCAAGCAGGAGAGCTCATCAGAAACCTAAATTATGTATTTTAACACACTGGGTATATTTCCTTTCTTAACAGCATGCCTGGCTGGCTGCTCTCAGCCCTATCGCTTGAGCCCAGTTTTCTGCATAGCTGTAGTAACACCAAGGATTAGCATCACTATCCAATTAAGGAATATGTTATAAAAGAGCCATCATTAACACCTTTCCTGAGTATCAACCATGATAACCAAAGATGTACTCTTGACAAGAGGACTGACATGTTAAAGGACTCTAATTCTACTATCTAATGGAGGAACTGTGCATATGACCATCCCAGAACTAGGTCTGGACCAAAGTTTGAGTGCTGTTTTTAATTCTGTATATGTATGGGCATGTGTGCATATGCAGGTTCAAATGCATGTAGATGTACATGCACACAGATTTGGAGGCCAGATGTCAAGCTCAGCTGTCATCCTTCTGCCACTACGTACCATGCTTTTTGAGATATGGCCCCTTATAGGCTTGAGACTTGCTAAGGAATCTATACTGAATGCCCACTGAGCCCCAGGGATCCACCTCTCTCTGCCTCTTCAGTGCTGGTATTAGATGCATATTCCATTTGTCTGGCTTTTTAATGTGGGTTCGGGAAGATTAAACTCACTCATTCATGGCAAGAACTTTACTAACAGCTATCTTCCCAGCCCTATCTAGAACTCCCGACCACAGGATAGCCAGAAGGCCAATAACTCCCTCCCTACTGAGTCTCATTATTGTCTCCCATTTTATTTCAAAAGATGCTAGTCTTGATGGTTTTCCTAGTTCACTTCTGTATTACTTACTTTTCTATTGCTGCGATAAACCATCATGACCAAGGCAAATTATTTGAGGCTTACAGTTTTGATGACAGAGTAAAGGAATAGCCAAAAGATCACATCTTGATCCAAACATGAAGCGGGGGGGGGGGGGGTAGAGAGAGAGAGACAGAGACACAGAGAGAGAGACACAGAGAGAGAGACACAGAGAGACAGAGACACACAGAGAGAGAATACTCCTCCATTGAGGCCACACATCCTAATCCTTCCCCAACAGTTCCAGCAGCTGTGAATCAAGCATTCACTGAGCCTATGGGGCCATTCTCATTCAAACCATCAAAAGATAACTCCCATCTGGCTTAGTGGTTCATGCTTTTAATCCCAGCACTCAGGAGGCACAGGCAAGTGGTTCACTGTGAGTTCGAGGCCAACCTGGTCTACAAAGTGAGTCCAGGCTACACATAGAAACCCTGTCTCGGGGAAAAAAAAAAAAGTCCTCCCCAAAGCTCTTCATAACATCAGTGTTTTGACATTTATCTAGGTACTCTATCAGTTTGCAAAAATAGCCTCTCATCTTTGCCAAATTGTCTTCAACAGTCTTTCCTAGATAACTCATCAAGCTATGGTAATTCTTCCCTCCCTTCCTCGCTCCCTCCCTCCTGAGTAAATGGATGCTTTTCCTTCACAGGACTCAGCAAACATACAACTGTTCAACTATCAATAACAACTTAATACTATGGTTGGTAGTTGCAGCTTCTTCAGGAACTAATGAGGCAAGGCTGCTGTTGCTGCTGCCCCACTCATCTCAATAATGAAGTGACTTAGTTATCTTGAATATGTTGACAATGGAAAAAATACATCCAATTCTTACATAGCTTACATTAATTAAAAAAAAAATTTCAACTGATGAAGTAAAAATTGCCAGAGGTCTGCACTGAATGAATTTACCTTTAGTCTTTATGACATAATGATTTCTGAATCATATAATCAGCAACCAGACATGTCCTCAGATGCTGAGATTATTTCTTTGTCTTTGAGATATGTTTCTATTTATTTTCTTAATATTTCAAGTATTTTATAGTATACAACCAGAAAAAAATCTCATAATGGAAATTTATCTACCTCTCTAGACACACAGATAAGAACTAAATTAAACTTCTTCAGGACAATGCACAGTAATCATGTCATGCTTGCTTTATTTATTCTCATGGCTCAGAAATTTTTTTTTATTATTTCATCAAACTATTTCCTATGAAATAACTACACTGTCCTCTTTCCAGTGTGACACACTAAGAATTTGAATTCCAAAACAAAGATATTATATAATGGCTGAGTGCCTTTCAAAAGATTATGATATTTGTCATTGAGCTGCCAGGTTTGTGACAGAAAGACTGGACAGTGAATAGAAACACAGGGACAATGAAGACATGTCTTTTGAGGGTCCAGGTTGGAAAAAAAAAGTGAGTGTGGTGGCAATGAAGAACAGACAGAATAAGTGAGTTACAATAGGGGAGCCGGATTATTAACTCTATGTGACATATAAAGCACAATACAGGGGTATTCACTTGGGCGTGGCTACATGACTGAGAATAGAAAGGAGACACCATTTGGAAGGAGCACAGAAAATATCCTAGAACAAATAAAACAACACATTATGACTCATCAGTCTAAGGGGACAACACCATTATGATCCAGGAGTCTTGTCTCCAGCTTTCTTAACTATAGTGACAGGAAGTAGGAGAGATGCAGCCTTAGTGACTGAAGAATTTAAGAAACAAGAGATTTCTCTGTGCTTAAGGACAAATTAACAAGTGGTCCTGCAGTGATAGTTAAGGATGACTAAAACACATGCCAACTGATTATTCTATCTTCTAGATCCATAGGGGGAAATGAGGCAATAAAAAAAGTAAGTAGACATGAAAGTTTACTTTTATTTACAAGCAGATAAAAATATGCTAGGGGAAACTGATCCCTGTAGAACCGAATCAGGCAAAAATTCTTTCTTCTTGATTAATAATTTAAAAAGGAATCCCGAGCAGGCTGCCTCTGCAGGTGTGGGAGGAGCTCCTATAATTAAAGCCAAGCATGCGGGTGAGGATCAGGGAACTGAGTCAGAGCCTGCTGTCAATCATTTGCAGTTTCCACCATGAAAAGTGAAAACTTCAGAAGATGCAGGGTGACTGAAGCTCAACTCTCGAGGCCATATTAGTCAGTCCCTGCCTATGTTTGTTCAGGTTTTCTTGTTGGCAATTTGTTTCCTTTAGTCTGGGATAGGAAAGTTACTCTAGGACTCCCTTGTGAATGATACCGGTGCTTCCTACCCTGAGGCAGTATCAGTGCAGTTTACAGTTCTGTATTTAAGCCTCTGGTAAGTTGGATCCTATAGATCAATACAGTCTAGCAATCACCACCCTGATTTAGAATTAATAGATCAACAACAACAGCAAAAACAACCAAACCAAACCCCACCTCCCCTTCCCTGTTCTGCTCAGTAGAGAACTGTAGATAGACATAGAAGGTCTTATATTTTGATTTAACAGGATAAATGATAATATAAAAAGAACTCTTTCAGACAAAAGCCAATTTTTGTTTTTTGTTTTCTAGTGGTTGTTTTTTGTTTTTGTGTTTTGTTTTGGGGTGTGTGTGTGTGTGTTTTGGTGTGTTTGTTTTTGTTTAGCCAAAACTCCGCTTTTGTGTATAGCTCTGGATGTCTTGGAACTCTCTCTGTAGACCAGGCTGGCCTGGAACTTAGATATGCACCTGCCTCTGCCATCCAAGTGCTGGGATTAAAGGGGTGCGCCACCAAACACCAGGATCAAAAGCCAATTTTCAACAAAACCTAAGTATTTATTTCTCAAACTGTTAAATGTCCCATGTTTAGCTTTTATCTCAATCCCTTGTCTTATCTCCTATCTAGCATAAGTCCTCTCTCCTTATTTAACAGGACCTTTAAAAGGACAGACAAGAGTGGAGTGGGAGGTGATTTCTCCTGCTCTTCCTGTCTTCAAGTGAAGCATACCCTCTCCTCCTCTACAGCGGGCATCTGTGCCCTTCAGACAGCTCACCAAGTATTCTTCCCATGCTTCCTCTCATGTCATGTATCACGTCTTTACTTGTTTCCTGTTGGCTATTCCCATCCTGCCTGCAGATGCTGATGGCTCAGGCTACCTCATTCATTTCTGGTTCAAAACTCTTCTGTTCGCTCCTGAAGCTGCAGGGGATGTCTGTCTGCTGTGACCACAGATGCAAGCAGGCTGAATGGATCTAGGTGTCTTCTGCTTTCTTGGTGCCTTTCTTACAAGGAGATCTCCTCAGAAGTGACCCTGATGGCCTAGGTATAATCTGAAATGCTTAACTGTTCGGGAACTCTATCTTTCCCGAAAGTTCCTGTTCACAGATCTAGCCCCTGCTTTACTAATCTATTTATGCACATTGACTTCAGGGAATATGGGGTTTCCCTTAATTCACTGCAGCGTTCTTGGCTTCTAAGAATTCTTTTTGATTCTGTTTTGTTGTAACCTCAGATGTCTGGTGATTCTTGTTTACATAAGCAAATTATAAATGAGGCACTTGGGCTGGGGTTATAACATAATGATAGAGTGCTTGGCCAGAGTGTATGAGGACCTAGGTTCTCTGGTCCCTGATACAGAGAGGGAGGGAGAGAGGGAGGGAGGGAGGGAGGGAGGGAGGGAGAGAGGGAGGGAGGGAGGGAGGGAGGGAGGGAGGGAGGGAAAGAGGGAGGGAGGGAGGGAGGGAGGGAGAGAGGGAGGGAGGAAGGGAAGGAGGGAGGGAGGGAGGGAGATGGAGGGTCAGAGAGAGGAGAAAGGAGGGAGAGGGAGGTACAGAGGGAGAGAAGGAGAGAGTAGAGGGAGAGGAAGAGAAAGAAAGAAAGAAGAGATAGTGAGAGAGAGAGAGAGGGAGAGGGAGAGGAGAGAGAGGAGGAGAGAGAGAGAGAGGGAGAGGGAGAGGGAGAGAGAGAGAGAGAGAGAGAGAGAGAGAGAGAGAGAGAGAGAGAGAGAGAGAGAGAATATGAGGCACCAAAATGTGATTTGGCAGCTTTGTGTCCTTAGTCCCTTCTCCATCATGTCCAGACCCTGGAGACATACTCATTTGGACAAGGCTACACACTAAGGTCTCTGTCTGTATGCTTAGGCTAACTTCTCTAGCATTTCTGAATAGCAGCTGCTTCAGATAAGAAGTCTGGTTGTTTTTAGGAAGAAGGAGAAAGGTAAAGTGGCAGGTGGGGCTATGTGATTATATAACCCATGACATGCCTTCCACCAGTACCCCTGTCACTCTTTTGCTCTATGTGTGAGGTCCTATGTGCAGAGACACTCTGGTTCAGTTTTTCCCTAGTGGAAACGCTGACTCGTTGGAGCTGGGAATGACTGGCAGGTTGAGAAAGGAGGGAATGGGTGCCTCCAATTACTCCTCATAAGGAATCTAATGAGTATTTGTAATTTTAGTCACTACTTACTACTTTCTTCAGATGCCCAAGGCCTTTGATACCAGGCTCCTGTAGCTCTCACAAGCCTCATGTCCCTGGAGGCACCTGCGCTTCTGTGCTGTGAGCACTGCTGTGCCACCTTCCAGGTGCTCAAGTGCTGCCCAAATCCCAAGGCTTCCAAAGCTTTCTTCATATCTTGTGTGTATTCTGTGCTCACCCAAATCTTTTCTGAACTCAGATTTTTGCCTATTTAAATCCTTTACTTGTTAATATGGGTGGAATTGTAAAGGGGAACAGAAATATAATCAGGAATTTAAACTATCACATTTAAGAGCAAATTCAAAATTTACATTAAATTCTTACAACCGTTAACCTTGGTGGTTCCGTGTCATGAGTCTATCTAGTCAAAGGGAAATGGGCTCTGCCATTAGTATGTATTCTATATTATCAAGGTTGGCAACCACTGCCAAAGGTCCAGGTAGCATCAGTAAGGGGTAAGCTGGGATTCATTTCCTTCCAAAGACTTCACTGTGTTTTAGCTAGAGCTTCCCTATCTTACTATAGACAGACTCTGCCCTTGAATTCATCCATTTACCTACTGTAAATGTGCTGGAAACAGAAATAAAGGCTTGTACATTTAATTTCTGGCTTCAAAAAGCTTACTGTTTTTCAGGGAACATAGGACAGAAAAGGTTAGGCTATAAACAGGGCACCGTGCCAGCGCAGAAAAGTACACAGCAGAGGCAACCATGTGAACCTGTGAGATAGGAAGGAGGTGGCATTGGAGAGGAGGTGACAGATGGATTTAACTGGAGAAGATTAAGGAGCAGTGGGTGGGCAAAGAAGACTAGGCCCAGGGGTGACAGGAGCACATGAAAGTGAGGGAACAGCATGTAGGGACAAAGGGTTATGCCCCTTCTGTCTCTGAACAGAGGAAATTTATTTTCATCAAGAGGAAGTGCTGAGCAAAGGGGACTGAGTCATCTTTTGACAGTACAACTCTATGTCAACGTCTGTGAGAAAATGGAAAACAGCTTCCTCTAATGACACCTTTGACTTCTGAATTACCAAATAAAACTGAAGTAGTAGGAACTCTTGGCTGTTTGAAAAATTTCTAATGGAAACCCTGTGTTTATGGAGAGATTTGGAAACATTGTAGGGGGTTATAATGTCTGCCGGCTGCCACCTGACAGCGACCTACTGTCTCCATTGACAATGTCTTCTCTTAAGTTTGTGAAATGAAACTTCCTCTTGGGGAGCTGTGACGATGGCCTGTGTTTGATACTGTTTAGTTTTATGATGTCAATCCTGGGGGAGACAGGGTAGAGAAACAGGAGCCTCTAGTGTGTCCCTCTGAAACTTTCTTTTAACAGCTTTTAACAAGTAAAGAATTTAAATAGGTAAAAATCTGAGCAGAGATAATTGCGGAGGGAGAGAAGGAAAGGAGGGAGAAGGAGGGAAGGAAGGAGGGAGGGGAGGAGGGAGGGAAGGAGGGGGGAAGGAGGAGGAGGAGGTTGCGCAAGGAAACTTCCCTCTGCATCTGCATTTAGGACCATAATGAATTGAACTCAGTGTGCTCCTGAAGATGGTGATGAAATTAAAGTCCAATTCGGATAGTCTCTTGGGCCTGCTAATCACTTGGATTGGAGGCCAGGCCCAGCACTGAGTCAGGAAGTGGGACTAAGTGGGATATTTAAGGAACTAGCCTGTGCACTGAGGAAACATGGTGAATTTTAAGACGCATTCTAGATAGTTAGCATTTGGCCAAGAGCCACCGAGGGGCCAGGCATTTCTCCACTGGGCACTTTATTTTCTAGTTCTGCTCTCTGGTCTAATCAGTGGTGAACATAACGTTTCACAACAGCGACCAGATCCTCCCAGCTTCTATTTGTTCTTGCTGCAGGAAGGGAAATGGCTAAGAATTCTAAGGCATGGTTAGGAGCGGAACCTTGAAATCATGCAAGCAGAGAGCATCATCATTTATAAGTCAGGATGTGGGAGCACACAGACGGAAGACATAGATGATGAGGCAGGCTACACATTTGGACAAAGTTAAAGGGGCGAGATGGGGCAACAAGCTCAAATGTATGTGGCTAGAACGTTGGCTCTTGAGGGGCATTTTGAGACTTGGGCTTTGGATTTAGAGTATGTGTGCTAAATCATTTCATGTCCACTTCTTACATTTTTTCTGGTTCTACTATTAAACACACACACACACACACACACACATGCCAATCCTATTTCCCAAGTTCCTTGAAAATATTGCCTTCTACTAGGTCAAGCCAACAGGAGGAATGGACAGGAGCAGGAAAAGAGGGAAAAGAAAGGAGCAAGGACGTCCTCCCTGCTTCTCTCTCAGTTATCGTTTCAAAAATTCCTACTTTTCCTTCATCAATTTCTATAGATTGAACTTAATATTTTCTGTTCTGTTTCCTATGCTAGAAGCAGAGATAAGAGGCTTTGTGCATGTTACACAACTGCTCCACCAAGAAGTCAGCTATATCCCCAGCCCTTAGCTTAATACAGGATCTTCTACTTTGCCCAGGCTAGCCTCAAATTCTTCTTCCTCTTGCCTCTTGAGAGCTGGGATCACAGGGACGTGTCATGATGCTTAGATTTGAAGGCTCCTTAGTGTGTTCTTGCTCTAGTTTCCCCTTTGTTTGTTTTGTTTACTGTTCTAGGAATGGAAACAAGGGTTTTGTTTCTCCAGAGCAGAGGGTGAGTTTTCTGACTCTGGTGACTACTGCAGTGTAGATCATTACCCTCAGTAATCATGACATGGAGAAAAGTAGACAGGAGCAGGGTAGCACTGACATTCCAGTGACAACTAATACATGTGCCCAGTGGTGGTGTCAGTGTGATGGGGTTTGACTTCAATGCTATCCACTCTGAATAATGGCTTCCAAGAATATCTGTATCCTAATCACAGAACCACCAACAGTCAGGGGATTTTAAAGGTAAGATTATGTTAAGGATGCTGAGACAGGGAGGGTACAGTTTTGTCCTAGATGTAGCTGAATGGGTCCATGTAGGGAAGTCAAAGGGTGAAGCAAGGCATGAGGCAACAGGAGCAAGAAGTTGCAGGGATGTGAGGAAAGGCTCAGACACCAAGAAGTTGAGCTGGCTCCAGAGACTAACACAAGGCAGAGAGATGACCTCCCCCTAGTCTTCAGGGAATGTAATCTCTACTAAGACCTTAACTTCAGCCTAGTGAAACCAATTTCACACTCCTGATCTCCAGGGCTGCAAAAAAGAAGACATCTATCTGTATTGTCTTGGGTAGCTCAGTTCGGCACACTTTATTCCAGCAGCAGTTCCATGCTAACACGGTGCTCCCACCCCTCTGGGCGTGAAAATTCCAGAGTTGAGCTATCAGCCAAATCTATGGCCTGACATGAAATAATCTTTTAGAGAAACAAGTTTCTTTGAGTCAGATACGACATCTGAGCTTTAGATCTCCTTTCCAGGCTGAATGACCTAAGGGCCTCTTGGCTTCAGAGGGTTGCACTGCCATGGTTCTCTCCTTCCTGTCACAGCCTGCAGGTAGTGAGTGATTGTGGGAGGGATGCGACTGGCTCCACTTCTTCACCCCAACGCAGAGCAACTTTCCTGGTTCTTTCCTTAGAAGTGCTCCTTGGGATTACATCAACACTCAAATATTTCTTCTGCGCAGTCCTACTCTATTTGGCTGCACATTGATTCTGAATCATTCTTTAATAAATTGCACATTTGCCAATCTCCTTCTGAATACGCTTTTCTCAGGAACTCAACCAGTAAAAGTGATTTGTCTATATTTAGGCAGAGGCGCTGCATGGCTGGCGTCTCTATATCTCTGTTAATAAGAACTCAACCCATTCTTCTATAATATATGGAAATTAAATATTAACATACACAGTCTTTTTATAAAAGAATATAGCCATGTACAATCTCTTTCTCAACTGGGGTCATGGGTACAAGATGAGGCAGGGAGTGAGGTAGGAAGGAAGCATTGTCAAGACAGCAGTGAGGGGGCTGGAGAGATGGCTCACAGGTTAAGAGCACTGATTGCTCTTCCAGAGGTCCTGAGTTCAATTCCCAGCAACCATATGGTGGCTCATAACCATCTATACTGTGATCTGGTGCCCTTTTCTAGCTTGCAGGTGTGCAAGCAGACAGAGCACTGTATACATAATAATAAATAAATATTAAAAAAAAACCAAAAAAACCTTAAAAAAAAAAAAAAAAAGACAGCAGTGAGGATCAAAACATTGACAGTGGCCTGCACTGAAGAGAGACACCATTAAGCAGCAAGTGCTAGCAGTTACTGTTACTGATCCTGTTACATCCTGGATTGATGGCATTAATCCCCATTTTTACAGTTGAGGAATATGAAACCTAGGGGGAAGAGGTGATTCAACTAGAGAATACGTGAGGCTAAGTCAGATAAAATACAGAAACCACGCGCCATTAGTCTGCTTGCTTAGCATGTGTAGGCCCTGGGACTGATCCCCAGAACCTCACAAAATGGGTGATCTCAGCACTTGGAAGGCAGAGATAAGAGGATTGTGGCAAAGGTGAGACCAACTCAGTCATCAGAGCAAATTGTAGGCCAGTCAGCAAGAACCACTCTCCTCCCCTCCCCTCAGAAGAAAATAGAACCCGTGTCTCCAGAATATTTTTCTTCTAGCTCGGGGGTAGTTAAAATGTGACCTTCCCCTTCGAGATTCATTTGATTACCACAGATTGAAGCCTATCTTTCCAGCCTCTAGACATCCCTAGCACTTACTGGCTCTCTTAACAAATCAGGACCAGCAAATAACGAGGATTTTGTTTGTTGCCAGCTAGGACCATGAAGCAAGCTCAAAGCCACCTTGGGCTCTATAGTGAGACCTATCTAAAAAAAATCCCTAAACCAACCAAATATCCATTTATCCAGGCAGCTAGTGTATTCTATACACACAGAGATAGGCTCTATGTAGCACCCACTCTTTATGTCTACCCCTCCCCTTCCTTAAATGATGAGCTCTCTGTCTTCTTTGATAGCAAATCTTTTCCAATCTCTCAAGTGGGGTTACTTACACCCTTCTCTATCATGGTCTGTGCCTCAGATACTCATGATGATACTTACAACGTACATTTTTGTATGTTTCATTTACTTGTTTTCCCTTCTGGTCTGGAACTACATGGAAGTAAGCAGCAAATCGTATTCAACAGTTGTACACGTTCAGCTCCTAGTATAATTACATACCACCCAGTGCTCATATGGTATAATTGAATTGAACGAGACTACTAAGTTTGAAGCCAGAAGAAATCTTAGCAGGTACACCAGAGACACACACTTACTGCCAGGGTAAGCAGAGGCAAATCGCTTAGCCTTTCTAAACTGGAAACAGTTGCCAAGTACAATTCCAAGTGTACTGGGAAGGCAAGTAAAATGATAACATGCAAAGATGTTGCAAGAAGTCTGGGTCCAGATGAGGCTGAGACTCCTTATGGTAAACACTTCCTGCCTTTCTAGTTATCTATTGATTATGTTTGTTTTATGAAGATGCTGGGGATCCAACCCTGGGGCCTTGTCCATGTCAGGCAAGTGTGCTACCACTACATGCCCACTCCTTTTTGGTTTTAAGCCAGGCGGACAGAACCCTCCAAGCTCATTTAGGATAACTTTATACTTGTTACTAACATCAGTAGCTGGTGATGCTAACAATGGTAAAGATGCACAAAGAGTAAAATAAAAGAAAGAAGAAAAGGAAAGAAACTATGTCCGCTGCATTCACTTTATTAAATTACAAGCTGGAAAGAGAATGTGTCAGGTAGTAAAGGTCAGGATGATGTTTGGTTTGAAATAAAGGGCATCTAAGAGTGATACATGTAACATCTCCCTTCCAGAAACACTTGAAGGATCCGATTAGTTGAGGGACTCACCCCTATTGGCTGAGATGGGCCAGCATCACAATGGCTACCTATGAACATGTCTTCTGGCTGGTGGGTGCCCTAGGAAACTATAAAGTCAGCAGCATTTCAGAAAGCTAAAAATAAAAACAAAAACAAAAACAAACAACAAAAAAAACAAGGTCCTGAAGTTGAGATGTATTATCAAATTCAATTTGTGTTGAACCAAACTTGGCCTTAGTCAAGATCTGAATTCACTGCAGGAGGGAAGTTTCATCTTGACATAAATGCAGAACCATTAGAGTTTACCCCCAAGATGCTCAAAGCTTTTGGGAATGGTGCTATGTAAGATTTGTTTGGAATCCGTACCTTAGTGTGGAACTACAAAGCAGGGACTGCAGCTGATATAAGAGAGTATGTATCTGGCCACACACTGTACTTGTTTGTCTCTGTCTACTGTGGGAAAGGAGAGAACTGAGCTCTGAAAGCTATTCATTTAGTGACATGATTAAGAAGAGCAGTGATTGTGTACAGTGGAAATGTGGTTACATCCTTTCTGGGTGTGCTGTCTGGGAGTTTCGTTATGGCATGATCCTTTAGACAGAGTTGCACATTGCACTAACCACTCTACTCCCCTGAACTCTTTGTGTGCTTTGTTCTTTGTTTCAATCCTTCCAAGGGTTCTGTATAGATGGCCTTATCCAACCTACCTATGAGAACATGGAGAAATATGGCTAAAACCTGAGAACTAGAGGCTGATGGTGACAGAAACAGAGCCTTGATGTGAATGGGATGGCACTGCAGTGGTTCGTAGCCCTTTGGTCTTTGAGTCTGACCAACAGACAGAAGACCAGGTATTAACTTTCACTGGGGGCTACATCATATGCAAATGTAACAACTAAAAAGTGGAACAAGCCCAATAACATGTACAGTAAATGTACACAATGATAAGAAAAACCCTCTTTTCTTATTACCTCTACAAAAACAAGTCACAGTCACAAATGGGCTCTTTCAGAAAGCAGAGACAACATTCCTCCTTGCCTCCCCATGCCCACACCTAATATCCTTTCTTTTAAAGATTTTACTTATTTATTTTTATATATGAATGCTTTGTCTGCATGTACACCTGTGTAACACATGAGGGCATCAGATTCCAGTATAGATGGTTGTGGGCCTCCATGTGGTTGCTGGGAATTCAACTCAGGATCTCTGGAAGAGTAGACAGTGTCCTTATCCACCGAGCCATCTCTCTAGCCCCAGACTTAATATTTTTAATCAGCATGCATGTCTCTTTTATGTATTGTTCCTGGTCCTAAATTAAATATATCTTGTCTATAAATCTAAGAAGACCATACTTTTAGACCCCTGGGCAGTGTTGAATGTACAACATGTCCTCCCATAAAATCCTGTATGATATCTGCCATACTCCTTATTTCTATCAGAAGTGAGATTTCTTTAGGAAGCTGTCTTCAGAAAGAAATAAGTATATTTTTATGTGCTGGTGAAAGTGGACATGCATATGCAGAAGTAAAAAAATAAACCACATAGGTGGCATGTTTTTATCTGATGAATATTAAACTTCAGAATGTGCCAGACATGGTAGTACATGACTATAGTCTCAGCACTTGGGAAGTGGAGGCAGGAGGATCTGGGCTCAAAGTCATCCCTGGCTACAAGGTGAGTTTGAGAGAAGCCTGGGCAACACAAGATTCACACACAGACTCGCAAGAGTTCCATGAATACGTCTGGTTGTCCACAAGAATGGAAGTTCTTAGGTGGAGACTGGTTCTTTGCCTTCATATGCAACAGATTATCAGCTAAGTTACGGAGCCACTGTAGACTCTGTCACATAGTGAGATTAGAATTAGAATATAATAATAAATGCACCAAATCTTAGCCTGGCACACAAGGCTGTTGAGATTTGCTTTCAGCTCCATCTGAACTCCTGTGGTCGCCTCTCCTTACAGCAGTCCAGTGCATGGGTGTTCCCACTCACATTTCTTTTGTGGCTACTGTCTTTTTCTGCCTCTTATAATGATGCTAGGTTTTTAATTTTTAAAAAATTTTAAATGTTTTTGGTCTTGACATCTGAACCAATCTTTGTGGCCCAGAGCAACTGCCACTCCCTCCTGGATCAGTGAAGTCATGGCGTTTCTGCTACACATTCACCAAACAGTCTGGGATGACGCCACACCCTGACTTGCATTTTGACAGTAGTATGTCGTGAAAGGCACATGCTGGAAGGACATGAGGCATTTCCTACTTATTCCCTTAAAATGTCTACCATAGGATTTCGGATCTACTGAGTATTAAAAAATTCCTAGAGGACTGGAAATAGATAATTGAATACATGGTAGACTTTCCTTAGGGTACTGAGAATGAGGTTAGGGTATGATTAAAAAAAAAACTAATTAACACATTTATGATAGAACAAGACTCTGGTCCTAGAATTTGGGAGCACCTGGAGATAAGAGCATGGATAAGATATCTCAGGGGCTGAAGAGGCTGGGCACGTGCGCGCGGACACACACACACACGCACACACACGCACGCACGCACGCACGCACGCACAAAGCAAGCAAGCAAACAAACAAACAAAATCACCACCACCACCACCACCACCACAAGCATCCACACAGCTGTTCTGTGGCAAGCCTATGTGAGATGGGTGGCAGTCTATGTCCCAAGGTAACCTGATACATGGAAGATATTGAATAAAGATATATCCAGCCATTTTCTCAGTGCTTCTCTTCCTCCAACACCTGTCACTAAACTGTTCTTTAATGAATGACTTCTCTGTGCTTTGCCACTGAAGACTAGAATATTAGCATCTACTTCCACAGTGCTCCCAACTCTAGACAGATCAATACCTGTTTGCTGAATAGATGGAGAAAGTTAAAAGATGAAAAGAAGTGAAGACAGCAGTCACACACCTAGAATTCCTCTTCTTAGCTTTTCGTTAGAATCACAGTGGCGACTATAAGCATTATGGGATAGATAGTGTTTTTGCGTTTCTGGCAATATCTGTTTATTCAGAAAAAGCTTAGCTTTGGTGTGGTAGGGGGATGATAGAGGGAATATTCTGGGTCAGCTGGGATGTGTTTTGAGAGCAGATGGTTAAATCCCATTTCTGTGCCCAGACCTCAGCAGCAATTGTTCTGTAACTCTGGGAATTTATGGGTATGTGCACACATGCCTGTGAATCTAAGAGAAGCAGTAACTTACATCCTCAGGAAAGTCTTAAAAACTTTGGTTTTATCATTCAGTTCCTTTAAAAAATTAATTTAAGATGTTTGTATCAATTATAGGTACAAAACAGACCCCTGTACCCATGTGCTCTGGCCTATCATCCCACAACCATTTTTATTGCTAAAGCTTCATTCCTAAAATTCAGATCCTAAAGGATTCAGTAGCTTGGCCTGATACCGTGTTTATTTCCATGGTTATGACGTGCACTGATATGGTAGTGATTCGGGGCACTTGTGTTGATTCCAGCCCTAGCATTTCATCAAAGGTGCTGAAACAGGACTGCCACAGAAATTCTATAGACTTAGCCTGAGTTCTAAGAGGCTGTCACAACACTCCCTGCTCCTCTGACCATAACTGTTGAGACCACACAGGTCAGGGACTATCTTATAACACTGCTTCAGGGAGCTTTGCAAGGCTAACAGATGGCTGGCGGCACACAGCCTGATCAAGCCAGCAGGGTGACACTCATTAAGAGTCATCACTGAATCCATTTCCAGCAAAATCCCATTCCAATGAAATATCACTTTCAAAAACGTGTCAGTCTGCTTGAATGAAAGTTATCACTCCGGGGACTGGAATGACAGGCCTGACTGAAGCACCACAGATAACGAGGACTCTGAGCCTTACGGGCTTTCTGCCCATCGTTTTCCGGATTGGTCCTGATCAATCTTCCTTTCGGATTTCTTAGACTTTGTGTGTGGTGCAGGAAACAAGGTCTTGACATCTCTCCCTGGACCTGGCGTTCCTTCCCCTGTCTACTTTTTCTCCCCAGAGAATAGCTGGGAGGGAGAAAATCAAGGAGAATGAATGGTAGAGGACATAGGCACCTTGTTATCCCATTGGTCAGAACCCCTTCACAATAGACAGTTATTCATTCGTCCGCTTCACCTGTCCTCCCTCTCTCTCTCCCTCCACTCCATAATGGAACACATTAATCTGCTCATGCACCCTATTAAAACTACATTTTCTTGTATCTCAGATGCCTTTAATGAACCAAAACATTTCTGTGTGAACAGAGGGTCAGATGTACACAGTGGGAACCCTGGCTAGTGATGCTTAGGTCACCAAGCCCAGACTGCTGTGCTGGACCTCAAA
Source organism: Acomys russatus (assembly GCF_903995435.1). Lineage (NCBI taxonomy): Eukaryota > Metazoa > Chordata > Mammalia > Rodentia > Muridae > Acomys > Acomys russatus. The sequence goes on along the minus strand of NC_067143.1, from coordinate 44,601,125 downwards.
GTCACCCTTCCACCCTCACTGGATCCTTGGCTACCCTCTTCAACAGGTGAAATTTTGATTGTTACATTTTCACACCTCCAGGTCTCTTTACAAGGCTCCCTCTTGTGTTACCTCCTGGAGAGCCTTCAGAAATCCTACTTATCCTCCAGACCCAGTGTGCACACATGCCTCCTCTTCTTGTAGACACTTCTGGAAAGCTCAGATGCTAAGTATTGCTCTTTCACCTGCATTCCCATAGCCCTTTGTTGGAACACCTGCACTGTCATTTGTCTTACTCTCTTGGTGATCTCCTGCTGCTACAATTGCAATGAAGATGTGTTAAAGCTTATGTGTATTGCCTGATATGAAGAGTCACGTGGATGGCTACATAGAGAGATCTCTTGGGTTGCTTTCCTCAGCCCACTCAGCCCACAATTAGGGATGAAGCGAGAAAGAACATGAATGAGGCACACTGTCTAGATGAAAGGCTGATGCCAGGTAAGTGGTGGCAGCCTGAAAACCACAAGACCGTAGTTCTGATTCCTCACTTCCCCAAGCTCACACACACCATCATAAGTCACATTACCCTTTTTCTCAGGGGCCGACTTTTTGCTCACCAGTTACTTACTAACTTCGTAAATCGAATCAGTAAATGCTGCCTTAGTTCTACCATTGTGTGTAACAGTCCGTGGTTTTATGTGTACTCTTCTCATCTTCTTCCCTTCCATTTTCACACTACAAAATACTATGCCAAGCCAAGAGAATATCAACAGTTGCCCATGAAACATAAACTCAGATTTTGTCCATGAATACGCATACCAAAGAACCCATGACTGCAAAAGAAACACGAGGCTCTGTTCTGTGGACTTGGGCACACAGGTGAGGACAATAACCATGTCAGGCTAGACTGCATGGGTAAAGGAATGCAAGAGCTGGCATCTGGAAAACCCTTCTCAGGAAATACCCTCAAGCAGCAGCCCCACAGATAACATCTGTACTATCTCAATTACCATCAGCCTCGGAGTGCTTCACTGTTATTGACAGTTCATATCAAATCCTCAAGTTTTCAACTGTGTGCTTCTTAAAGGGATCCTTTAAATTTTTATATTTTAAAAATTAATTTTATGTGTATGTGTGTGCATTAGTGTGAATGTATACCCTGTGTGTGTTCAGGTGCCCATCGAGGCCAGAACAGGTTCTGTGATCACTTGGAGTTGGAATCGCAGGCTGTTCTGTGCTGTCTCCCCAGTTTGGATGCTGGGATCTGAAGTCTGGTCCTCCTGAGTGACCAGCATGGGCCCTCAGTTGCTCAGCAGTTTTGCTATCCCCAAAGGGAGAGTGCATTTTTATTGTTTCTATTTTCTTACTAAGAACACTGACAAACACACCGAAGCCTCATTGTTTTTGAACAAAATGCAGTTTTACTCTTTTAATATGCATCTCTTGTGGATATGGGAAGAGAAAAAAATTCTTGCCAGAAATGAGGACAACCAACCATAGTCATGTTAATTATATTCAATTGTCTGCAAAAAGGTCAAAGGTGAAGTGTGTTCTCTCCTTCAGAGATAATGATAACAGTTATTCTTAGTAGCAACTGTATATTTTTGCAGTTATAATGACATCATTTGACTTTGGTAATTTTTTTTTGTAAGCTAATGATTTGCAGTGTACTGTCTTGTTTGAAACAAAAAATGACTTTATATTTATTGAATTCACCTTTGCCCAGTGTGACCCATTTTCCTCCTCACAATGTCCTGGGTTGCTTAATGGCTTCTTTTAACAAAAGACTGAGAAAAATATCTTCTCTCTTAGGACGTTCTGGGATTGCACAGAATTCTCCTGATTTTCGTGGCTTAAACATCATTCAGGTGGAGACAGGGAAAGGAAGAAAGGAGCAGAGGATAGTGGGAGAGAGGGAAGGAAGGAAAGAGGGAAGGAGGGGAGAAAGAGAGAGAACGCGTGCGAGTGAGAGCGAGCCCTAACTTCAATATACAGGGTATGCAGGAGTCCCAATATTCTCTGTTCTACATACACACTCAAACCTACCTCCTTTGTTTTTGTCCTTTGTTTTTCCTCAATCTGACTCTGTGTCTCTGTGTCATCTCTGTCTGTCTGTCTGTCTGTCTCTCTCTCTCTGTGTGTGTGTGTGTGTTGTTTTTTCCTTTTTACCCTACTTTTAAGTCTTTCATTCAGGAGATTCTTTTCCTCGGATGCTACCAGACTTCTTTCTTTGAGCAAGCAATAGGTTTGGATTCACCTATCTAGTTTCGTAAGCCAATGAGGATCTATCTTTGTGAATAACCCCCCTGTGGAGTAAGTGTCACTCTCATTTCATAGGTGAGGAAGCTGGAGAGAGGAAAGGATGAATAAGAGTGGATCTGGATTTAATTGTAGACAGTCTGGCGCCCAACCTCAGCCTTTATTTAAGCCACACAACACAACATCCTTTCTCTCATACCCACCCAGCCATCCCTGTGTGCAGTCCCACTCAGAAATCGTGCAGTATTGCATTGCATCCTAGCATACCATACGTGTCTTACTCTAAGTTGTGTTATTATATAAATACCTTGTAGTTCGTGGCTTACTTGGTTGTATGGTATTTAAGGGATCATATCAGGTCATATGACTCTCAGCATACCTATTTCAATATTAGACCTTTTACTTGCCAAATCCTAAAGTATAGGCTACATCTCAGGCTAAGCATCAGCATAAACAGAGACAGAAATTTATTTCCAGGTCACTAGAAAAGTTTTCTAAGAGCAAACTCAACTCTTCTATCACTTCTTTCTCTCCTTAGTCTACATATCTCCCCAGGAACTCTCCCATTTTCACTCAACTACCATCTTCCGTTTGACATCTGCTTTCACAGTATGGGGTTACATGACTCAACTACAACCTTCCTTCTGATGACCTTCAGATATCTCAGCACATGAAGACAACTTGTAACTCCCCAGTCTTCATTCCAAAAGACACTGAAAACTGCCCAGTTTCCCAAGTCAAAAATGCCAGCAGGAATCAGCTTTTAAAATCTGTGCCCAAGGTTCAATATTAAAGATAATAACATCAGTCATACATAATTCATTTAATGTCTATAATATTGCCATGCAGTCTCTAAATATAGACAACACTTTTTCACTTTGAAAGCTCTAGGATTTCATTTGTTATCCAACTTTTCACATTTTCAGGCACTTTTAAGGTTTGGAGGAGAAAGAGGGGAAAGGCAGGAGAGGTGGGGAGGGATAGACTTAGGCCCTTGGAGCCCAGATGATCCATCAAGAGCCTCTGATGCCTGACATTAAATCAGTTGCAAGATTTGGTATTTCACCTGCTGGGTTTTGGTGTTGCTTTGGTTGAGTCTTTGTTTTTGTCTTCTCTTTCTCTCTTAGAATGTGAAAGTATATTCTGTGTCAGTATATGTTTAAAGTACGTAATGTGCTTTCCAATGTCATAGGGCTCCCAGGGAAGGCACTGCCTGAGTCTCAGAGGACACTCTGCACTTACATTTTTAAACAGTGTTAGAGCTGTTATAAAGTATGGGGGATTTTATAATTATACTGGATACATTTTGCATTATTAGATTTAATGAAACTATGGGGATGAGGAGCAGAAGATACTGTTTTAAAATATGCTTAGAAGTCAAGTTGACAAAGTGTAAACTTTTCATGGTTAATACTGATTGTTAATTTGACAGAATATAAAATCATACAGGGAATAAACCCTTAGGCATACTTGTAAGGGAATAAGTGAGATGCAAAGAGATCAACCCTCAAAACATTTCTTCTTTCTATTTTTGTATTTTTTTCAAGTTTTTAAAATTTTATTTTATGTGTATGAGTATTTGCCTGCATATGTATGTATGTTCAACACATGTGTACATGGTGCCCACATAGGCCAGAGGAGGGCATTGTATCCCTGGGAACTGGAGTTACAGATGGTTGAGAGCAAGCACATGGGTGCTAGGAACCAAACCTGGATCCTCTGCAAGAGCAGCCAGCACTCTGAACCACTGAACCATCTCTCCAGCCCCAATGTAATGCTTTCAATTATCTTGGTTATTCTCATTTAGAAAATAAGACAAGTAAAACTGCAGGCCCAACTTTTCTTGGCTAAATGACAGTGACAGGATTTAAGCCTAATTATATGGTCTCTCAAAACATACAAACCCTAAAATCTGAAACATATAGCAGTATACTTTAGCTCTGGGGTCATAAATCACGTGTAAGGTCAGTAAGATACAACCTACCTTTGGGGGGGGGGTCTACAACGGTATATGCTGACTTTACGGCCACTGCTGATGTGTTAGGTTAATAAGCTACAACCTAGCCCTCAGAAGCTCTTTGCTCACAGTACGGAGAACACATAGAAACAAGAATGTGTCATCATGAGGTTCACATTCTATGATGCAAGATGCTATGTAGGCCACAAAGCAGCAACCTGCCAACTATGTGGCTCACAGCTATTTCCTTTTGGCTTCATGGTGTTTTCAAAAACACGAGTAAAGGTTAATTCTTAAAAATTGAGACGCGTCACGTAAAATTTCACCTATTTATGGCCACCCATGAAGTTAGAAAAAGTGTGATGACAAAGAACCCAAGAATATTTATTCCTGAGTGGCCATCATCAGCCTGAAAACCACAACTTCTGTCTTCAAATGTGTGCACATATTTATATAGAAAGGCTACCAGTCTTTCAATTAATTCTGCAGGGAATTAGTTAAAGCCAACTCATTATCAGAAGCATATTTGATACAATATTTAACCTTGTTAATATAGCCTATACGACTACAAATAAGTTCATTCAGTGACATTTAAGATGGCATAAAAATTACTAAGGCAGTATTTACAGGAGGAGAAAGGACTAAAATACGTAAATGGATGAAATGCTGGTCCAGTGGCGTGATAGGAAGTCACACGGAAAGATATGACATTGTACTATGCTACCTCCTTCCCTACGCTACACCCATCATCCCTGTCTACCTCTCTCTCATGTGTGTGTGTGTGTGTGTGTGTGTGTGTGTGTGTGTGTATGAATATGAGCACACATATATGAATTTTCTTTTCCTAACTCTATAATGAGACCCACAGCTGTACAGAAAGCACCTGCTGAGTGTCAGAGACTATACTAAGTTTTATGAGCAACAACCCCATATATTGATATTATTTTACTAGAAAGATGTCTATCAAAGATTCTAGTCATTATGTTCTTTATATGATTTTTTTTGTGCACTTAATACCACAGAAAATCAAATGATAAATATATAGTCCTGCACAAAATTAATCTTTCGTGTAGGAGAATCTTGAAGATTTACTGGTTCTGAGGAGTGTGTACAGTGTACAGGGACCTTGAGGAAGTTATTCAAATCCTCTTTTGCTTAGGGCACAGATGTATCAAACAAGACTAACATAGTTATTAATCACGTAGCCATTCACAAAGCTATAACCATTCATATATTATTCATACAATGCTTAATAGTTACTACAGAGGTTAAATACAAGGCCCACATGAAACATAAATATCCAATTGTTATTATTCAGGATGACAGTAAGAACAAAATTAAAACCACAGATAAGGAACACACTATAGCATATTATTAGTTGGTAAATAAATCAGTGTTTGTGGATCAACTTCTGTGTGCCAAGACAATCTGTATTTGTCATCTCCATCCTCCTGATATACTGTAGCAAGTTAATTTTCATCATTCGAAGTTTCAGAAAAGGAGCTAGTCAGTAGCACAAGAAATCACTAACATTTATGGCTCTATTAGGAGGCCCAGACTTGTTTGGTTACAAAGCATAGGCCCACCTGCTGTGGCTCACAGCTTGGAATACAGACAGATGCAACTACAGCTACAAGGACTCAAGACAACTTCCAGTGCAAACTCTCATGGGCACAGCAGAGCTGCCTTGGAGCAGAGGTTGCATGAATCAGCTGCAGGGTGACTTCTGACTCACAACAGGGGCAAAGCAGAGTGACCTTCCTTTGGAAGCAGATAAGAAAGGGACTGGCGCGTCCTCACGACAAAGTAAACGAATCATTTGCATAAGTAACCATATTGACACATGCACATCTTCTCTTACTATAAGCAGGTAATAGTTACATCTCTATAGAACATTAGTCTTCCAACACACATGTAATGAGTCAACACCCAGAGCTGTTGCTAAGTGTCTTCAAAGATGGCCTACGTTACCCAATGAGAGCATACGCTCTGAATATGCAAATGAACTCAAGTTCAATGTAGACTGAAATGAAACCTGGCTCTGACAGGTAAGTACGGCCACCTGAAGCCACTCATCTGAGCCTTTCTTCTCTAATCCCCCAGCACTTTCTCAGAAATCTCCCAGAGGAGAGACAGGGCTGTAGCCTCTTAGGCCAAACCTTAAAGAAGGGAAATAGTTATTTCTAAGGAACCTGCTGTGTGTCTGGCTTCTACTAAGTGTGTTAGTGCATTAGCTCCCGGCATCTTCCACAGCTGACTGTGAGACATGGGGAGCATATTTTCTTCTTCTAATTTCCCCGCATTTCCAGAGCTGTTCCTGGCAAGCAGGAGTGGACTGTTCTGGCTGCTGTCCCCTGGCTCTCGGCACCATTCCTCAACCTGGCGCCCTCATGTTTTCCCCTGCAGGACCCTGGAAAGCCTAAGAGTACAGTCTCAGAATCTCGAGTCAGCAGTCACTAGAGTGACTTGTCTTTGGGATGCGAAAAGAGGCATGGCTGAGTAATGCAAGGTTTTGTAGTTGTCACCAGTGCTACCATTTCTTACATCACTCCAGACTCTACGGCCCACTGTTGGTCTCATGTTTCCTAAGTGGGTTAATATTTAATAACTATTTGTTAAGCCAAGTAAATGAGCCATCTCTATAATGGGCATTACTATCCCTTCCCCACAGTTATAAAATGGAAGCTCCCAGAGATGAGGTGGTAGAAAATCTCCTCTGCAGGTATCAGCTGTCAGGGCGGGATGCTGATTTCTGGACTGTTGCTCACCAATGCGCTTTTGCATTTTTCACTCAGGCTCTGCCTTCGGGGGAAATAATCCCCTGTGCTGCTGCCCCAGTTTTATCTCAGGGGTTAAGAACTGTTTTCAGCCTTCCTCCTGCTGGTGTGCCAAGCTGCAGCTGGAACCATCTCCATAAACTGCCAAGTACACATTAATTGTCAAGATAAGCAGCTTATTAAATATGTATTAGACCTGCTGAGACTCCCTGTCAAAAACGCACCTTGTCACTGAAGATATAGTGTGTGGATGGCACGGAGCTGAAGCTTACAGAATACAAACTGACTGAATCACTGAATGAAGAAAATTCACTGGTCTTGGTTGGCCAGGAACTCATTTGCTGATCATGTGCTCTGAATAAGAAGCCACTGGGGCCAGAAGCTGCCTGTGGGATGGTAATATCATTAGTCCTACACATCACGTCTAATGTCTCCTAGGCCCTGGTACAGGGATGCTTCTTATTCGTGAGATACTTCACTGCTAAGGGCATTGTAACTGTGGGGTAGATAGAGACAGAATCTACCCCCACTTCTCACAGGATAAGATGGAGGTACTGGAAATTTGAGTATAGTAGGCATAAGTACAGTATATACTATATGGCATATAGTGTATGGTATAGTAGAAAGCTTATCACATTTACAACTAGACAGGTCTGGGCTCTCATGCTGGCTCCTGTGCTTTAACAGCCTTAACATCTTGGGCAACTTGTTTCTACAGCCTCACTGTGTGTGATGGCAGCTCTAGTTTGGTCGTGACCTCTGTCCTCCAAAGATCAAGTAGTGAAAGTTTGGTCCTGGTGTCTGATGTTCCGAGGTGCTGAGACCTTAAGGAGATGGAACAGACTTAGCGGGAAGTTTTAGTGACCCTGGAGGAATGTGCTTTGAAGAGATTTCAACTAGTTCTGGAGGTGGGACCCTAGTCACTCTGTGACTTCTGGGTCATGATGGAGTCTCTCTCCTCAGTTCCACCACGGAACCAGTTACAGCAGCCTAACTGGTGCCAGTGCTATATTCTTGAGCCCCCAGAAGAACGAGTTAAACAAACTTTTCTTTATGAAATTACCCGGCAGCAGGAATTTTATTTTAGTAACAAAACTAACCTAATACAACGGTGTGTGTATCAGTAACTTACAGAACCTTTTGCCCGGCTAAGCTAGCATAGATAGGAGGTTCCCAGTTGAGCATCTGGCCCGTGGCATGAGCTCACTGAATTAAAACAGGGCTGCCAACATAAACAGCATGTAAGGGTCAGTGTTTACACAGGCTGTCATCCTAAGGGACAGTCCACACTCGTAAACAATGCTCTCAGGTCCCAAATCCGAGGCAGTGGGGTGCAGGGATGCTGAAAGCACATTTTCATACTCACAACTGCACTACAGAGAGAGCTTTTGCGGTTGTAAATGTGTGCCTGCTGGAGATGTCATAGACTTCCTGGTGCCTGGACCATGGGAAGTGGGAGGTGGGGGGTGAATACTACTTGTACAGAGTGGACGCCGCAGAAGTGTCACATCCCGTTGTCTGCAAAAAAGAGAACCAAAATTAAACTAACGGGAAGAATCTGGGGGTGGACAGGTAGGGTTGAGTACCTCTTGCCTGGGAAGGAAGGTAGTAGTTAACGCTGCAGGAGTGAATGAGGTCATGGGTAGTTCAGGATGAAACAGGAAAAAACTGAACCGCACTTGACCTCAGAAAACTCAACAGTACTCATCTCGGCTCTGTGTGTGGCATGCAGCAGATGCCCGGTGACTCTTTGTTGGATTAACAAAGTAGAATCAGGTTGAAGAGTACACTACTATTCTTTAAAAGGCTCGTGTCTCTTACTTGTCTTTAATCTAGACTCATGTTTACAGTTACTGAAATCTGTGAGTTTCCTAGGTCTCTTGGTGTTAAAAAGTCTTCCACTAATAGCTCATCAAACCACCACCAAGACTCTCTCTCTCTCTCTCTGTCTCTCTGTCTGTCTATCTCTCTCTGTCTCTCTGTCTCTGCATCTCTCTCTCTCTCTCCCTCTCTCTCTCTCTCTCTCTGTGTGTGTGTGTGTGTGTGTGTGTGTGTGTGTGTGTGTGTGTGTTGTGTACAGGAACGTATGCAGACCAGGAGATAATGCTGAAGGTCTTCATCAATTGTTCCCAGTCTCAGTGTTTGAGATGGGGTCTTGGTGAATCTGAAGTCCATTGAGCAGGAGTGGATGAAAAGTGAGCATCTAATATCCTTCTATTTTTATGTAGGTGTGGGGATACAACTCAGATTCTTGTGCTTGCCTTCTTCGTAGCCCATCCTCCCAACACCAATATTTATTAAGCACTTAATGGAGCCCTGGGAGGCTCTTTGAATTTTCCCATGCTTCCTACTGGTGTATCTCAGGCCCAGCTGGACTTGGAAATTAGAGAACATGGTTCTTGCATCCTTGAAATTCTTCCGTATCCAGCAGGGCTCTTGACTCTAGCAAGAGCTCAATAAATAGAGGTGTTTAGTCTTAATTAATCAACTAGTGTAAAGTCTTATCAAAGAAGACAGAGAAATGGAATGGATTGGAACCTTAAAGTGCTAAAAACTAAAGTATACATTTTGTAAGAAATAACTGGTGCTTGAAGAAAAGAACATGTGAGGAACCAGGACATGGGGGCTGAGCTCCTGGCAAGAGTTTTACTGGGTGCAAGGGAGAATCAGAGTGGGGAGACAACAGGCAGATTTGGTTATAGAAAAACCAGAAACGTGTTTTCCTTCATTCCTCAACTATGTGTGCATTGTCTGTCATCTTATGTCAAGTGCTGCTCTCAGTAACGGGGACAGAATGGTGAGAAAGACACTGCATCCAGTCAGAAGGGCCTGCCATTATGCTGAAAATCCCTTCTGAGTAGATACACCCATGAGAAGCACTCAGCTACCACAGATAATCACGGCTTACAACAAGGCAGAGTACAAGCAGCAAGTGTACATTTGAAGGCAAATCATCATCTCTTAGGTGATCTGACAATGCTAAAGATAACCCAAGGGGTAAACCAGATGTCACACAGGATTTAAACTAGCTTAAAGGAAGCGATACATGAGAAACAATGTGGGACAGCAAAGCCTTCTATTCTCTTTTATCTTTTCAAATGTAATTATTGCATAAACTATAATAAAAGCAGCCATACCATTATGTGCCCTAGACAAGGGGACAACAGATCCAATGTGCATTTCTGTCTATCATTAGGCAACTTACCTGAAAGAAAGTTAATGACGGCTCCTGCCCTTCCACTGTGGTCCTGTGAAAGTTCTAAGGGAATACAACTACATTTCCATAGGGCCAGGAGGCTATCTATCAACTGCAGCAATTTTTTTTTTTTTTCCCCCGAGGCAAGGTTTCTCTGTGTAACAACCATGGCCATGCTGGAACTAGCTCTATATACCAGTTTGGTCTCTAACTTACAGAGTTTCGCCGGCACTGCTTCCCAGATTCTAGGATTAAAGGCTTGCGCCCCACTGCTTGGCTAACTGCCGTGATTTTTAGAGTCAAAAGACAATGAAATGGCACTTATAAAGGTGCAGGGAACTGGTAGATGCTGGTGAATTATTTATCATTTTCCACTGGGGATTTTCTTAGGGATCTTCTGCCCTTGGCCTGTATCTCCTGCACGAGTTTATCAACAACTGTATCGTGACATCTTCATACTTCCATTAAACACTGGTTTCAGATGAGCTCCATCTATAATGCTGGAAGGGTACTGCTCAAAGGGCTTCCTTTTCCTTATCAAAGTACTGAAATATTTTTAATTCTCCTCATGAGACCCACTTCTGCCCTTTGCCGTTATATAAAATAAGTTTATAATCTCTCATCTCCTCAAAAGGCTTTCCTGCACTTAAGTGATGTCACTGTGACAGCAGGTCTCATCTGAAGAGGAACGACCAGGCCTGGTTTCACTTACCTTAACCTGATATGGTCTGCAGCCTTTTCACCTAAGTAGATACCTTTAGACATAGGTAATTGCCTGATTATTTCATAATAAACCTCCCTCATCCGTATACTAATTACAAGGCACCACCATGGGCTGAAAAGCAGTGAAAATCAAGAGAAGGTCCACAGCTTGCCCTAAGTGTTTATAACTGAAAGGTGGCTAGTTCAAGGTCAGGAAGTCAGTCTTCTGTGACCCTCCCTGTCTGACTTCTAACTAAAGCAAAGACCTAGACACAGCACTACATGCCTATAATATCAGTTCCCAGCAGGAAGCTGAGCCAGGAGTTCAAGGATATCCAAGGCTATGTAGATGAGAATCTGTCACCCAAATGAAAAGGGAAAACAGAGAACAAACAATATGCTCTCATTCCGACTCTGCCCACCTGTGATCAAGATTTTCCAGGCCCATAAAATTAAAAAAAAAAAAAAAAAAAGAATTTTCCAAGCCCAAACATACAAGGAGACTAGCCGTAAGCAAACTGACTGTACTGACAACCCACTGATTCCCTCAGCACACCTGCCTTTTGAGAATGAGAGATGTATGTGCTTGTGGGCATATGTCAAGACAATGAAATAAAAATAGGAATACAGGAGATTTTTAAGAAAAAAAATTCCTTAAGGTACGTTTCTGTGTTTTGCGTGTGGTGGGGGTTAGATAATCTTTTCTTGGCATGCCCAATGAGTTTTCAAGGACATTTTTCATTCATTTGCCCTTTGAAATTGGATTGGTGATCTGCAGGTGCTGTCTTACCCTTGCTTATTATAGCTGTCTAAGGATGTGACATGCGGACTGACGTGTGCTGCTTCAGGGTGCTGGCTTGATGCTAATGTATTTTCTGATTCCCTAGTAAACAATTTCGTTTTCATTCCCATCAGACCAGATTTTTAGACTGAACTTTAGTTATCTGGTCTCTAGCATCTGTCTGAAAATGGGCATTTCCATGTGATCTTCTCAAATTCCTGTTACCTGAATACCTTTGTCTTGCCATGGCAGTTGGTAAAAAAAAAAAAAAAAAAAAGCACTTATTTGTTTAAGACTCTTAGGATCCTTGCGAGGAAATTTTATTGCCTTCTTTTCAGAAAAAAACTAACTTCCTTCTGATTGAACCAGGATCTACTACTGGACATATAAAGAAAAAAAAGAGCCAAGGCTACACAGAGAAACATTGTCTTCAAAAAAAAAAAAAAAAAACTAAGAAAGAAAAAAAACAAAAGAAAGAAAGAAAAGGGGGAGTGAAAGAAAGCCTGGCCCTTCCTGCCAGACATCATCACCTCTCAGGGAAGTAAAGTAGGAAACCGGAAGGAACCAGGGTTTCTCCCACGTGCATCCTTCTCAGTCAGCGGGCACCTTGTTTCACTATCTACCACTGAATACGAGCAGGTATGATGTGCAGCTAAAATAATGTGCATGTACACTTGTCATTCTTTCAGCTTCTAATCCCTAATTTCCTGTGAGAAATTAGAAGATCGTATTTGTTTGCTGAGTTTAGTAGAATTTATGCTTAGCAAAGATTTCTTTATTTTATGGCCAAGGATGACCCAATAAAGTGTATGATTACAATATTTTCCCAGTCCTGAGCTTGTACTCACTGATCAGTTCCTTTACTGAATGCCTACTATGTGCCAGTTATGTTAGATCCTGCAGTATAGTGATGTGCAAACAGACACAGTCCTTGCCCCCACAGGATCCTTCTTTTTACATAAACTCACCCAAATTAACCATGTTTGCTAACTTATTATGAAACAATACTCTTGCCCTTAGCAATACAAGTTCAACTCAGAGGGCTCCAAGTAAAAAGAAACTGGTACGGCTTATTCTTTAGCTGAAAAACATATGAGAAAGCCCTTTTTAAAAAAAATTTTTAATTAATTTATTCTTGTTACATCTCAATGTTTATCCCATCCCTTGTATCTTCCCATTCTTCCCCCCCCCCATTTTCTCATTATTCCCCTCCCCTATGACTGTTCCTGAGGGGGATTACCTCCCCCTGTATATGCTCATAGGGTATCAAGTCTCTTTGAGAAAGCACTTTATGTCATGATGCCCCTGTATTTTCTATACTTATTTTTGTATACATGACCATTTGCTACACTGTACAATTAAGACTCATAAAAGAAACAATCTGTTCATGAGCATAATGGTCCTGTAGCTTTACTTTAATGAAAAATATTTTTATGTTTTTCAGCCAGTCCAAAAGAGGTAGAATTCTAGGCCAGCATTATCTACACATTGAGTTCCAAGACTCTGTCTAAAACATCCAAACAACACCCGGCGCCTAACAACATTAAAACCCCCAAACAATAATAATAACAACAACACTTTGCGGGGGGAAAAGAATCTTACAAACTACACTTTCTTTTCAGGGCCATGAGGTACACTTTGGCACGTATGGCATCCCATTTATCTAGTGGACAGGGATTGTCCAGGTGATGCAAGGAACTGTGAACATTTCAGTGAGCTCCAGGGAAGCTGAAGGTAAGCAGACATCCAATTAACCACTATATTCTTCAATAATCTTTCCAGGCTCTATAGATACTTCTGCAGTCTCTGTGATCTGATCATCTCTGGACTTGAACTACACATCACAAATAAACTGGATGGTTGTGGTTATGGACGATAAAGCTCATAGAGGGAGATGGATGAAGTTAGAGAAATCAACAGATTATGTATATATGTATGTATGTATATATGTATATATGCACACACTCTGGGCTAGGCTCTGACTACATAGAAATGAAAACACACCACACCAATGATGGCTCTCTCTGGGGAGGCTATTCTTGCTGGGCATCATAAGTTTTGGTATACATAGCCCATATCTGCAATTCAGAAACAGAAGCTGCATCTATACCATGGAAAGAAACAACTCCCTTTGGGCTTGATCACAGGCACAAACTCATGGAGTTCTAAGATGTAAGGAAATTTATTATGTTTTCATAGATGAAAATTTCATTAAAAAATAGAAAATTTAATCTTGTCTGTGAAACAGATTCTCTGGGGGATGTTATGGGTGTTTTTTTATGAACTTGCCTTGCTAGATTATTTCTAAGTCAATTATAAGAACTCTGAAGGATAGATGGATTCTTTTGTACTGTTAATACACATAGGCTGGTTCGGAGCCCTCACAACATTTTTCCTCTAGTTTTTCATCATGGCAAGCACGTGCCTTTTGTTATGAGAGGCACAGCCTGGAAGAAGAGCTAAAATAGTTCTATTTGCTATGGAATCATTAAAAAGTAATCTTGATTTTTACATTTTCAGTTAAAGATGGTATGAGATAATACTTATGGGCTGCGTATTCTGTTCACTTTTGTAAAAATACCCCACAATGCTATGGCCAGGCAACTGCTAACATTGGGAGATTGCACAGTCAACTTGTAATCAGTTCAGTTGGTACTCTGTATCACAGTGGGGCAACTGAAGTATTAAATATAAAAAACATTATTCAGTCATATTTTTCAAAGATGCTCTTGATTGTTGAAGGTCCACAAGCTCTCATTCAATAAGTTATTATGAGAGTAGCTGCCAACAATTTTTAGAGTGTCCTAATGGTCAATACAAGTTGAAAAGCACATTTTCATACCCACTATGGTAGCACCTAATACACTGTGCTGTTTATACTAGAAAGTGGTGAATAACATGTGGATTGTTCTGGCACTGTCTAGCTATGATTAAGTATCATTTTCCCTTTTGTCCCCATACTGCTGCTTTGAGAAACAAGTGATGCTTTATGTCAAGTGTTTTGCACAAAGTGACAAATAATAAAAGTAGAAGATTCGGGGCATTGTGGTGGCTCAGTGGATAAAGGTGCCTGCTGTAAAGTTTGAGGAACTGAATTTAAAACCTGGGACCCACAGAGAAGGAAAAAACTTATTGTTTTCTCTAACGAAGTTGTCCTCTGACCTACACACACACACACACACACACACACACACACAAACTAGAAATTTTGCTCTTATCTGTCAGATGGGTAAACATATGAGGCCTGCCACTGTTCATTACTCCTATGTATCCATTTCCTAGCCAGTCCTGATAGACAGTCTCAAATAACGCTCCCTAATCATCTTTAAAAAAAAAGAAAGAAAACCCATCCGGGGGTCAGTGATGGAGAGGGAATGGATTAGAGGATAACAATGCTTGCTCTGTAAGCAATAAGAACCAGGGGTCAGAGGCCCAGAGCCCACAAAGATGCCAAGTAGCTGTTGTGGGCTGCCTGTAATTCCAACACCAAGAAGGTGAATATAGGGTATCCACAAATGAAGCTGGGAAGTCAGACTAGTCCGTACAGACAAACTCTGCCCTATAATTGAGAGACTCTGCCTCAACGAATAAAGTGAAAAGCAACCAGGTGAAACTCCCAACATCAGCCTCCAGCCTGCACACACATAGGCATCCACACCACATGAATGTGTGTACCTTTGTTCACACGTACTCATGCAAAAAAAAAAAAAGGTGTTTTTCAAAACATTTTAATTTTACATTATTTCCACATCTGAATGCTGTTATCATACCCAATTACAATTGCACTACTTAAAACATAAGGCTGACTAATATAAAATTCTTGCCTCTGTATTTAATAATCAGCAGTACCCTGCATTAACATTTCAGTTCTTAACTATGGAGTTGTATATAAATTCTGGTGGCTGGGGTGTCTGAAGAAGCTGGGAGAGAGGCACTCAGAGTGCTCTACACCAGTTGGGTGCTCAGTACTTCACTATTTTAAGAATCAGAAGCACTATACCCTGCTGGAGTTTGAGTACTGATCATTGGCCCTCTTCAGCTCCCCTTACTCCCCAAATTGTGAACACTGACAGTACTTACCAGAGCTAAGAAATTCAGCCAAGAAACGATTTAAGTAGCTGTCTCTTGACTCAGTACAAGAAAGCTCTAGAAGAAGATAAAGTACATTTTATCAGGTTTATACTACAGGGAAGCGAGGCCATGCTGTGGGATAAGCACAGACCTGATTGCTTAGCTGACGGGTTGTGCTTTTGAGCAAACTTTATCTATCACCCTTCCACAATATTCCACTTTGAGCTGCACGTACAAGTTAGCCTGAAAAGAAGCTGCCAGCTTCCTGGGGAGCACTGTTCATGCGGCCACTGATTCTTCCTCTAAGTTTCCGGTTCCTCACTGATAGAGCTGGATGGGGACCTGCTACCTGCACCAGGCTGATGATTTTCTGAACAAATGACATGGAGATTTGTCCTTTGGTTGGTTCCCCCACCCCCTGCTCCTTTACTGACTGTCCTCTGAGAAGAGGCTAGATAGACAAATGTGCTTTCAGAAGCATGTACACCAGGTAGGTGGGCTGACAGCACTGAGACAAGCTGCAGCAATGAGGAAGGTTTCCTCAAGCCAGCCGACCATGGACAATATGGAAATGACCTCTATACAAAGCAAACGACAGCCTTATAATTCTCTCCTCTGTGAGATGAAACTTACAAAATGACCCAAAGGCAGCTAACTGAATTGGAATCAGTAGTTTGGGTGGGAAACTGTTTTCAAGCCCATGTAGAACCACCACCTTATCAAGAAAGCACATTTATTTATTCAGTGGGAAGCTGAGTATTGTCAAAAGCATAACTTATGAATGATATAAACTGTATAAACTGCAGATCACAATTAAGTCGGATTTCACATGGAATAAAAATATCACTCTGCTATGTGTCATTCTCAATGTGATATATATTATAATGTGTAACAAATATCACTCTGCTGTATGTTATTTTCAATGTGATATAGATTATATGTGTGACCTGGCAAGTACGTCTACTCAGACGTACTCCCATTTGTCTTACAGCATTTTAGCATCCTGAATTTCATAGGCCAAAATTCAAATGTATTTGAGGCATTGTGTGAACTGGGAATGCTCTTTCTACAGGATTCATTGAGTTGAATCCAAACTGAAAAGAAAAAGAGGGAATGTGAGAGTACTTGTGTATGGTAGAATCAAACAGCCGGGTTTGGTGACTCTGATACTTTAGGTTTTCCGTTCATTGTATTTTGGGACAGATGGCTTCTGGCTGGTGACTCTTGTAATAGTGCCAGGATAAGGGAACAGCTACCTGGCTGGTATCTGTGAATGCAAAGAGATTTTATTCTGTGCCTTGAAGGATTCCCTTTCTTTTCTTTTCTTTTTAATGTTTTTTTAAAGATTTATTTGTTTATGTATATAAGCATTCTATTGTATATATGCATCAGATAGAAGGGGCATTAGATTCATTACTTTTCTTTTATTTAAATTTTCATTTCTGGGGAATCAAACCTGGAGGCTTGTGTCTGCTAGGCAGACACTCTGCCACCAAGCTACATCTCAACCTCCCCTTTAACTTAATTCTCTGGAAAGCTCCTACTTGTCCTGAAGGTCAATTTAAGGACATTAGCATCTTACAATATGGCTGGCCTTCAGTATATTATTCTATGTACCAACTCTAGTAGATACTTGCCCATTATATGTTTTTCATTTTACAAGTTGTGGATGCCTGAGACCCTTTGTCAGTCTCTGCCATCCTCACCAACCCTAAGTAATAGCAACAGCTGCCAAATGGTCATTTAGAGACTTGTAAAGTCCTAGGAAGTCGATCTTTATTCTAAACTTCAGAATCAGGCAAATGATTTGCCCTCATGTTCAGAACAGACATAAACATTTATTCAAAGTGAATGCTAGGGACCATTGACAAAGTTTATTTTGTGTTGGCTGTGACCATATGAACAAGCAGTCTGGGAGTCCTTGGAATAATCCTAGCGCTATCAAGGTGAGTCAGTCAGTCTTGGGATAGAGCAAGGCCAAAAACATGGGCAAACCAAAAGAAGTGGGTGCCTTAAAAACATTGCAAGCCATAGAGTATGACCTCTTGAACATGGATTGACTGTTGTACTTTTAAGTCACAACCACCAATATTCCCTTTATTGAGTGAGTCAGTTTGAGTCATGGTTTTCACTTATTACAACAGGAAGCAGCTTTACCTGGTCCTGTCATGGTAGGGCAGGAATCTCAGATAGAACGGCAGGCTCATAGAGCCAGGCAGCTTTCAAATTACAAGCCCTCTGAGTTCAAGGATTAATATTTCCAGCCTTGCAATATTATATCACCTAGCAGACCTTCTCATACATAGTTCATAGTAGAGAATTCATAGTAGACAACAAGAAACTATACAAAACGAATGACTCTGCATCATTCAGGTGAGAACACATCTTCCTATCAATTATTTTGTATATTTTTAAACATTTGACTTGCCTCTCCTTGCAGTGCTCTTCTCAATATAACAGTATCCCCAAACTCAGTTACTCTGCTTTTCCTTCCTTTTCCTAAGTACATAAAGAATGCATGTTATAAAAGTTTAAATGACACATAAAGCATAAGGAGAAAATAAAAATAAGCATTCAGTATTTGCCCTATTGAGAGTTATCAACATAGAACTGAAATGGTCAATTTTGGTCTTTATTTCTTAATTTCCCTGTTCATCCTTACCACCATCTCTTCTAAGAAAAAAAAAAATATATAGTGTATACAACATTAGTCTTCAGAGAGATAAAATGATGATTTTATTTCTCTGCTTCAGACTGAGTAGATATTTTAGTCTAGATACAATGTATACTAAGAGTTTACTACCATATGCTTGAATAGAGATGAGGAATCACAATGCCTGGATGTGAATTATAGCATTGACCTGTTTTTCAATGGGGGAGAGAGATAGGAATTCTTATAATTACTTTGTAGCAAAAGACAGCAAGGCTTGATCACAGGGAATATTTCCTAAGACATACTGAAAATGTCTGCTTTTCCATATGAAAAACTTTGTGGGAAAAAAAAGTAGCAACTTCAAAAATAAGAGCAAGGCTCACTTGTTAGTTGTTTGATAATTCTCATTGCATTAAAAGAAAACCCATAAAACTCCAGTGTTTTGGTAATTACAGAGATCTGCTACCTGGGACTCTTAACTGCCAGTTCCCCCTAGGTGGGTCTTTGTTTCAAACAAAGCACAAGATGAAAAGGAGGCACTGGAAGAGCAAATACTGAGAAGGAGCCGTGATGTAGCCATTAGGACACACAGAGCTCCAGATTCTGTAGCTGTTTTCATTGCTCGGTTCCTCTGGCACCTTCTAGTTGTACCCAGACTAACAGGTTTAAAACCACAACTTAAATCTACAGGCGCAGAAAGCACACCTGAAGTTCACCATGGTCCTCCAAACAGTTGTGTTTTCTAATGGCATAAATGATAAATGGCAAAGGGTTTAATCCTATTGGTCCCAAAATTGCCTATCGAAGTAAATCAGTGCCTCTGAATCTAAAGAAAAGCAATGCTTATCCTTAATGGATTAAGTTGTGGTCAACTCCAGAGTGGCCCTATAAAAGCTTTTAGTCTGACAGTTTTATACCATGTTCTTACTCAAGTGGTTATTGTTTTACTTAATAGGGGAAAAGTCAAAAGCAAAGCTAAACAGAAGCCTACTGGAATCTTAGATTTAATCTGAAATATAAGTGAGTATTTTGCAATTCAAGGCAGGGCTGTCCCCAGTATTTTGGGGGATATAGGACAGCACCATAAATAGAGGCTCTTCCTGGGCCAGCTGAGTTTCTCTTCCACAGTTTCTCCCTGTATCACAAATTTGGACCTACGAACATCCAAGATGTGAGTAACAATACTCTGTCCCCTCGCCCCACTTTCTACACCATGAGAGTCTCTTAGTTTGATCTCAATACTCTAAGAGCTGCTATAGAAACACATGTAGAAGAAATGATGGGCTCCTGTTGACCTTTCTGGGAAGGGAAGTCCTCCAAGCAAACAGATGTACTGCTGGGCACCTTTCATCTTCTCCCCTGAATTTTGATAAATTTGTAACTTAGATCAATCTTATATTTTGGGGAAAAAAAAGCAAAGTTGGCATAAGAAAATATGATCCTAATTGATTTTAAGAGAGAGAGAGAGAGAGAGAGAGAGAGAGAGAGAGAGAGAGGGAATAAGCTTCCAAATTTCAATTTTTAAAATCAACTCCCAAACTCTGATAGAGATTAAATACTCAAGATTTAAAGAAAAAAAGTCAAAGCTATAAGGCCAAGATCCAAAAATAGAGCCATGCAAACCTTGGCAAAGTCTATTGAATAAGTTTATGATAGAGGTTACAGTGCAGGTTTTGGAATCAGAAATGTGTGAGTCTAAACCCTAGGAATGTCTTATGTGACACTAAACTCATCAATTTAGTAATATTTGCATGAACCTATGTCTAATTTCATTTTATCACCTGATAAAAGAATAAAAACAGTCTACGAGGTGGGGCTGTGAAGATGACTAAAAGAGAACATGCAGGTGAAACATTCAAAGTGGTCAGGGCATCATACCGTGTGACTCTCCCAACCCGTGTTTTAAGATAATGTTAGGGATGGGGCTGCGGCCTAACTGTTATCTGGCAGACACACTGAAGAGCTACGATATGCTGTTTGGCGTCGGTTTCTTCCCATACATCCTTCTCAAAACGAAACTTATTCTTTGAGTAACTGCATGAGGATTTAGGTGCCATTATTAAGCTTTTGAAATAGAAACAAAAACAGATTATCGAGCTATCAGAAATAACTCTTTTCAAACTAGAAAAGGTCATGATTTCTCTATCAACTGTGTACGTTTCTTCTACAGTTAACTTCCATCACATTGAGTTAATAATATCTATAAAACACAATGTATGAGAATCATGACCATCTTTTTACTGGGTGTTCCTTTTGTGCCAAGCTCTGTGCTCTGTGATTACTGTACATCACCCACTTGGTTTAATGCTCCCACCTTTCTCTGCCCTATTGTAAAGATAAGGAGAGTGAGACGCATATCATAACACTTGGGAGGAGACAGACCTCTCTTTTTCCATTTGCACCCTGCTCCCCTTTCTCGCCCTTTCCCCATCTTTAAAAAGGAAATTCTGTGTTGTACGAAGGCAAAATTTACGTTTGCTGCTTTGGTTTTTAATCAGTTGAGGAGTGGGATGAATAAACCTCCCTGTACATACATTGTTTTGACAGCTAAGAAAAACAATTTCATGACAAATTGTTCGAGACACATGATTTGTCTATGTGTATCTTACACCAGCTCAAAACATTTTTTTTTTTTTTTTTTTTTTTTTGCCACAGTTTGCATCTTGCTGTACAATCCTCTCCCACTGAGACAGGGTCTCATATAACTCAGGCTGACCTTCAGCCTGCTACCCAGCAAAGGATAACCTCCTGCCTCCAGCTCCCAGTTGATGGGATTACAGGCGGGTCTCCCCATGCCGGGTTTATGCTCTCCTGGTGATCCAAGCCAGGGCATGCTAAGCAAGCACTCTACCAGCTAAGCTGCATGCCAGCACCTCTTGCTATAAATGTAATTGTGAATAACTCATGCTAAATTGTCTTTTGTTTTTATAAATAGAGCTCATCTTTTGTGGGTGGAAAAGATGGAAAAACCATCACCAGATGAGAAGAAACTCAGTTTCCTGATATTGGCACATTGGTTTGTTTCCCTATAAAGCCAAATGAACTGAAACATAGATACTGCATAATAAAGTCTAGATTCTGGCATGTCATTTAAAAAAAAATATGTCACAATAAAACTCAGAGTATAATACATTTCATTTCATAACTATGTTTTTCTTGGCAGTAAGGTAGACTCACTTTTAGGAACCTTTACCCATGTGTCCTGGGTTTTATAAAATGTCATGGGCTGGCTACACCATTAAACACAGATGTTCATTTATATCTGCACTGATTTTCTGGATTTCCTACCTGAATCATTACTGTGAAAGCCCAGAGGTTTTAGGCTGAACATAGAAATTTTACAGACCCCTCCTGGGACACCTGATTGTAGATTAGAAACCAAGTCTCAGGTTACACACCCTATGTGCCAACCACAACACAGCACCCCTCCCCTCTTTAAGAAGAACTTATTCAGAGAAATGAAAAAATATAGAAAACCTATTTGTGGAAGAAAAAAAGCATAGGAGAGAAATGTGGTTTTGGAAAAAAATATATATTCTGCAACATCAGAATTTCCAATTCTTTTGGAACAGTCAGAAAAGAATCCTCAGAGAGGTGACACAACTTTATGGGCAGTGTGATGGTCCCAATGATGAAAACACTTATTAGGGAGAAGCGAGGAGAAAGCTAAGAAGCCAAGTTTCCTGATGAAATAAAAAAGCATGCATTTTCTTTTCAGAATGATGCTAAAGCAAATTGCCCTCCTTGAGGATAAAGAGAGCATTTCTGTCAGCTCTACAGTCTACCTAGAAAGAGAGTGCACTCAATGTAGAAGGTAAACACTTTGCCCAGACAACCAAGGATCAGAAGACAGTAGCTTCTCGCAGGTGAAAGAAAGCATACTGTCAATAAGCCAGACACAGTTGACATATTTGAGAAAAGGTCTTTGCTATTCCTCTCCATATATAATATGCCATATGACACTACAGTTAAATCTGCTTCTCAGAAAAAAAAAAAGTACATCAAGCTGTTAGTTTCCAAGAGATTTGGGCAGAGGCAAAAATCCCATGACAGAAAGGAATATGGAAAGAAAAACCTTGCAAGGAAACGATACTGTATAGTTCACAGACCAGGAGTTAGCACACGTTATGTGCAGCCAGGACCTGGAACGTGGATACAGAAAACATCCAGGGATCCACAATACAGCTTCAGGTAGTTGTTAATGGGAAGAGGAAACTCGAGCAAACAGCCACAAGTTACATAGATCCCAGGTATGCCTTCTGCATCTTTCTGTCCTGTAGGAATGATGCGGGCTCTTTCTCTCCCCCCTCCCCTCGCACCCCATCATCAACAGGCACAGCAAATGCAAATCCGATTCCAGCCCAGCAAAATGCAGAGACGACCACCATACTGTGGTTTACAATAATCTCCACAATGTCAGTTATTCACAGCCCCTCAGTGCTGTTCACACAAAAGATTGCAATTTAAATCTTGCCTTGCATAGGTTCAGCTCGGTCGGAGCTGGTAACCAAGCGAACAGTCTGTTTTAAGATTTACAGATCGCTGGGGAGAGTCAGTTGGGGGCTGGGGATGGATAAACCGCCCTGTACATGCCTCATTTTGGCAGCTAAGAAAAACAATTTTATGACAAAGGGACTTGTTCTTTTCAAAGCTCACCCCACAAATGAAACTGACAGATGAAACCCGAGAAACTTTAGCAACCGCGGAAAGCAGCCTTCCAAGGATCAAGGTGAATAATTGATTCCTTGGGTTCAGTTTCATCTTTTAAGCTATTTTGCTCGTTAAAGGGAAATTGCGGAATTTGTCAGAAGCCCAAAGCCTGACACACAGACTTCTGAAAGCAAGTGCATATTCCGAGCTACAGATACATTCGCCAATCTTATTCCACAACAACAATTGGCTGTCAAGCCAGGAAACTTACCGAGCACAAAATTAGGGAACAAAGCAGGGAGGAGGCAAGAGGCACCGAAAGCAGCTTTCCCGTTTCCTTGGTGCCAGATTCTCCCGGCTCCTGTCCGGTTCACACTTGCCTTGATAACTAAGACTCGAGCAGAACTCACTAGCGGAACCTGATGAATTATAAAACAGCCCTTCCTAGACGCTCATATTTTACATCGCAGGGGGTGACCATGCAGCATCCTCCCTGGCTCAGTACATATATTTTCCTGTAACTCATCCTGAAGAACATAACAGCTTCCGAGGCAGTGACAGTAATTGGTGTTTGGGATGTACCAGTACTAGCCAATAAGATGCTTTCCCACCATCCATACTGCACTCTCGTTCTCCGCTTGTATTCCCCTATACCTTGTTAAGGTGGATCCACCCAAATCAGTGGGGAGGAGGCAAAAAACAGCGGAATGTGGAGAAAAGCCCCTGAATCGGCACACATACATAAAGACTGTGCTATTTGGGGTCAGTTTTTATAATAGTTCTGTAAAGAGCTAGCCCTGCTTTGGCATAGTGTGTCATGGTGCAGCAAATACTTCCACTCTGATGAGTCTCTTGGTGACTAGGAAGGTCTCAGAAGCATGAAACGCCAGAGATCAGAGGCCACTGGACTTTTGGTGCTTGCTGAACTTGGGAGGAGACAAGTTCTCCTAGAGATTAACAAGTCTGTCCTGCTCACTGTGGCAAGAAAGATGAATGACTTGCCCAAGGCACACAGTCCGTAATTCCTAAGAGTGACAGGAACTTGAACCTAAGCCAGGTCTTCCGATGCCAAGCACAACGTCTTTCCATCCTCCTATACTGTCCCCAAAGAATGGAAGTCATGAAACTTCTAAGATATGGAAACGAGAAACAATATTATTAAACAAGAGTTATTAAAAGAGAGATTGTAGGTGAGCACCATACTTGAGCCTTTTGCTTCTCCTCTGACAAGGTTAGTGTGATCTCCTTAGGGCTTACCAGGCCTCAGTTCTCCTAGAAAGCACATTTTGGACAATAAGGGCAACTATCTGTTGAGCCAAGCAGTTTTCTAAATGCTTAGCATGTATTAATTAGTTTAATCTTTGGGTTCTACCATTAAAAATATATTACAGACAAAAAAAAAGAAGGAAAAGAAAAGAAAGAAAAAGAAATCCAGGAGAGAGAGAGAGAGAGAGAGAGAGAGAGAGAGAGAGAGAGAGAGAGAGAGAGAGAGAGAGAGAGAGAGAGAGAGAATAACTGATCTTCTAGACAGGATCACACATCTCCTACCCAACAGAAATGAAGTTATTCCCTGGACTGGTTAGTTCAAAGACCCCTTTCCCATTTACTGTTCTACCATAGGAAACATTGTATTAAACTTCTCAAAACTGATGAACAATGGACGCCTTTATAGATGTTGATCTTTAGTAGAAATAATAAAATACTAAGTTCGGTGGTCAACTGACTGTTTTTAAGCTCCATCTCTGCCAGTAACTGACTATACAAGCTGTTGTTTTATCTATAGAATGGGCACACATGCCTACCTCAAAAAATCAAGTAGCGTATATGAGAAAAGTAGTATCTCATTTTTTATAACACACGTGCACAGAATGGTAGTATTGTTCCTACCACACTTCTATTATGAATATTTATGGATGACTTTTCTTTTCTCTCAAGTAACCTTTAAATGTTAGCTGTTCTTTGCCAAGAAGTCTTCTTGGATGTTATGAAAGTAAAGGGGGAAATCCAGAGATGCCTGATATTAAGGCTGCCAAGCATCACTAGGATGCAGCATTTCTAGTGAGAATGGAAGACCACTGGGGCCTTGCTTTGGGCTTCCCAACCGGATCCTTAACTGTTTTCTCTACTTCACCCCTTCTTTCTACTCCAATAGGCAGGTTCACTAGTCTCTACTTCACCACTGGTCAAATGAACTTACCAGTCTAGAAAAGCATATTTAGGATACGTTCCCTATCTACTCTGATGCTCAATTAATGTCTTTTGACCTTATTTCAAATGAGCATCTGCCACCAAACTCATAAAAATGAATGAACTTTTGCACGGACCCATTGTTTCCTGCCATTAAGTCAACGTGTGCCAGAGGAGACAGGCATCTCACTTGTCCAGCTCCTCTGAAGTCAGCATACATTATTACTGTTGCTATTAAAAACTGTTATCTTGGGTCTAAGAAAGTGGCTCGGCAGTTAAAGCAGTTGCAGAGCAAGTATGAGAACCAGGTTTTGGCTTCCCAGAGCCCATGTAAATGCCAGGTGGGTGTAGCAGCCCTAGAGACCAGAGATTCCCCAGAGCAAGCAGGCTAGCTGCATTAGGTATACTGGTGAGCTCTAGGTTCAGTTACGAGACCCTGATTTACCATGGAACGTAATGAGGATGACATCTGACGGTCGCCTTAGGCTTCCATATTCATGTACATGCATGCACACATACACACACACACAAATGCACCGATATGCATGTGAGTGTGCATGCACACACACATACACACACACACACACACGCATACCACTCACACACACACACGGGAGGAAAAAGAAACAGCTTTCTCTAGGTGGGATACTGGTACACAACTATTATGCCTAGCACTTGGGAGGCAGAGATGGGGATATGACAAGTTCAAGGCAAACATGAGTTACATAGCAAGAACTTGTTTTTTGTTTGTTTGTTTTAAAGTATGGAGGAGGGGAAATAAAAGGAAGAAAAGAAACAGGTGTCAAAGGTGTGCAATCGGCATTCCTGGGTAACACTTAAGAGTAACAGTTGGGGACACGGTGATGCTGTCCTGCTATGTGGAATATGCAGGTCTACTCATGACAGAATTTCTCAGGTCTCTAATGACAGCCAGAAAATGACTTTGTGGCCAACTTAATTTGATTATACACAGACTCCGCTCCCCTTTGATCACACACGGGCTACCCTTTCCTTATTTTCAAATTTTTATAAGTATCTAAGTAAAATATGTGTGGAGAAAATACCACCACCACCACCACTACACCTCCTCCACCCCTCCACCTCCCCCTACTTCATGGCCATTCTTAATACTGGGCACTGTAGAAGCAAACATACACAATATAATTAAGGGTGTGGGGGTGACATGAGTGTCTAAGCTCCTAAGCAAAGGCAAGTATAAACACCGTGTGTAGCAAAAAGCAGACAACAACCATGTTTTTCAAGATCCGTGCCTACTTCCTGTGTGTGGAATTTAGCCACCTATTATCTGAAGTAGTTTGGTCCTAAATCTTTCTATGATTTTTCTGACTCTTTGAGTTGCTGTGATCCTCCCAAATCTCCGAGAAGCTACTCTTTTTCTTTAAAATTCTTTGCTTTATCTATTTTTTGTGCACCCATGCCATAGTGCATGGACCAAAGTCAGAGGACAACCCTAGGAAGTTCATTCTTTTCTACCATATGTATTTTAAAGATTAAACTCACGTCATTAGGTTCGGCAGCAGCTGCTTTTACCTGCTTGGCCATCCTGCCAGTCCCCGAGGAGCCATTTCTTTTTTTGACCATTCTCCCCGTCACTGAGCTTTTGCACTGGCAAACCCCATGAGAAATAAATAGAGATGAGAAGTTGTAACTTCCACATATTTCTTAGCCTACCTGCGATGAGTAATCAACATTGACACAAATTCATTTGTAATCATTGTCTCGTGTCACCAATTACTCTCAGACATAATGAATTATGTAGGACCTTAAAATTACACAAATATATATGTATATATACAGCTTATATAATATTAGTGATTGTGTTAATATTTATTTGGGTACTCAATCTGGGCTGGTGATGTGCCAAACCTCACATTTCTCATTTAACTCCTCTTCCCACAACATACCTTCTTCAAATACATTGTACTGCCTCTTGTAGATGAGAACGCCATGGCTAGAAAGATGAGGTGACCTGTTCATACATGTCAATCAGAATAATAATTGAAGGTTAAGACTGCAGAGCCTATTTCTTAACTATTATACCCATAGTTTGTAGGAAACTGAAACAGCAAATAATACACTGGTGTGTCTACTTTCTCACACCTATTCTTTCCTTGGGTGACTTTACTGTCACTGTACCATGAAGATTGCTCTTATTAAGGTAAATGATGACATCTTCATTGACAAGAATCAATGGCCAACGTGTAGTCCTGTTTAATGTGACCTCTGCCAAGCACTTGGCAGACTCAATTAGCACCCTACTGAGTTAATCTCTTTCCTTTGTGATTTTTCTGTATTATATATCCATTCTACTTGTGAGTGTATATGTGGGGTGGGGGGGTGGGGAAGGAAGGGCAGGGTGGTTGAGCATGCAGCACACAAGCACACGTGCCTGAAAACCATACTGGGGCATCAGTGTCCTGCTCTATCACCCTCCACCTTATTCCTTTAAGACACAGTCTCTCACTGAATCTGGAAATGGGCTGGTATCCGGTGAAATACCAGCAATCCTCCTGCCTCTCTGTCCTACAGTGCTGGGGTTATAGGACTATGTGATCACTCCCAGCCTTTTAACTTGAGTGGTGGGAATTTGGACGTAGATCCTCATGTTTGTGCAGACAGTACTTGTACAATGTAATCATCTTTTCTGCACCTATTAATCTATTCTTCTAAGTATTCTCAACGGAGTCATCTACATCCCATCTACATCACCCATTAGACCTCTGATTACAGTTATTGATAAGCCTAGTGTCAAGGTTCAAATGACATTTGTGCCCACCTTCCAAGCTCTTGTATCTACCTATATCCATATCTAAGTATCTCCACTTGATTGTTTAAAACCAAAATCTTGGTTTCCTTACCAAATATGCTCTATTTTCTTTGTGTATCTTTGTGAGCATACATGTGAGCCATGCAGTGCCTTCTTTTCTTTAACCTGATTACCCTGGAGCTTGTTGGTTAAGGCTGGGATGGCTCATTAGCAAGCCCCAGGGCTGTGTCTGTCTATCCCTTCCTAGTACTGGGACATCATATTTTGTTATTTCGCATGGATTCTGAGGGTGGAATTCAGGTCTTCATGCTTGCAAGGGAAGTACTTTGCTATCTATGCAATCCCTTGGTGTGGAACTTTTCAATAAAATAATCACCTGCTTAACTGTGCTTGGTTGAAACCTCAGAGATATTTCTGTCTCTTCTCACCTTATACTCCAAACCTTATATATCATCAAATGTTTTCAAAATATGTCTTGAATCTATCCCCCCTCTTTATCTTCCTCATTTATACCACTATCAACTTCTACAAGATTTCTTCACTGCCCTTATGATTTACTTGCTTTGACTAGCACCTTCCTATAACCTCTTATCTACACTGCAGCCAGTCAGCCCCCACCACGTCCTCAGCAGCTTCCTACAATGGACAGCATTTCACTCACACAAGAGCTGGTCCTTTACTGCAGGTGGGAGTCTCTGGTTAAGGTTGTTCCTGCGCAGTGCAGAGTGACAGATGGCACAGCTTCCTCTGTTCCTCCATCCATCTCAGCCTTGCCCCCACCCCACTCTGGATTTGCTCTGTGAGGCCAATGGCCTGGCCTCTTTTGTCTATGATTGAACTTCAAACTCTACAACACAGCCTATCACCTAACACTTCTATTTGTCAAGTGACTGCGCCTAAAGTCCTAACTTTAAAATGTATTGGTATTGCTGAGGGTTGATAGCACACACCTTTAATCCCAGCATTCAGAAGACAGAAGCAGGTAGATCTCTATGTTTTAGGCCAAAATGGTCTATAGAGAAAGTTTCAGGATAGTTACATAGAGAAACCTGTGTCAACAAACAAACAAACTAAAACAAAACAAAACAAAAAAGCATCTTAGTTTCACATGTTTTTACAAATCACTTTGTGCTTGTAACAAAAATTTCTTTGTAATAGTTTCCTTAATTATTAATTTTCTTAGGAAAACACCCATCCTATGCTTTCATTGCTCTGGAATTTCACAGTGTACTCAGCATCTCTCTGTTGTTTGACTGGGACAGAATAATTCCTCAAGGTTGGTCCTTATTGGTTTAATTTTGTACCCCTACCAATTTCACATCTTTGAAGTCCTTATGCACAATACCTCAGAATGACTTCATTTTGAAATGTGACTGTTATAGATAAAGCCAGTCAAGATGAAGTCACACTGGAATAGAGTGAACACCCAATCCAATGGGACTGTTCTTAGACACTGGCATGCACACAGCAAGAACACAGCAAAGGCTGCAGTTACACTCCTAAAGCAGGAGAACTGGCAGGATCCAGCAGAAGATCCTAGACAGAACTTTTCTAGCACTTTGGGAGAATAGTAATGGAAGACTGAGAATGAAAGCCACTGGCACCTAGGACACCACAGACCACTGGCACCAAGGCCATGAGACAGCAAACTTTTGTTATTCAAATTCTCTGACTCCATGCAGTTTGTTGTAACATCCTTCCAAAGCACACATAGGTCAGGCACCAAACTCAGGTAAAGAACAAAGCACCTGCCCCTCAGAAAAGTCAAGTAACTTGCTTCAACTTTGACAAAAAGCAATTAGTGAGCTGAGACTTAAAGCAAGATCTATGTGGCTTCAAAGTCTATACACAGTTGCCACAATTCAAAGAATCAGAAAAATTCATAGGCTACAGCACTTTCTCACCCAGAAAACATGCCTTCTTCTATTATCAGATTATGCCCTTTCTTCTGTTTATTTTCCTTCCTATTGTTTTTGCTATTATCTCTTTACTTATAAAATTGTGGTGAGGATAAAGTTGGTAAATCTGTTGGACTACAAAGGTTTATTTTCTGTAATGCTTTTGGTCCATAAAATATGAGATTCTGGGAACAGATGTTCAATATTGTTCCTATCATAAAACAAATTAAAGAAAGCTCTTCATGTGTAGCCAAGATGGGGGATGGAAAGAGGAAAGCTGTTCTGAGTTAGCTAGAAAACCTCTACTTTGTACAAAATATCACATTAATGGGTATGATGCCTTATTAGCAGTAAATTAATCTACTGTGGTCCCATATAAAGAATACAACTGAAGTTAACAATATTTATTAACTCAGACATTGCCTATCCCACCCCTAGTAAAGATTTACTGTCTTCTTTCTTTTTTTAAATCTTGATTTGCTTTTGACCTGATCCACTTTCTTTTGGGTTTAGGACCTGCAGGCTTGTGCAAATGTCTGAGGCTTAAATGAGATCACTCCTGCTAAGCATCTAGAACTGCATCAAAGCTCTTAGCAAATGCTAATTCTCTTCTAAAAAAGAGGTAAAGCTTTATGTCTCCATAAGGGAGATGGGTTAAGGATTAAGGAGATTCAGAGCAACTGGGTAATTGAGTGAGATGGGTCACCCACCCTGGAGAATGGAAATGGACCTGACCATTTTGCTAAGCATTCAGCAATCTATAAGACTAGGGTAATCTACTCTCAGGCATCCCGGTTCACTAAATACACGTGTGTTTATAGAACTGACTATATAAGTCGTGTATCACTAGTACAAATTTCACTGGGGTGTTTGTGTGTGTGTGTGTGTGTGTGTGTGTGTGTGTGTGTGTGTGTGTGTGTGTGTGTGTGTGTGTTCTCCTTAATTCTGAGATGATGAAGAAAAAAAGCCTTCACACATAAGGGCTTGTTTTCTTCCCTTTGCCATTACTTGACCCACCTATTGCCCCAGGTCCTTAGAGAAGACAAATGTTAATGTATTTCTTTGTCCAAGTTTATCTTGTATTCTCTCTCAGTCAGTGAAAGAAGCTTCCTTCTATGATTATTTATAAATAATAAACCTGACCATGTCCAGGACACTACATGATCACCCTAAAAATTAGCAAAACAATGTAGTCAGTGTCAGATTCTTTCTGTCCCAAGAGGCTCCAGTTCAGGAAGTAACAGAAGTGCAATATATAACTTTACAGCCACATAACATGTTATAAGGACTTTATCTATGGTGATACCCATATATACCCAATATAGCCTGTTGCAGGTAGAAGACTGGGCACTGTGAGGACACTATAATGTAGAAAATGAGATGATTCAGTCTCAGTCTCTCCCTCCCTTCTTCCCTCCTGCCCTCTGGTCTCTCTGGTCTCTCACTCAGTCTCTTCAACTGTCTCTCTGTATCTCTGTTGCTGTGTCTATCTGACTGTCTATCTGTCTGTGTCTGTGTGTGTGTCTGTGTTTGTGTCTGTCTGTCTGTCTGTCTGTCTGTCTGTCTGTCTGTCTGTGTTATGTTGTATATGTGTTGTGTGGTGCATGCATATGAGCATGTGGAATGCATACCTATGTAGAAGCCAGAACAGGACAGCTGGCATCCTTCTTGTTGCTTATTCCCTGGAGACAAAGTCTCTCACTGAGCTAGAAGCTGGGCATA
This sequence comes from Acomys russatus, assembly GCF_903995435.1. Taxonomy (NCBI): domain Eukaryota; kingdom Metazoa; phylum Chordata; class Mammalia; order Rodentia; family Muridae; genus Acomys; species Acomys russatus. The sequence continues at coordinate 44,569,505 of NC_067143.1, read as the reverse complement.
CCTATGCTCAGTTTGTAACAGGGTGGTGAAGGTTTGAGCTCACATCCTCATACTTACAAAGCTGGCAACATGTCTTTTAGGCAATGTCTCCAGTGCCCTTAATGTCTTAAATGGACATAGATAGCTACAGTGGACCGAATGTATTCTATAAAATCCACATGTTGAAGACTTAACTCCAGTGGCATAGCAGTAGGGTCAGTTAAAGGGTGATTAAAGAAGGTGCATAGTCTGTGTCATGTAGTGGGTTAGTGACCAGAAGACAAACTGTGCCATAAAAAACCAGCTCAGCACTCTTATCAAGAGATTTCTTCTGCATGTTCAGACACAGCAGTAATGCACTCCCCTAGAGGCAAACCCCTCAATCCTGGATTCACAGACTCTAGAACCTAAAAACAACTTCTTTCTAAAGTGACTGCTCTCAGGTACTAGGATAGTCACACGAAATGGGCTAACACAGAACCGGCGGTGGGGTGGGGTGGGGGCGGGAATGATCAGGGCATGCTCTAGAGTGAGAAGCCCGTCCAAAGGAGCTGAGGAGCGGGGTTTGATCGAGGAACTCTGGGGAAGTGAAACTCTTATTGGCTTAGCACTTAAGGACCCAGATCCGAGTGATAAAAACCAAACCAAACCAACAAAAACTAATGTAAGAGTTTAGGAGCTAGGGAAAGTGGTGGCACACGCCTTTAACCCGAGTACAAGGGAGGCAGAGGCAGGTGGATCTCTGTGAGTTTGAGAATAGCCTTGTCTACAGAGCTAGTTCCAGGACAGCCAGAGTTTCACAATAAAAAAACAAAACAAACAAACAAACAAAACAAAACAAAACCCTTCTAGAAAAACAAAACAAAACAAACAAAAAAACAGAGTTTAGGAATACCAAAGAAAAATAATCCCTATCCATGAACTTTTCAATGCAAAGAAGGCTGGAGCAGAAAATGTCATGTGTTTTATAGTTAGACAGCTCTGAATCATTTAAGTGACCTTTGCAGGCTGCTTAATGTCTCTGACTTGTCTATAAAATGAACATAATGCTACCTACCTTATTCTGCTGTTATATTCTTATGAAATTAAAACTATAAAATATCTTGTTTCCTGTCTGCCCCAAAGTAGACACCCGAGTGTCAATTCATGTGTGAATAATGCTTGCTCCTCTGTAAAGGGCCTGTGCCATTCAAGTCAACTCCAATTTATCACTGGAGATGTGTGTATTTGTTTTCTCCCTAGTTCAGTGGGCTCAAAGCTAGGTCAATGTCATCATTTAAAGCCATCTGAGGATACACAAGCACTGTCTGAATAAATTAAAAACTGCACAAACAAGATTGTGAGACTATGATGTGGCAAAGACGTGATAAAGCATACATGTAATGAGCTTTAAAGGCTACCATAAAAATAAGAAGGAAAGGTCTATGTACCTGTGAGGTTCACATAACCACTTTCTGAACTAGCGAAAACTCTGACAGGAAAGACCCAACTTCCTTTAGTCCTGAAGAACCAGGTAGCCCAGATCAAGAATGAAAGGAATATCTTATTGGCTGAGGCAATGGTGAAAGAGAAAGAAAAAACCCAAGCTTATTTTATTAAATCCCCTACATATCTGAACTAATTATTTTTATGCGTGAGCATGGAGATAGAGGCCAGAGGACAACCTTAGGTGTCATTACTACAGATACCATCCACCTTATTATTTGTTGTGGTGGTGGTGGTAGTGGTGGTGTGACTTTTGGTTTGTTTGTTTGTTTTTTGAGATAGGGTGGCTCACAGGCCTAGAGCTTCTCAAATAGGCCAGGCGGACCAGTTAGCAATCCCTAGGGAGCTGCAGTTTCTGCCTTTCCAGAGCCAAGATAACAAATGCATGATGCCATGCTCAGCCTTTTTAAATGTGGCTTCTAGGGATCAAACTCAGGTCCTCTGTTTGAGCTATCTTCCAAGCCCCAAAACCAGTTACTTTTTACATTTTAATGTTTTATTTGCAATAAAAAGAGGAATAAGCAACCAAACTATAACTGTCTCTCTTTACAAAAGCCAGTGGTAAATAGAGAAGTAATAACCTATTTTGTTAAAGGGCTAATAATAGCGATGGTAGTTTGCTGAGCTTTGGTAAGGGACAAGTGTTATGCTGATCATTTTTATGCCCTATCTTTGGCCTTTACAATAATCAGGACACCATACTGCATGTCTGTAGAGGACATTGGACATATTTTATGTACTGCAAACCACTGGATCATAGACCGAATCTGTTACACAGTCTGCAATGATACCAAGTATACGTCTCCATAAATGTTTATAATTTGTAAATGGCTGGAAAAAATCAATAAATATAGCACATGAAGGCTGCATGATATTCAAACGTCATTTCTCATAGATTAAAACTTTCTAGCAACATATATATATGCCTTTTCTTTTTATGTATTACCTTTGCCTGCTCTTATACTACAATGACAGAGTTCATTTCAATAATAAGCATATGCTATATAAAACTTAAAATATTTAGTTCTGGTCCTTTAGGAAATAAGTTTGTTGGCTGGTACATGTGAATGGAATCTCTTGGAAGCCACACAGGTTGCAGCTTAAATTGTTACAAGTTGTACGCATAGCAACATTTTCTTTTAAATGGAGGATCAAAGTGGTTAAGTCGTTTTTCCCTAGACTTAGAAACCAGCTGAGACACTGGTTCATTGGAATCAGTTTTGACAATGACACATGCCCTTGACCAGCCTGTTGCTCTGATGGTTGCTTCTGACCACATAACTTAGGCAGTCACACCTAATACAATCCCCTCATTGTGCCTTCCGTCCTCTGTGCTCTCATGCTTTGATTTTAATGTAACGATGGGCTCAGGCCAAGGTAAGGTAGGGACCGGACCGGTTCAATGAAACAGCAGCCGAATTCACTCATCTACACACTTTTCATGTACCTCCTCGGGTCTCTCGAGTACACCTTTGGCTCTGACATCGCAGTCTGAGGAGAAGGTAATGAGAGGGACACGTGATGCTGTGCTGGAAGCCTCTTTACTGGCCCTCTGCCTACAGAAACTCAACCAGCTTATCTTCTTTCCCAAGGAGCTTCAGACTTGCACTGGCTCAGCTGGTTCCTTCCAGGCCTCCAACAAGCCCCGCTAAGATGAGACGCTGATAGGCGAGGCTCTCCACAGGCTTGTCTATCTCTAAGAATGGCTTTCTCTCTCTCCCTTCTCTCATTGTTCCCGAGCCTCCTGGGGTCCCCTCAACCACTCCTGGATTGTCATCAGCTTACCGTAGACTGCCAATTATAATGGCATCTTCCTGTCCATACATGGAACATAATTTATAGCCCAGTTACGGTGCAAGCTTCACTTCTATGCAAGCACAGCTAGCGCTGGCAGGTCATCAATTACCTAAGCCTGTAAGATCAGGTTTCACATATGTTAAGCTTAAGTGAATGCTTCCAGCAAACGCGGTTTATTATTTCCATTTTAGAGAAGATGACTCCAAGACGCCTGAAGGATTAAGCAGTGTGTACCAGGAGAGTAGAGGGTTCAGGCATTAAACCTTGAGCGCTCTGACTCCTAAGTGTCTCTCCCTTTGATAAAGGAATTTGCTGTGAAGTCAGTTTATTGACATGACGTGACAGTCATTAAAGCAATGAAAGAAAGAAGGGGGGGGGGGGACACCAGTACTGGGTGGGGTGGCTCATCCTTTAGTCTCAGCACTTAGGAAGCAGAGGCAGTTGACTCACTGTGAGTTCGAGGCCAGCCTGATTCTACTAAGTGAGTCCAGGACAGCGAGAAACTGTGTCTCAAAAAAAAAAAAAAAAAAAAAAAAAAAAGGGAAGGAGAGGTGATTGGGATACCCTACAGTATTATCAATTTCAACAATGGGCAAGATTTAACCAAATTAGTAAATCATTTAAAACAATGTAATTGTCTGCAAATTCATCTGTGAAATAGGAGTAACAACATGCCTGCCTTGCAGAGCTGTGAGAATTATATTAAAGAGCACAGGCATTCTACTTATAAAGAATTACTAATGGATGTGACGCTTACTTGCGGGAGGGGGTGATAAAAACACTCTAAAATTGATTGTGGCGGTGGTTACATAACTCTGTATATATATATATATATTTTTTTTTCAATCGCTGAATTACATGCTTTAAGGGAATGAACTATGTGCCACATTAAGTCACGACTAACACAGATAAAGCTCTGAGCACCGTGAGGGCCGTGTGCAGAACAGGAGCTTCGCAGGCACTGGCTCCTGTCACAACGCTCCTGAACCAGACTGGCTACTTCACCAAACTCATGCACTATCCTTCCAGAGGTTAAGGCTAGACCCCGCCCTGAGTTAGGTGTGGCCATGTGTCTGAGTTCTGGCCAAGGGAATGTGAGCTCTGGCCCACAGAACAGAACAGATCCGTCCCACAAAAACATTGCTTTCGCAAGCCTTCAGGTTCCCTCTCCCCCCCCCTCCGCCCCCGCCCCCCATCTGATTTATGCAAATCAATCCTTTGCCCTTAAAAGTCAAATGCTGGAGTGGAGGAGCCAGAGAGTAGGGGGAAAAAAAAATAGAAGTTCCTAAGTTATTAGGCAAAGAATTGTCTGCTGTGCCAAAAGGACTAGTTTCAGGTTTTAGACTGCGAGAAAGGGAAGTTTCTGTTTTGTTTAAATCAGTAGTCTATTAGGAATGCTGCAACTAACACCATTTCCAGTTTGAGGACAAACTAGCTTGGCTGGCTTGGCTGGCTTGGGAGTCCTGAGTACGTGTCATAAAGGTTGTCTGGCTAATTTAATTATGATTTTTCCTAGAGATGGGTCATTAGCGGACATTTTTGAGAGAGTATGAAACTTTGAATTACCTGTGTTAACCTAGGAAACTGAGCCCTTGTTTTTCCCTCCAGCCTCTTTTAGGGAAGACCAAATAAACAGCAGGCTGACTGTGAACAGCAGTAGCAGCAGCAGCAGCAGCAGCAGCAGCAGCAGCAGCAACAACAACAGCAGCAGGGTGTGATGCCAAGAGATCAGCCTGAGTCTGCTGCTCTGGGCCTCTCTCCTATTCTCCTTCATGGAGAACATTGCACCCTGACCTCATCCCCTTTTCCCATTTACTAAGAGGGAAAACAATTCAAATTAAAGACTCTATCCAATTAGGTTATATAGGTCCTTGTTGAGTGCTTTCTAAACTACTATCCGCCATTCTCTAAATAAGGATGGCAAAAAAAAAAAAAAAGGACCTATTATTTTTTCCAGTGAATAATGCCAATTTATTTGCTATTGTCTGTCATTTTGAGGATATGCTGTCAAAAGGAAAAGGTATGAGTCATTCTTTAGAGAGGGTGAACACAGGACACGCAGCCAAAGCCAAAAGGGAGGACTTCAACCGTTTGGGTGGGTTTCTTAGGTTTATGAGTCAATTCCCTTACTTAAGTGTGTCAAATTGAGCCAACTACTGTGAGGAACACAGGAAAGCAAAGGTAAAGGAAAGTCGGGGGTGGGGGGGTGGGGGGGGGCAGTGCACTGAGATCTCATAAACAAAACCACCACTAGTGACTCCTGAGTATTTGCAGTGATGTTCTTTTACAAAGCTTAATTTTTGGCAAGCCTATCACCTGAGTATTGTAAGAGTGAGTTCCACTTTGGAGACACAGAAACAGAGGCATGAAGGGCTCAATGAAGCAGCGGCATGCCTGTGGTCACATGGATAGCAAATAACATAGCTGGGCCTGGGCCTGGAGCCGAGGAGCAATGGCGGACGACTTACTTCTCCAGTGATCATAGGCGTTTTTGACTCCAGAGCAATGCAACGTATTATCACGGACAATCCAGCAGATTCATGGTGTGTCCAAAGGCAATAGCCTTTTCTTGGAGGGAGTGAATGTTTTAGAGAGCTGTTTGCACTCAGGCATATTGAGTAGGCAAAAGACTAACACACACACACACAAGTAAATTTTTTTCTATTAATAAAAAAGGTTTAGAAAAGCCATTGTCCCAGGCTTAGAGACCTGGCTGCCTAGACACGAGTCATAATCCATTCACTGACTCTGACTAACCGATCAGGTAGAAATATGGACTTCTAGGTAGAAAGTGTTAAATGTCTTGCTGAAAACAAGTGAAGGAAAAGAAAAAAGAAGAGCTCTTGACTCTTTCGCTTCTTTCTGTTTGCCAGGCAGGCAGTTCCTTGCCCCTCTTCCACATCATGGCCTCATTGTCTCTCTACTGCTCCTTGGTGCGCTCTATTTAAGCCAGATGAGGCAGGAACATTTTAAAAGCGAGCTCGGTAGCCCAGGGGACGGGCTTCATAGTATGCAAACAACAAGCCCTTCTGTAACTGGGAAAACATGTGGGAATGAGTTTACCAAGTGAACTGGGAAAGCAGCTGAAAGTCTACTCTGCGAGAAAGAGTTGGAATGTCACCCGGGTTCACTTAACCACACTCACTTCTAGTAAAGCAGGCTTTGTGAGGAAGCAGGTGGGAAGCGCCGACAGAGGCTTCAGGGGACTAGTCTGCGGCCCCCTCTGTGCGTCTCACCTACATGCTTCAAGGTTACCTGGCAGCCAGTGGATGTGAGGTCTGTGTTTACCACCTATAAAACAGGGACATTTTCAAGTGTTGATTTTCTCCTTCCTTTGAGTCTTTCATCTATGCACAGCTTAAGTTAGAGCAGACTGTACGTTGAGTCAACTCTCTGTGAAGGGTTATGGAAGGACTTTTACAGGGGTCAGCAGCCATGTAATGAAGCGCTTCTATTCGGGGTCAGGCTCTGGGAAAGGACACACAGGTTCTAGCCCTCGAAGAAGTTCATGGCCTTCTAGGAGAGTGCACGAACTGTTACAGCTATACACATAGAAAAAGTGCATGAGCTATGTTTAAAGGGAGGGAGAGGAAGAAGGCTGTCTTCTGTTCAATAAAGGAACTCCTTTTCTTATTTACCCCTGAGGCCTCAGGGGTTGTTAATCGGCTAGAAAAGGGTGAGCTGTGGTCTGGATGGAGAGAGCGAGGTGAACGGAAAGAATCCATAGTGACATAAAGCAACCTATAGTCTGCGGTCACGAAAGATGTTTTTACTCAATGGAAGACTGACTCTGAGAGAAGGAAAGGAGAGGCAAGTCTTGGCAGCAAGAGGACAGATCCTCTGCCGCAGCGTAAGTCACGGGACTCTCTGCAGCAGCCCAGGAAGCTTCTGATAGATGCTAACAGTGTGAACATGATCTGGTTAGCACTTAAAAAATCACCTTGGTAACCATGTGGAGGACGGACTGGAGGTGTTGGAGAGAACGGTGTGGGGGCGGATGCAGCAGGCCAGGTGGGAGGAACGAGGCCTGGTCTTAAGCAGTACTAGTGTGGACGTAATGAGGAGACAGATGTTCCAATGCGGAAAAACTGGGGTGGAGGTAATGAGAACTGACTGGGTTCTGCTCCCAGCTTTTGTACAATACCCTTGCATGACCTTAGAGAAGCTCTTCTTTTCCAAGATCTTGCTTTCGAATTTGTCAGTTGAAAGAGAAACATGTACTACCGGAGAGGGTACTACATACATATATTTGGTTACTACTTTTCATTCGCTAGGGCAGGCAGGCAGTGACTGCGCTAACTCCTTGGTTGGATATATTGTTATATAGTTTATAAAAATGATAGTGCAAAGCTCCAGGCAAGGAAACAAGTCAGCCGGAAGCACAGAAGCACTTTCTGATCATGTGTCTTATGATACGACAGATCTAATGATGAACTGGTAAGGACTGAGACACTGTACCCAGAAAGAAAAATGAGGTCACCAATGATCAAGGCAAGTCAGCTAACACTGAGAAGAGGCTCTGGGATGCAAGTTTGTGGTTGTCTCTGTCGAGGACTAGAAACAGAGATATAGGACATGGTTCCTGAAATAAAAGGCGTCTTAGTCACAAAAGGAAGAAAAGTATTCTTACTACTAGAGAGCTGCAAAGCACCATGGGAAGCCAGAAATACAAGAGAACTTTAACCAAGTTTAAAAAACAACTCCATCTTTGCTTTTTGCCACAGCACACTAAAGTATGAACGTCTTTTCCTCAGTTCACACCTGCTCAGAGTCCCCTTTAAGACAGTGAATGAAAGACAAGGTCATTTACTTTAAAGAAGAATTTTTCTATGTGGAAAGCTTTACACTGGGCATTCCATGTAAGAACTAAACATGTTCTTTGCCCTCAAAACAATTAGCCAATGGTGATCACATGGGGATTGTCACAGAAAGTAGAGAAGTCTGAGTTCTGTTCTATCTGCCTAGTTGTCCAAAGCACCTTGAATAGTACAACTGAGGCTCTGCAAAGTTTCAACTGAAGTGAACAAAATTAGATGTTAGAGGACATGAAGTTGAGTCAAAACAAAACACTTTAAATTTAATTAGCTAAATAATATGCTTAAGAAAACTTATTTTAATATAAGACATCACGAAGACCTTACCAAAACACTGGCTTGTAAGATTTGAGAGGGCATACCCATAGTCCCAAAGTCTTAGAAAGCTGAAGGCATTCAGTATGCTTTAAGATGAATATGGTTAGCCAGTTTTTTTTTTTGTTTGTTTGTTTGTTTTGTTTTTTTAAGGCAAGGTGAGTTCAGTGTTTGGTGCTTTCCTTAAGGAAAAATAAGTTTCATTCCTTAAAATATAGCTACTCGAGGAGGAAGAGGCAGGCAATCTCTGTGAGTTTGAGGTCAGCCTGGTCTACAAAGCAAGTCCAGGACAATCAAGGCTACACAGAGAAACCCTGTCTTGGAAAAAAAATACAGCCAGCTCTTTAGATTTTCAATATCAAATCTGAAAAGACCTCACTTGGCAAAGGAATTGCTTAGAAAGAATGAACTGTCTTCTGATTAGGGCAAAGAGCATTTCTATCAGGAACCCTTGGACAAAGTTGCTGACGTGGGAGGTGGGATAATGTATTTAAGTCTTCAAAATGGATTGAGAGTGGTAAATTAACAATGTAAGTGGGATTTTAAAATGAAAAGAACACATACTGTATTGCAATGCATTTCATGAACAAAGAAGCCACGGGTACTGATGTCTCATGTGGGAAGTATTATAAATATATATTTGAGAGGTCTTTGGCTAGTAAGGATCAGTCAGACAAGACTTGGGATATGCTCAGCCCTGGTATTGTGAGCCTTTAGAGAGGCCAACTAAGATGGCCACTACACTGACCGTCATTGAAAGCTTATGGTGAGACAGACATTTCTCCAGGAGGCTTTTGTTACAGGATGACTTGGTTGTTACCCAGGCTCTATAATTCATTCCTTGTTAGTGCCCTGAACAATCACTCCACCTCATTTAGACATGGGTCCTGATTGTACAGAATGCCAGTAATAGGGGCCGTTGTGTGGAAAGGCAGTGGGATAATAAATGCAAATGCCTCAGTACAGTGCCAGGCACACAACGAGCACGGCAACTATTACAAGTATAATTAGTTTTGCTGAAAGAGAAATGTTCTTTCCAAAATTGGCTAGAAATCATTTCAGACATGTATGAGACTGAAATAAAATGTATGGATGATGAATTTGCAGAAAAGAGAGTGGGTGTTTCATTTTAATATAATTGTAATGTGCTGAACTTCGCAGAATCTTCTGTCAATCATAAGCCATTCCTTGTAGTAAAATTATTCTCTGAGTGAACTTGGACCGTATGTACAAGGCTTTTACTAAATATGTGCTTTCTTGTACCTTTGGGAGCATGGGTGGGCTCTGGGTGCTGTTTGACAATACGAAGAGCACTGGCATGAAAGGCCTTGACTTGAATATCAGCCATCACTTGATAGCTACAAATCCTCATGAAACAAAATATCAGCCAGGGTCTCCATGTCTGTATAGTACAAATAATCATCATGACCAAATCATTCACATGGTTTTGAAAGAGTTTCATGGGATTAAAATGCATTCCTGAGTTCTTTCTACATCTCTATAAGTCTTTTCCAAACTAACCCTAGCATGTCCTATGCTACATCCCAGAAATGTGGCTGTAAAGTCAGGGTCTGCAGCCATGAGGTCAGAATCAGCCAGGGCAGCAGTGACCTGAGACAAGCAAGGAGTGGCTAAGTGACACCTCCAAACATCAGCTGTTCTTTCTAAACAGTTAGGCCTTTGACTGGGGACACATGGGTTTCCAGTGGAGATGAAGTGGGAGCGGGCTAAATAATTTTGAATAGACTCAAGTATCAGAAACTGTGACTGTGGCCAAGCTATGGCTTTCCAAAACTCATCACACGTCACTGATCCTGAGTGTCTGTCTAAAGCAGACACCTAAAGGATTACAGTAAAGGCAGACACAGACAGGGACAGAAGAGCATCCAAGCCAACAAACATGGCACAACATTCAGTAGTCATCCAAGCAGGCCCTACAAGACTCAGGAAGTATTAAAAGAGAAAGTCTAAAAGGGAGCTGCAGAGGCCTCCTAAGTGTATGTAAGCACCTGTATGAGTGTGCATGTGCACATGTGTGTGTGTGTGTGTGTGTGTGTGTACATATACACACATGTGTACATGTTAGTCTCTTTGTCTTTGGCAAATTATCTTCAGGTTTCTGTAGCTCTCTGATCAGAAATAAAGGATGTAAAATACTTTACTTTCTCTTACTTATAAAAATAAGTTAATTAAACTAGGTGGTGGTGGTGTACACCTTTAATCGCAGCACTCGGGAGGCAGAGGAGGGCATAGTTTGAGGCCAGCCTAGTCAACAGAACGAGTTCTAGGACAGCCAGGGCTACACAGAAAAACCCTGTTTCAAGTAACAAAATAACAAACAGAAACCCAAAGAAGTTACTTAACCTCTCAGCTTGCTTTCACCCTCAAGCTTGTGACAAGAAAAGTGTGGCACAGGGTTAGAGATGTTGCTCATAGGAGTGGACTTGCCTAGTATATGTGAGGCTCTGGGTTTGATCCCTAGCAGCTCCTCAAGTAAAACCAAAAAGACAGTCGCCACAAAATTTACACTGGACTAGTGTGCATTTGTAAGACAGGAGAGGTTTTCTATACATGCTCTAAAAGAGCACTAAGGCATGCCATTAAATGAAAAACAGTAAGTACATAGGATGTTCCTTTAATGTAGAGGGGTTAACAACTCTATCTACACACGCACACGCACACACACACACACACACACACACACACACACACACACACACGCACACACACACCTACCCCCAGACACCTATAGGTTGTACTGCCTTTGCACAGGGCACCCCAGGAATAGATTCCCCTAATCTAAAAAAAATAGTGGTTAACTGCATAAAGTGGACAAAGAATAAAACTCCTCAATCTTATAAAAACAAGTGTTAATTATAGTTAATAATTATTACTTAAACCAGAAAACAATTTTGTAGTACTAGGACTTAAACATGTGTGAGTATCTCACACATGTTAAACAAATACTCTTCTCGCTTAGCTATATCTCCAGGCCTGTGAGTTTGAGGGGTAAATGGTATGCATTTCAACAGCCTAGCATGCAGCTAGACACGTAGGGAACATTCAGTACTTATTTGTGGAAAGGGAGGTGGTAACAAGTTGCAGGTGGCTGCTGGCCTCACATTGAGGTTTAAAGAGGAAAGACATTATGAAGACTTTGCTATTTCCTCCTAAGTCACTCTACCAGGGACTCTGGCAAAAGATGGAGCCAAAAATAAAGGTGGAGTCTTTTGCTCAGGAATCCAAGAACCCATATTAGACCTGGTCGGACCATGACTCCAAGAGCTAGAAGTGACTAAAAAAATGAGGATGCCTTAGAACAAAATGTAAAAAATGATGGACAACAGTGACATGTTCCTTTTGTCTACTGTGCATTTACTGGCCTTCAATGCCTTTAAAACGCATTCTGATGGAGTAATTGGAAAATTTCACAATAGATTGAAAAATTAAAAAAAAAAAACCTAAATGAATAGACCCTCTTATAGTTACAGGATGGATTATACCCTTTTTGCTTAAAACATTTGATAACAAGATTTAATGTTAGGAAATTGCATTGAGTACTGAGTATTTAGGTATTGTAATCCCAACAGTTGCTTTCATATTCCTGTTTTACTTAGAGTAATGGTAAGTAGCTGATAAAAGCTCTAATTCTTATAGTTCTTTTAGGATTAAAACACATAATTTTTTTTAATCATAGAAAAGTACCATTTGGGGCACTTTAGGGAGAGTGGTACACAGCAGGGGTCTTATCCTTGTTCCGTGCTTTTTTCATGGAAGTGAACAGGAGGCTCTTTTGTTTAGCCACCATATTCTTAGCTATGGTTAAAATTTTCAGCTTAGACAGCAGACAGTTCTGAGCACAAATTCTGTCAATCACTAGTTGTGCAACTTTGGGTAAGTTACTTGACCTTGTTGAACTTCAATTTCCTATTGGCAAAATCAGGATAAATATAGTCCTGACTCCCAGGGATGCTATAGAGATCGGACTATATCGTAGATGCTGACAATGCTTGGAACATAGTAGACATTTAGTTAATATTAGAGGATGTCTTTGTTACCTATCTCTTCACCCATCCACTCAGGTATCTTTAGAGAGTAATTATGTCAGGCCAGTCTTTGAATCACTCAAAGAAAACCAGGAAGAGTAAAGCACAGTATTTGTGCATAAAGGTCTTTGTAGCCCAAGGTGGGAGGTCAACAAAAAAGGCAAAATGACACTGGCAATATAGCAACAGAAGTCAGTCAGAGTGCTCAGGGCATAAGGGGTGCTGATGAGTCAGCTCCAAGAACAGTATAGGGGTTCGCAGGGCTGCTTCTGTTCAACACAGGGCTTGGGATCTGTACATCAATGGTCTTTAGGAGAAAAGCACCATCTGGGAATAGGCACAGGGAAAAAGAGGCCTCGTGAAGAGGAGTGAATATCTGTACAACAGGGCCTTAGCAAGTCAGTGAGCCAGCCTGCAAGTATGGCCAGGAGTCACATCACACAGGGCCAAGAGGACAAGGAAAGTTTCTGTAATTTGGTGTGTTTAACACGCCAGCTTGAAAACCAGAACTTTCTAGACACTCAGCATTGCTCTGACATAGGACTGTTTCCAGGGTGGAAGGAGTGTTATTCTGGTGGAAGGTTATATTGCTTCCTTGGCATGGTTCATAATATGTCTTCAGGAGGGTGCCTTGCTTGATCTTGCTGGGAATCTTCTTTGCAGACTCAGTGTTGACTCTCAAGTCAGCACAGGATCTGTCAGTAACTATTCTATCCTCATTTTAAAGATTATTTGAAATAGATGCTTCATTCTAATGACAGAGTCAGTATCAGTTTAAAGCTTTTTGTTTTTTAATGGAGTATGGTACAATGGAGGTGATCCATTTATATACCATTGTGAATGTTCTCTACTTAACAAAGGTGAGAACTGAGGAATATTTTTTTTTATGTACATTTGTGACTCTTAACTTCTATGTCTATAAGGAGATTATAGACTTGGATTAATCTTCTTGGGGGTTGAATCTATGGAATAACTTGCAGTATCTATTACAGAGAATGGCATGGTTCTTCAATGCTGGCAGTCAATGCAGGTAAAAGAGGTTATCACATGGAGGAAGTCGGACATGGATATGGGTACACAGTCTGCACTGCTGTGTACAGTGCACTGCCTGGGATAAACTCAGTGGGAACTGGAATGTCTCTGTGATGAAATGAGGCTAGAGATCCTCTGGTCTTGACATAATAAGTACCCTCTCCTCCCCACACCCCTGCACCACCCTCTTCTCTCCTTTTCCTGGGTACATGTGAAAATTTCTTTAGGCGTTTGTGCATCCTTCATCAACCAAGGTCTACCAAAGCATTACCTTTTAGACATTTCACGATATTTCAGAACTGCTGACCAGGGACAGAAAGAGATGCTAAAAGATGAGGTTTGCTAAATTTAAGCATTAAAAAAAAAAAAAAAAAAGCCATGTAAATAAACCTGGAAGAGTTTATGGAAAGAAAGTAAATAGATTGTGTTGGCAAGGAATTTTACTACTCTTCCCTAAATGCACTATAAATAATAAAACACAACACATTGGTTCAGCAGGTGTAAATGCATCATCTTTTATACACATCAGTGCTGTTCGGAGCATCTTACAGACAAGCCTGAATTCTCATGTGGCCCTTAGACAGCCTCACACCCTTGCCTTTTAACCTGGTATCTTTGCCAGTACACTAGCTCCTCAGGCCACAGGTGTGTTTATACTGAAGGCCACTTATGCAAAGCAAGGGGGATCTGCTTTAACACATCCCAGAGCTCCCACAATCTGCTGGCCAGGGGTCAAAACGGGACTTGATGAACCTAAGCACACAAATAATGATGTTTCATGTCAAGAAATGGCATGGGGCACAGGAGAGTTTCAGTAACTCTGTAACATTGTAAGTAGTACACTTTTTTTTTTTTTTTTTTTTTTTAATAATGCAGCTATTTGGAAAGTTTTGGCTTTTAAATAAGAGCTCCAAAAACTTGTATAAAGACCCTGCATAAAAACAAACAAACAAACAAACAAAAAACAATGCTTACCATGGCAATGGAAAAAGGAAATAACCTAAATATGCAACTTTAAAAAAACTTGGGTAAATCAAAAGTACCACATTTATTTTTATGTAGTCTAAGGCTCTTGAAGTTTTCACACACACACACACACACACACACACACACACACACACACACACACACGGAAATGTTCATACCACATGGTTAAATGAAAATGGAGACTATAAGCTACTGTTACCAGAATGATTCAGATTTACAGGACATCAGGAAAACGTGGGAAAGGCCAACAAAGTCAACAAAAACTATTTCTCAATTGCTTTCTTCTTTGGTATTTTTGTTATTAAAAATACAAATAAGCACTGGAGAGATGGCTCAGTGATTAAAAGCACTGAATACTCTTCCAGAGGAGAAGGGTTCAATTCCTAGCACCCACAAGGTAGCTCACAACTGTCTGTAACTCCAAGACACAACATTCTAACAGACATACATGCAGGCAAAACACCAATACACATAAAATAAAAAATAAGTTTAAAAATTAAAACCATTAAAAAATACAAATAATATATTATTTTATGAAATCTTAACCAGCAGTGGAGGTATAGAAAAGCACCAAAAAGCTTCGCATTAGAATTAATATTTGTAGCTGACTTGTGCCATGTGTTTGCAATCTCAGCATTCCAGAAGCTGTAGCAGGAGGATTGGCAGTTTGAGGCTAGCCTGGGGAACCTTGTGTCAACTGGGTGTCAACCAGTGATGTCATTCTGCAGATTTTATTTAGGCAACCATATTGTTAAGGTTTCATGGGTGTCACTCCCTGTCATGTATAGAAGACACTATCTCCTTTTTTAATATGATGAAATCTGAGAGGGAAGGCCCTATGACAATTAAATCAGGCAGAATCCATACCTCCTATAATTCCCATTGGCTTATTTTTTTTTTTTAGCACAAAATTAAGAGATTTACATGTGTCCTGGCAATGAATTCCTTGTGGAAAATAAGACGCAAAAGCGTATGAAAACATATGTACATCCTAGAAAAATTATGCCTAATGATTTAAAGGCAAAGGAAGGGAGATTTGCAGCCATTTTATCAACTAAGATAATTTTAAAATGATTTTTAAAAGCCAATAAAATTTTTGCTTAAAATTCATTTAAAAATATTTGATCTTGTATTACATGTCAGGTGTTACTCTAGGCACCGAGGCTACAGAAGTTCTTGCAACTAGTACTAGGGACAGTACATTTCTCTTGTTGGACATGAAACAGTGGCTGGGTGAACACTTGGCAAGGATGCTATAAAAAGAATCCAGTGTGTGAGGTGGCATGTTCTGGAGATAGTTCTCAGCCTGCAAACCCTCCTCCCCTGTTCCCAACGTTCCCTTCTTGCTATCCATAACTCCACTTCTACAACCCTCTGGAGAGCAGAGCCTGATTGAGAGGCTGCCAGAAATTTATTCAACTATTTTTCTAAGATGGGCAATTTTGAGTCCAAATGTCAGGCAGCCATGAAGAAGCAAGATCAAGGAAGGAGAGAAACCTACAACATAAGATGTGCCATGAGCTGTGTAGTGCTGTAGGCAATTAGAACTCATTCCCATTGGGACCTCTGACGAATATACACATTGCGATTCAGAATTTCCTATTCACAGGATGAGGAAGAGAGCCACTCTGTTGAGATCCCTTATATCCCTCAGTCCCACCCTCTCCCTGCTAATTATAAGAGTTGCCACACAGGGAGCTGACTCCCCTGTGCTTCCAGTTTGTGCATACCAAGGTGGTGAGTGGATTGTTGGGTAGAGTGGAACTACAGGCGTGGCAGCTGAGACAGTGATATCAGGTGAGACCTGCATGAAGCTGGTTGCTCCTATTATGTCTTGACTTAGTTTGGCAGAAAGAAACCATAAGGCCGAATGCGAGAGATGACACCACGGTTATGATCCCTAAGCCACATGGGAGCACTGTAACTATTACTGAGTCGCATGCACAGAGTCAGCAATGCATGTGGAATGCATACATACATTTTATCATTTAATCCTCAAAGCAAACAACATGACATTGATGACCATACTTTCACTTCAGTTTTAAATATAGTGCAATAGTTTGTTAGAATCTAGTGATATGCCTGAGGTTATCCATAAAAGGCAGGCAGAAGATGGCGTTGAAGTTCTGGCTACCAAGCCACTTGTGTCCAAATATTTTCTAGACAGAAGACAAAAGGAGGGATCATTTATTCTTAGGATTTCCTAGTTCTGCATCTTTGTTGATCAGAGTATAAGGCTAAAGGGCAGAAACTGCTATATATACACCCAATATCCAGCAGTGTGTATCACATAACAAATGCTCAATGCTTCTGAGACTAAATGAGGGTTCTACTTCCTGTGGACTATTGGTTTCTGACAGTGAGAAATATCATTACCCATCATCTTTATATCTCAACACCCAACGCCATGTTCCAATCAATGTTTGTTTTACATGATGAGGCCAGGCCTATTTGTATACAATCTGCACACCTTCCCAATATAGGGCATGTAATTCTTTATTAATAATCTTCCTGGGTGGAAAAAAGTTTCTAATCTGAAAGTCTAGAGCAAAATTTTACCAATGAATCAAAATAAAAACTAAAAATAAAAAGACTTTTTTTAAAACAAGATTTCTCATTAAGCACGAAACCACATTGTAAAAGTTCAGCTTACCCACAGCTAGTGTTTTCTGGCCAATTAACTGGGCAGACTTTTAAGTCCCCCTGGCAGGAAGATGAAGATCAGTGTTTCACTGGGCATCATTAAAATTATTACCCTGGTGTTAGTTAATATTATTCAGACTTCCCATGATGCTCAGTGACTGAGAGGTAAGCTGGGAGTTTAATTTAGCTTTCTGAGCATCTGCAGGTTTTGTTCTCAGCAGAGAACATTCAGTTATGTAATTGTCTTGGCTTCTGCTTCAGAAGGTGAGCCCTGACTCTGCAATTAACCACTGATACTCAGGTCTTCAGCCACTGTACCTACACTGGATTTCCCACAAATCACTTGGAATGCAAAGGTGATACCTAACTTCCCTAGACATCTGTCAAGACTGAGAAGGTTCAAAGATAAGCAGGCAGCCACTGAAAAGTCAATCTAAACAGTAGGCTAGCTTCTCCCCACCCGACCCCCAGCAAGCAGCAGCACCCGAGGGTTTTCTACTCCTGCCTCTTTGCTCTCTATGGTGGCTTAAAGATTTCCCTTATATTCCTGGGCATCTAAATACTTGTTCCCAAGTTGGTGGTACTGTTTCAGTAGGTCTAGGAAGTATGGCTGTGCTAGAGGAAGAATTTTACTGGATGTGGATTTGAGAGCTTTGTCCCAATGTACTCTCTCTGCTTCTTGTTTGTGGTTTGGGATATGAGCTCTCAGCTGCTGGAAGAGCCACCATGTTTCCTGGTCATGATAGTGATAGACTCTTACCCTTCTGTCTCCTAAGTCCAAAATATAACCCTTCCTTCTATACATTGCCTTGGTTTCGGGGTTTTATCACAGTCATAGAAAAGTAACTGAGCCACTGTCCTTACTATATATACTAAGCTGTCCTGTTCCCCTTTCTAATCCCAGCTGAGCATTTTGAAAGGCATTTGCAAGAACATGTTAAAGAAGAAAATATCACAGGATAAAAATGGGGTTTGTGAAAGCAGATGAGAGAAGAAGTTACTGTGTCATGGACAGTCTGACACAAGTACAATAACAAAAACCAAACACATAGTCACAAAACACATTTCATGTGCTCAAGAAGACACATTAGAGCCATAGAGATGGCTCATCAGTTAAGAAACCTGATTATGTTTCCGAAGGACCGAGGTTCAATTATCAGCACCTATATGGTGGCTCAGAGCATTTGTACCTCCAGGAACAAGGAACATGATGCCCTCCTCCATCCTCCATGGGCACTGATATATAATTTTGTTTTTTGTTTCTTAAGACAAATAGAGCTGATGGTTTCACCATAACATGGTACATAAGTTGTAGGAACACAGAATAAGGGCATTGGACGGAGAGAAAGGCAACCAGAGACTAATGCAATGCACAGCTTACATAACATATTTTTGTTAGCCAGTGTGGATGGAATGATTGACCCTTCTAGGCAGGATAAGCACTCTTGTATAAAGTGGGACACAGAGGACACTCATCCTAGTCCTTTAAATTTTCTATGTATTTTTTTTAATAGTGACAGAAATCAGAGTAGAGTCATTTCATATCAACACATTCCAAAAGTAAAACAAAAATGTATCCCAACACTGCAAACAAAATAAGCCCAGCAGGTAGTATTAGATAATAAATCTTAGATGCTGGTAACTATCATTTGTAGTACTAATAAACAGAGCTAATAATTATAGATATAAGTGTGTGTCGTGGTCTTTAGTAAATATCTCCTATAGTCTATTATCTTATTGTGATGAATATAAAAATTGATGCTTAGATTAAGCACATGACTTACATCCTATGGGCTTGCCTGACTGTAATACCACAGCCTCCTTCAATATTCTTTTATACTGTGCTCTCAAAACTTTATATGAAATGTGAAAGTAACCACATGTTCTTTCTTGCCTTGTGCACATGTGGAGAACCATCATCAGCCCTGGGGTGGTAGCTTAGTTAGAAATGTGCTTGCAGTGCAGGCTTGAGGGCCTGGATTTGGTCCCCCGAGGAACTCATTTAAAAAAGGAAGCAAGCTGGATATGGTAGCACATCATGGTAATTACAGCACCGAAGAGCTGGGGAAGCAGAAAGCAGAGGAACCCTGGAACTCACCGGCCAACCGGACCAATGGCTGGGTTCCTAAGAATGGAGTGGACAGCACCTGAGGATAAACAACTTAGACAGACAGACAGACAGACACAGACACACACACACACACACAGACACATGTGCACACACACTCATATACATACACATAAAGAGAATGAGAGTTCACAGGCCAGACTATGACCTATTCCCCTCCGTGTGTGCCAGGGTCTATTGGATACTATGACCACTCTGATCAGCAGAGGCGCCTCACTGTGGATGCTTAGATAGATGCCTACCCTCCCAAGTTTCTCCTCTGTGGCCTCATTTACCACAGAGGGAAGTCTTTCCAGGTGACTGGATGACGTCTCTGTGTGACTTGACATTGTGAGTCATTTATTTGACTGTCACCATGCAGCAGGCTTTGTGGTGCAGCTCAAGCTCACCCTATGGGAGTCATGAAGGGTTCCTGGTGTGTTTTCTATCACACATTCTGAAGGGACTGTACTTGACACCCGGAGCTAAGTAATATCTGTGTGTGACCAAGATTAGTACCCAGCTCCCACCATTTAGAATTGTGAACAAAGTTATAGGCGGAAACAGAAATGTCGTTAAGATGAAGGTCATTGTACAAATATCACAAATATACTAGTCAGAGAGGGCAGACCAAAAGGAGAGTCTTTCCATTGCCTGCCTTTGTGCAGGGTTTCTGGGAAGCTTTGCTTTGTGTGCAAATCAGGATAAGTACCACCATCCCGGGAGCATCTTAAGATCATTGAGGCTCAAGATCCTCCCCGTCGGTGCACAGGGTACCCGGTATGTGAGATGCTCCGGCATTCAACATGTACAGAACTTAGAAGAGTGGGAAAGGTCTGCAAATGAGTTGGAGTTCTAGAGCAGTGGGAGGACCATCAGGAGAAGAAATCTTGGGGATGGGCGTGTGGAAGCTCTTTGGAGAAGGGAGAAGGAAACACTGAAATGTAGTGTGCACATTCTCACATAACAAAGGCCAGAAGAGAGAACAAAGGGATGAAAGTCCATGGCGGGTGGCTCTGTGAGCAGGGAGACTCTGTGAGCTGGTCTAGGCACTGGGCTGTTTGGCAACTCGAAGGCTGGCATAAGGAATATATTTTCAGAGTTTAGATATTCCAGATTTGTTCATTAAGTTTTAGTGCTGGTTTTAGAATACAGTAGGAGATACGATTTTAAAAGGAGAGAAACAACAAGAAGCCACAGTTTGGAAATGCTCTACTGGCCAATGATGCTTACGCCATCTGAAATTCGGTACCTGTCTCATCAACTGTTGGCTATGTTGCAGGATGCCTGACACCCCTGTTTCTCACCTGGGCCCAGAGTATGCCTGCACTGAGGAAAATGCAAAGATGAAGAGGGGAGGCTCGTCTCAGGAAGGTGAATGGATCATATTTTGAATATCAAGTTGCTGGGGTGGGCTTGAAAATGCACTTTTAGTTCAACAGCTCACTAGTAGTGGGATGTGTTTTTTTCTAAGGGTCACATATTCAAAACAATTTGTTCCAAAGCACTTTCTTAACAAAACAAATAGTTGCGTAAGTGCCAGAAATGCAAAAGGAGCTATTAAAAAAAAAAAAAAAAAAAAAAAGCAACAGTTTAATGTTGTGAGAGATGTTTAAGAAAAAGAAATGCTCTGGGCATGGTGGTACACATTTGTAACCGCAGCACTTGGGGGGAGGGGTGGAAGGAAGGGTGTAAAACAGAAGAATCTAGAGTTTGAGACTGGCCTGGGCTTAGTAAATAAGGCTAAGTCAAAAGGAAGGATAGAAGGGATGTGGATGGGGATGAAGGATGGAAGGGATGCGGATGGGGATGAAGGATGGAAGGGATGCGGATGGGGATGAAGGATGGAAGGGATAGGGATGAAGGATGGAAGGGATGCGGATGGGGATGAAGGATGGAAGGGATGCGGATGGGGATGAACTGTGTGATGTGAAGGGCATTGAAGAAGCATAAGGGAGCTGAGCAGACATGTACAGGAGAAAAAAAGACACAGAAGGAATAGAAAGACACTGTCACGAGCAGGCAATTTACTGAGGCTTGTCACACTTTTTTCCTAACTTTTGCCATCTACAACTGAGTTTGGACTCTGAAATTCCTCACACATTCTTCATATTATGAGCAATGAATTCTCAAATCCTCCATACTGGTTGGTTTTGTGCCAATGTGGCACAAGCTAGAGTCATCAGAGAGAAAGGAGCCTCAGCTGAGGAAATGCGTTCATGAGACAAAGCTGTAAAGTTTTTTCTCAATTAGCAATCAAAGGGGAGGGCCCAGCCCATGTGGGTGGCGCCGTCTCAGAGCAGGCTCTGGGCTCTATAAGAAAGCAGGTTGAGCAAGCCATGATGAGCAAGCCAGTCAGCAGCACCCCTCCATGGCCTCTGCATGAGCTCCTGCCTCCAGGCTCCTGCTCTGCCTGAGGTCCTGTCCTGACTCTTTTTGGTGATGAACAGCAATATGGGAGTATAAGCTGAATAAGCCCTTTTCTCTCTCTCCAGCTTGCTTTTTGGTTATGGTGTTTTGTCACAGCAATAGTCACCCTAGGACACCTACCATGTACCAATTGTTAATGATTCTGCCTCAGTCGGCCTACCTTTGGTGTCATTGCTCACCTGACAGACAATACTTCCTACACATATGTACAACTGAATGTTTGAAGCATGTGCGTTATGCTCTGACTAAATCACCCCATCACTGAGATTGCCTCTATCAAAAGAACCTAAAAGCCCAAGCCACTCTCAGGTCATTAGAAAGGAGTCCTTGCAAACTCAAAGAGCAGGGAATCGCCATCCTGTGTGATACTGCACACTCAAGAAGACAGTGAGAAAAGCCAGGTGATGCCTACACTTGCCTCTTTCCTTAGACAACGATGCACATCCCTTGCCTTTTTAATGACTGCCCTCCCTCCAATCCATTCTGCTAGTGGGAAAAACATGATTTTATTCCTTAATGCCACAACTGATTTGTTATTGTTGTTGTTGCTGCTGCTGCTGCTGAAGATTATTTAACTGGTCTTACCGCCTTCCCACTAAACAGCAAACTCTACCTGAACTTAAGCTCCTTCTGTGATTCGGGTCCCCCCAAATAACTAGGGTCCCCCAAAGACTTGAGGAGGCTCCAGCCTGTGGAACTACTCTCTCTTCACAGGACACTGTCCTACTTTCCTGGTCATTGTTCCCTTCATCCACTCTTTAGGGCTGAGCTCTTGAGCCTTCATCTCCCAGCCCAGGCACTTTTTCTCAGGGAGCCTTCTTTGACCATCTTGTCAATATTAGGTAAGGGTTTCTTTCCTAGCAGCTGAGAAGGTTGCATGACATTAAAAATATTGAATTACAATGGCCTCTGCCCTCCCCCCCCCCCAGCCCTGCCCCTAACAGGGTTTCTCTGTGTAGTTCTGGTTGTCTGGACTCACTCTGTAAACCAGACAGGCCTCAAACTCAGAGAGATCTACCTGCCTTTGCCTCCTGAGTAGTGAGAATTAAAGGTGTGCACCACCATGTCCAGCTTCAATAACCAGAGTCCATGCAGAGGCCTTGTCTGATTTTACTATGATGTTTCAGCACATGCCTGGCACACATGGTCACAGGTGCTCACTAAAGATATGCTTAACACTCCATGCAGGTCTCTGCTCTAAATGCTGGGGTGAGCTTTTGTTAGTTGTTTTCCTTTTTGTCTTAGTCTCTGTGGGAGTCAAATTTCCAAGCACTGAGACAGGAGAATGAAGAGAACAGAATTGTAGGAATTGGCTGCAAGACACAGAAGTCCTGACAAGTCCTGGGGTCCTTACCTGGGTTTCTTTCCTTTGTATCTTGGCTTTTCCCACATACTTTGTGAAATTAATACAAGCTACTTGGCTTTTCATTTATATATGTCCCTTGGTAATTTTGTAAGGAATTGGCAATAAGTTAATCCACAGTTTGGTGGTCTTCGCTTTAGATTTACAGATGCAGCTCTATAGCCCCACATTCCAAATTCTTGGGTTCAACCAAACTTGTATTGAAAATATCGGGAAAAATAAAACTGCATTAAATGCAGACAGACATGTTTTTTGTGTTATTATTCCCTAAACAGAATAAAATGACAACTATTTACATAACATTTATATTGTATTAGGTATTAAAGGCAATCTGGAGATGATTTAGAAGCCCATGGAGGGTCAGAGCAATGGTTCAGCAGTTAAGATCCCCTACTGCTCTCCCTGGTTTAGCATCCAACACCCACAGGACAGTTCATATCCATCTGTAACTCCACCTGCAGGACATCCAATTCCTCTTCTGACCTCTACAAGCTCCTGTACACACATGGTACATAGACACACTGATATGCATGGAATTAAACAAATATTTTTAAAAGAAGTATGTAAGTGCATAAGAAAACAGAATGGAGGTTCCTAAAAGACCACACACACACACACACACACACACACACACACACACACACACACACACACACCTATCTCTCCTCTCCCTCTCTTTCTCTTTCTCTCTCTCTTAATGTGTATTGTGTATACAAAAGAAATGAAGAGATATCAAAGAGATACCCATGTGCTTTACTTAACAGCCCTATTAATAAAAGGCTACAATGTGGAAATCAACCTAGGTGATTATCAACACCTGAATGGATAAAGAAAGCATACAAAGGAATATTCGGCGATAAAGAAGCATGAATCCTGACATTTGCTGCAAAGACTGGAGGGCAGTATGTTGAACAAAATAAGTCACACACAGAAAGGCAAGTTCCACATGTTCTCTCATATGTGAAAAGCTAAAAATGTCAACCCAGATATAGAACAGTGATTACTAACATTGAGGGATAGGGGAAGAGGGTGACTATCAGGAGGCTGGATCTCATCAGTGCATGCTGTTTGCACACATACAATATTTATATAAAAAACACATTGAAAATAAAGTATATGGCAGGATATGCATAAGCTAAATGGAAACACTATGCTGTTTCTAAAAGCAACAAGAGGGTCTGCAGAACTGGTTGTCTGAGGTGGGGAGTAGTCAGAGAGCCAATCCCCGGTGGATCTCAAGAGGCACTTTGCTTTAACATGAACAGCATATTATGCCTATGCTTGGGTGTACATGAGCTGTTGTCAATCTTTTCCAATTGATCTTTAAAGTGGACCCCAAAATACTTGGTTATATATATTTTTCATTCAGAGACTTGAACACTGAGAATTCAGGGATGATTTGCTTTTTAGTAGGGAGCAGAACATTTTGGAAAATGTCTGCTTATTTCTAGTTCTCCTTTTTTTTTTTCCTTTTAACTCACTGCACAGACGTCTCTCACATTATCTTCAAGACCATGCTGTTTGTTTATAAGCCTTTCTTTTCTATTGGAGTTCAAGCCTCTTGTAAAGAGAGCCTATATCTCACTGTTTTTTTCCCCCTTATTTGTTATTTATTTTAAATATATTTTTATTTATGTTTATGTGTCTGGATGTTTGTCTGCCTGTATGGTGCACGTGGATGCTAGGAATTGAACCCAGGTACTTCGGAAGAGCAGTCAGTGCTCTTTACCACTGAACCATTTCTGTTGCTCTTTTTCTCCCCAATTTAATAGCCAATATCTGTAGGCATACAAAAAAGCATTACTGAAAGAGTTGTGCTAGCTGTATGGCTACTCTGTCAATCATGTCCTCAGGTTTACTGTCAGGGAACATCCTGGTCATGCTATTTACTGGAGAGAAATCTCAGCATCAAAAGAAACTTAGATACTTTTAGTAACCATTACTTCTTACCCCCGCCCCGGTACTAGTAATCCTAGGCTCCACCTAAACATCTTCAGTGACTTGCAGCTCCCATCTTTTCAAGAAAGGGCAAAGCAGCAGCCAATATTAACAAGTCCTAGATTTGCCCCTTTATGCTACAGAAGAACAGAGTTTGCACACAGCTGGCCCCCACCATGACACCACCAGAGTGACTTGAGTGACAGCAACACTCGGCCATTTCACATGCAGATTCATCAAATCTAGATGAATCAAGGTTTGGCTTTGGCTTTTGTAGTGGAAGGGCGACTTAAATGTCTTTTTCAAATGAACAAACTCTCCTAGATATCAGTGCGATGCAAAATGGTTGGGGACGAATGGGTTACTTACTGCACACCCTACAAGCGGCAGCAGCAGCAGCAGCAGAAGCAGGTTTCATAGGGGCTTAGTCACAGGGCTCCATAGTAACACCCAGGCAATGAGTAGAGAGGGAAAAAGTGAAAATAAAAACAAAATCAACTGTTCAATTAGAGCAGATGGAGAAAAACACTGCATAAGCTAATTGATTATAGCTATCGTGACAGCTGATTACAGTGTCTGCCTGTATAAACACAGGGGGAGAACCACAAAAACCCTCCTGGCACAGTTTGGCTGCCTTCATGAACTATCCTTCAAACGGATGATGTCATATAATTTGGCCCATTCTGGTAACAGAGTGAACGCATTGATGTGGCGATGTACAGGTAGGGCTGTTCTGCTGAACACAAAAAGCTAGACAGCTTTATGGCCTGTGGTTCGGGATGCCCTACGTTAGCCTGGCATGATGTCATAGGTCTGTAACGGCACAGCCTCTGGGATACATCTGGTTTTCGACACAAATGACTTCATAGTTAGTGACATTGCTGTTGTGCCTACTGACCCGATGCTAAAAGGAACCATCCATGTCCAGGTAGTCCTTAGGATGGGATTGTGAGCCTGACCTCACATCCTCTTCCCCATTGCTTCTGGTATACATTGTACTCAAGGGCATCAGACAACTCCATCACAAAGCTTTGGGAGGCCAGAGGAAGCATAAACAAAAAACTACAGTGCAGTAAGTTAAACCCTGAGAGTGTTCTAGGGACACGGCTCTGCACAACTAGGAGCAAAAAAGAGGCTTTTGCAAATAGGTCTGGAAGCAGATACCTAAAGACATCAGACATACAGAAATGAAGAAGTTGCTCTAGGATCCCAAGATGCTCAAAAACAAAGCAAAACAAAAACAAAAACAACAACAACAAAACAAAACAAACAAACAAAAAACGTTTCCTTGCAACTTCTTCCTCTGGTCCAAACATTGCCGACAAACTGAGTGAGCACATCCCAGGCTGCCAGCTGTGAAAACGGCTTGGGGGAGTGTAAGCCAACATCACGGCAGATGACAGGCAGCCTGGTGAACAGAGAAGGCCGCCATGCTGAAGGAAAAGTGGGACGAGGCTGCTGCAGCATTCCGAGCAGCAAGAAAACCTGATGTGGCAAGCGAGGAAGAAGGCAAGGCTGCAGAGAGCAAGGAAAAGGAGGATGGAGAGGGCGAGGAGGACGAAGTGGGCTCCAGCACACTGTCTTTTTGCTTTTGTTTTCTCTTATCAGGCATTTAACCTCCTTATGCCATATGTAACTCACTTCTTTTAAACAAAACTGGTGAAGTGGAAGGCTGTGTGTGGGATTTATTTTGAAAATATACAACATGCTTGGTTTTGGTTTTTTTTTTGTTTTTTTGTTTTTTTTGTAATAGTCAATACGTTGTCAATTGCATCATTAGATAACCTCTTATGGGTGGGCATTTCAATAACTGCTAACTTTGCATGCAATAGAGCAGACACTTTATGTTGCCATGTCCATTTAAAGCAGGTTCTTGTGGATGCACAGCACACAGCAACGTTCTATGGGGATGGCAGCTGTCTCTTCTTAAGTGTCTTGGCCATGCCTTATGGGAAATATTTGTTCTATTTTCTAAAATATTGTCCTATAATTTTGAAAGGAAAAAGTTGAGACTGCGACTGTTTTGTTGACATTGGTGAACGCTCCTAACACACCAATTCAATTAAAACAAACAAACAAAACCAAGATTGGCATCTATCTGCGCATGTGTAAGTAGCTACAATCTTTTCTGATTACCCTACTTTCAGTCTGTACCATATATTATTTTACAGGCACTGCCATTTTTATCTTGGTCAAGCCTCTCAAAAGCAATGGGATAGAATCACAGCAGCCTGTAATGTTTTGCAGCCTCTCATCTCAGCAGACACTAAACTAAATAACTTAGGAAAGCTCACGGAGCTAAGGAAGGTGCCGACCCTAGCCTGAGCCCATGTTCAACAAAATCTGCTCATACATTCAATAAACAGCAGCTGCGGCCTTGCCTCCCAACTCATGGCCCGTACTGGAGCTCAGAGACTACTATGGAATTTGGGATTAACTTTGCATCCATTCATCAGCCATTCAAAGGTTTTTGGCTTTGTTGTTTGTTTGCTTGCTTGTCTGTTTGAGACAAGGTTTCATGTACCCAAGGATGGCCTCCAACTCACTTTTGCCTCCTGAGTACTAGGATGGCAATCATGGACTACCACCATTGGAGGTAGACACCATAAGAGGGTCCAGCATCTGAGACCCTTTTATTCTGACTTCTTCTGAGACTGGAACATGAACTGCCCTCCCTGAAGGTAGCATTCATGCAGCCTCCTCTGCCAGCGGCGTATACCTCACTCCTGCGAAAAGAGACTGATCCAAACAGGATGCATGCTAGAGAGTAAATGCATTTAGATGTGGAGGGCTGAACACTAAACAAGGGTAGATGAAGATAAGGAAGGGAGCACATGGGCCTGGGTCTTCAGCATACGAAACAAGAGTGTTGGAGTTCAATGGCTTGTCCCAAGGTGGATTTCAAAAGAGATGCTCTTATCAAGTACCCCAGGGGCCTCAGTCAAGGCAGAAACCTAAGGAGATAACAATGGAAGAAGGCCTGCAAAATTCAGATTGGCGTGTGCAAGAGCTTACTCACTCGCAGGTACTTATCTTTTAACAACTGCAGACACTTTTGAGCTTGCAAGACTCTAATATGCATGGATTTCCCAACTCAGAGTTTAGCTAATACAAGCTCCACCACAATACTGTTTAAACCAGCTACAAAAATACCTTAACGGTGAGTGAATGCATAAGACATAACTTGTTTCTAAGCACTCTGTTTCAGCAGTTACTACCTAAACCCACATGTGTATCCGGATTGGCAGCGGATTGCTCCCAGATTACCAGTTACCTAGCCTTCCTTATGCAGTTTGTATAGGGGAAAAAAAAAGTCTCCAAAATGACATTTTTTGGAAAATAACTAGCTCAAAGAGACATTGTACTAAGCAAGACAAAAGGTTACACCCATGTGGGTATGACATTCGTACAAGATGATGGATTGCTGACAATAAATTGTTGAAGACACAGCTGACCATGGGGCAGTTGCTTTCCAAGAAGGTCCAGCTATACATCTGGAGGAAATCAGTCAACACAAACTTAGGAAAATGACTGAGGATAAAGGGGCTGTCAGTATCCTTAAGGAAATGCCATGAGTTCGAATTAAAGGAACTGCAGCTGACTTATAATATTGAGAATATAAAAAAAGGAAAGATTGAAAACTGATTGAGACTTTCAGAACGTCTGACAACTCACTAACGCACATAAAAGAACTTTGTTTGGCATCAGGCTTTATGGCCAACCAGAAAGAACAGGGAAGCACTAAATTATATTTCTGTTCAAAGGCTGAACCACTTTAATTGTGCCATATTTCTAATATTTTAAACAATGTACTAAGCAAAGACCAATGCTTTTTCCCCAGTACCTTATATGTTTAAAACAAACAACACCTTTTGATGAATTAAGGAAAAGCAAGCAAGCAAGCAAGCAAGCAAGCCTGGAACAATCATGTTTTGCCAATGAAAATTACAATGCCGTTTCCATGGCCACAAGAGCCAAGTAGGAAAAGACACAGTCCCTGCCCCTTTGGTGGTCTCAGAATAATGCTCAACACCTGTGGTTAACTGTGCTCCCTTACAGAGGGTGCTTGGCTCAGGCTACCCAGTCACACTTTCCGGGAGCTGTGGGAAGGGTTTGATAAAGACCGGCATAGAGAGAAGAAAAGCCATACTGTCAGAGACAAGCTCCCCCAAGCCTGAGGAAAATCCTTTCTCCTGCCCAGAGCTGCAAGTCTGCTATCTCACCCCAGGGGAGGGCGAGGAGAGACTCAGGGCTGGGTTCTAAAACAGGTTATCAGCTGTTATGCCAGATGCAAATTAACTATCATCAGAATGTGGAGACACAGGTTAAGGCTCTTTCTTAAAAAAACAAAAAACCAGAAACTAGACATGCTAACAAGTGCTACCCTCAGCCAGCTTGTGTGAACCGGGTGCAAATCTCTAAGTCACCAAAGCCATGGAAACGCTAAACATCTGGCACTGCGAGGAAACAGAGCTGTACATGCGAGGACATGGAATACACACTCAGCTTTAAGAGCAGGTGGTGATGTTAAGCCCAATACATGCATTACATATCATAATTTCTCCATCATAGAGCAGATATGCCTTTTTATTTGTGCCCTTACTGAAGAAAATGTGGGGTGGTGAGATTGGAGTGTGAATCCCCTTCGAAAGGCGGCTGCTAAGGGGTAGAAATCTCCTTGGGACACCTTCTCCACCCTTCCATTTCAAAATTAAATGACATAAATTTATCCCAGAAAGGCCGCTGCTCAGCCCCACAGTTTGACTCTTGAAGTAACAACAGCAGCAAAACAATTTGTTGGGTTTTGCTCTGTCAGGCACAATGCGGAGGGCTTTACACGGGAGGCTTCTTTTGACTCTCACAAATCTATGGACTGCGTTATCATTTCACAGATAAGGTTGGCTGCATAACGTGGAATGCAGGTAGAGTGACCTCAGGGGACATTCTTAACTACTAAGCTAGGGTTGTTAATCAATTGTTGTCGGCAGATCTCAAACTTTATACTCCTAAACAAGAAACCATACTTAGGGGGGAGTATCTTAGAATCCGACTTTGCACACGTAACTACAGTGTCTAAACAACCATATAAAACAGAGAACATCATCCCAGTTTTATAGAGAACAAAGCTGAAGGCAGTAGAGTTCAGCGATTTTTCAAAGTTGCATTAGCTGATGACTGGTAAAAGTAAGACTCTACATTCAAGCCTATCTGGTTCTTTTGGACAAGGAAACCCGCCTTCTTGAAAGACAGCTGACTAGCCTGTCCCCAAGCAGCATCTGACTCCACTTTAACCAGGCATGCAGCAAACAGTTGCTCTGAAATCAGCGTGGACCCAGGCATTTCTGGAACCCGTTTAAATCTGCGGCAAGTTTCACATTCCTAAACACAGCAGGTCTTTCCTCCCTTCCCCCAACTCAGACACACACACACACACACACACACACACACACACACACACACACACACAGCGCAAGTCTATGCTCACACGCACAGAGAAACTTAATGGAGAAGCAAGCTCACCCACAGCAGTTTGGGGGCTGTTGTGTTGAGACGGAGGAGGAGAAACTTCGGTGACTGTTGCTTTCTTAGAACACAGACAGCAACAGACAGGGTCACAGAGCAGCGGCCGCGGCAGCAGCAGATGCCTGCAAACAGCAAATGCTGAGAACTGGCAAGGGCCGCTGTTCTAGGAAGGCAAGCAGGAGGTACAGCCGTGCTTTTTGCATCTCAGTGGCAGTCATTCCCTCACCCGGTCTGTCAGGGCCACTAAGGCTGAGAAAAGCAAGTCGGACCTCTCACCCGCGTGCCTTAGACAGCTTCCAGGGCGTTTCGGCGTAGCAAGCAGCTGGTCGCAAACTCAGCTGCATGGCGCTTGCCTGGCGGCAGAGTTGCAAGGCGGAGGGGCGTGGAAACTCACCTGGCGCGCACACACCTGACACCCGGCTGTTGGCTAAAGCCTCGTAGGAGTGGAAGCAGGTGGGGCCACCCTCCCAGTGTCACCAGAGAGCTGGTTTGAGATGTTTTGCAACACCAAAGGACCAGTTTCATTCAGAAATGGAGTATCTTCTCCTGTTGCTAGAAAGAGCGCTTAAAGTGAGAAATAAATTACTTTCCAGGTGTAGAAGGTCCTATCGCCTCTTCTCCCCACTCCCACCTTCTTTTCCTCATCTTAGAAGAAAAATTTGTTAGCTGTGAAGGCAGCCAGCTAGGGGAGCCAAGACGAAGTTTATCCTTAAATCCCAACTCACTTGCCAGGAAGCTGGCTGTTTTTGAAATTCCGATACTGAAGTGCCGGGAGCTGTCCCCTTTATAATGGAGATAATAGTAAACATTCCAGGGCTAGTGTTAATTCTTCACCTGGCTAGCAGGAACCTCCGAGCCCCTCAGCCAGGAAATATCTGCCACCAACAGCCTGAAGTGAGAAGAGCATTCAACAAGAGGAAGAGGGATGAGGAACTTCACTCATTTTACCTGTTTTGTGTGGGGAAAACCACTCACCAGACTAAAAGAACCCATCAACTGGAGATTTAATTTATTTATTTAAAAGTTAAAAAAAAATAATTTATTTGTCTTTATTTTATGTGCATTGGTGTTTTGTCTGCATGTGTGTCTGTGTGAGGGTGTCAGTTGGCGTTACAGACAGTTGTGAGCTGCCATGTGGGTGCTGGGAATTGAACCCGGGTCCGTAACCACTGAGCAATCTCTCCAGCCCAGAGATTTTTATTCCACCCTCACCATTCAGTTTGAAGTAGGCAATCGAATGCTAGTTCAAGACTCGATTGTTCCAAGCTTTTCTCCGTGTTTGTTGTCCCTTCCTAAAAGCATTTTCAAAGCATACTTTTAAAAGGGTTCTTGTTTTTTGCCTGTTTTTTGTTTTGTGTGTGTGTGTTGGGGGGGGGGGGTTGTTGTTGTTTGTGTGTTTTGAGACAGGGTTTCTCTGTGTAACCACCCTGGCTGTCCTAGACTGGCTTTGTAGACCAGGCTAGCCTTGAACTCACAGAGCTCCACCTGCCTCTCTACCTCCCAATCAAGACTCAGGATTCAGATGCTGGAGTGAAAGCCTGCTAGCTCAGAAGGGCAGAAAAAGCACCCAGCTGACCTTCCTACTCAGCTTATGTTCCAGAAGGAAAAGCTCTTTCTCCTTCTCCACTCTGTCTTAAATACTCATCTCTCAAAGTTCCCAAGAGCTCTTGGGTTAAAGGTGTATCCTAGGGCTGAGCCACACCACAACAAGAAACAAACAAGTTTTTTTTTTCAGCTCACAATATTGGGGTTCACAATGGGATCAAATATCCTGCAACAGACATGAGTTACATAGACACTTAGCACTAAACAAACTAAATTTGAAATCTTTAATAGAATCCTGAATAATCTCCAATTACTTGGAAACTCAATAACACTTTTCTGTAAATAGTAAAAAAAGCAAGGCACAAGTATATTAGGTTCAACGACTGCACCATGAAGCACCTTGAGGTGTAGGCAAATAAAACAGAAGAACCCTTTCTCTCAAAGCCAGAGGCTGATAACACTGTCACTGGGTACAAATCTGGCAAGGCTGCATCCCTAGAGACAATAGGGGAGAAATGGTGTGTCCCCCAACTTCTGGTGAGTCTAGACACCAATGGCATTGACAGTTCCATATTCTCCGTCTCCCCCATGTCTGTGTGGAATCCCTCTTGCTGCTTGCCATGATCATGCTATGCCAATAAGTGCTGGGATTAAGGATTCTTGTTTTGACTGAATGGTTTTTGCATCTTCTGAAGACTAGACTAGTCGTGTGCTGGTTGATTGAGCTGCTAATAAGTGGAGCCAGATGTCTTGAACTCAACTTGATGGGAGGCTGGGCAGTACATCTTGTCCTCCCCCCCACACCATATACATTATTTTAAATGTTTGCTTTAACTAATTGTTTGCTTTAATTAATTTGGTCATAATGGTTTAAGTCAGGGGTCTGTCTTCTCCCATCCTTGAGATTAACAATTGTTTCCCTGACTTCCTTCTTATCAGGTACTAATCTGAGGTTTGTTTTGATCTTGTTTTCCCAATTCCTTAAAATGTATCATTGCCATTTACCTGGAGTCTGTCTTGTGTTGGATCTCATAAGTTTTGATATATTATGGCTTTGTTTTCCTTCACTTCTAGAAGTTTTTCAGCTTCCTTCTTGATTTTTTTCAATAACCCATTCCTAATTCAATATGTGTTGTTTAATCTTAGTAAATTTTTATATTTTTCTGTAATTGTTCTTGCTACTGATATATGGTTTTATTCCACGGTGGTCAGATAGAATACAAGCAATTACTTCAGTTTTACTGTATTTGTTGAGAATTGCTTGGTGTTGTAATATGTCATCTATTTTAGAGACCATTCCATGGCCTCCTGAGAAGAATGTGTTTCCTATAGTGTTTGGGTAGAATGTTTTGTAGATGTCCCTTAGGCCCATTTGATTTATGATGTCATTTAATTCCAATGTTTTTGTGTTTAGTTTTTGTCTCACTGATCTGTCTGACGGTGAGAGTGGAGTATGAAGCTACTGACCATTGCTACAATGGGATTAATCTGTGCCTTTTTATCTAGTCGAGTGTGTTTTATGAAAATTGGATGGGTCTGTGTTTCGTAAACTTCTGGCTTATGAAGCCTGTTGAGAAGTCAGCAGTTTGTCTGAGTAGCCTGTGTTCATTGTGTGATGTGGTCTTTTGCTCTAGCAGCTTTCTATATGCTTTTTTGTTATGCATAGTTACTGTTTTAACTATAGTAAAACACTATGAGTTTCTTTTCTAGTCCTACCTATTTAGTGCTCTGTGAGCATCTCGCATTTAGACTGGCACCTCTTTCTTTAGATTTGGGGATTTTTCTTTCAAGATTTTATTGAAGCTTGTGATTAACATAGTTTGCCTTTTTATGGTGTCTCAAGGATCTTGCATGTTCTTTCTTGATTTTTTAAAAAAAATTATCATTGACCTTGACTGAGTGACTCAGTTCCTCTATGTTTTCTTCAAACTCTGAACTTTTGTCCTCCATTCTACTGGTGAGGCTTTCCACTGAATGCTTACATTGAAGTAGCATTTTTCCTGTTTAGACTTATGTCCAGGGCACCAGGCGCTATACCCAGACATCCTCTGCAAAGTGAATGCTGTCTACAACTACAGTCACTGTCATTCGTATACACTCCATGAAAACAGAGTATCAGTTTACCAGGACAGTTATTCCTTAAGGAACAATTGGTTGGGGAAGTAAAGGGACACCAGTAGTGCTGTGTATATTAGCATGCTAGTTGTTGTGGATATGAGTAGAGAAATAAAGAAAATGAGAAAAACATCACAGTAGGATTGGTGATCAGCATTAGTTTGCTAGAATGGAAACATGGAAGGGGAGACATACACAAAAAATGAATGGTAGAAGCAAAAGAAAAAGAAAAGGTGGGAAGGGTGGGATGTGGGAGTTTTGTTAAAGTTAGAGTGAAAAGAGAGAAAGATATACACTGAAATACCATGATCTCAGGAGGTGGCATCACAGAGACTCCAAACTAGGCTAGCCCTGTCCTTCTGAGAAAGGAAAAAGAAAGACAATAGGGTTGGGGGGGGGCAGAGTGCGGGGCAAGAGGTGTGACTAAGGTGTGACTAGTGAGGGACCAAGGTGGCCTGGTACAATGACCTTAGATTTTACATAAATAAGGAAAATCTGTAAACTGTGCAGGACAAAAAGAGCTGGGTGCAGACTGGAACTGGGGCCATATTGTCAGCTGACTCCCTTACCTCATAGGGTGCTCTGGATAGAGGCCAGCCAGAGTTTCATTGCAACCTCAAACATCAAATAGCAGCTGGGAGTCAAAGTATGTGTACAGTCTATATGCTCAGATGGTGAACCAGAGCTAGGGTAAAAGTATGAGTCCCAGTGCGGGGTGTGTGTGTGTGTGTGTGTGTGTGTGTGTGTGTGTGTGTGTGTTCCTTTAAAAAAAAAGATTTATTTATTTATGTATACAGTGTTTTGCCTCCATGTACAACTGTATGACAAAGCAGGGCACCAAATCTCATTCTAGATGGTTGTGAACCACCATGTGGTTTCTGGAAATTGAACTCAGGACCTTTGGAAGATCAGCCAGTGCTCTTAACCTTTGAGCCATCTCTCCAGCCTGTGTGTGTGTGTTTCTTTAAAGCAGTATGAACTCCAATAATAGTTCTAGATGCCATGGAGCGTGATGAACACTGACACAGACTGGGAGCAGGAAGTTAATGAATTCCTGCAGAAGGATGAAGGCCTGTGGATTGATTTGCTCTGTTGGGCACATGTTATTTGACCACCATTATGAAATCAGTTAGCTACAAGTAAGAGTTGATCTCTGGGGCAGGTCAGTTAGTGGAGACTGCATGTCAAGCTGCCTTAAAAAGAAACACAGCAGTCAAAAACTTTTATTACAAAGTGATTTCTCTTGAGGCATCCTGAAAGCATTGCCCTCTTTGGCTCCTATAAAACACTAATGAAGCCTGCAGATAAAAGTGCTCCCCTGCCCACACATGTATATATCACTGTAGACAGGCACCTTGCTGCTTTCCAGGCACTAACATGGATGGAAAGGCTACAGTTGGGCGTGATGGTACTTGATTGTAATGCCAAGATTGGAGACTAAAGCAGAAGGTTCGAGGTCATTCTTCATAGTGAAAAGCGGGACAGAAGAAAAAGGAAGAGGAAGAGGAAGAGGAGGGATAAAACTCACAAAATAATTGTGGTGTCATTGCAAGTAACTCCAGCTCTATTACTTTGCGTCGAAAACTTCTATTTTTCTCACTTGTTGGGATCAAGACTGGATGAGTCCTCTGTCCACCGAGACTGGGGTTTTCTATTGTTTTAATGATGTAGCCACACTAGCTCCCACTTCCAACCAGAATAGGCATATTTTCATAGTCACTGCATAGAGAATCTGATACAACCCAATCGACAAGTCAATCTATTCTCCTGAGACAGATTAGGAGGGTGAGGAGACGCTGAAGTAATTGTTAGTCCATAGCCACTCTCTGCTGGTCTTTTACCACCTTCCAGGCTTAATGTGGTTTACAGAAAGGCTCAGTGAAAGCATTGCTTCTGTAACTGATGTGTATTCTGACAGCTGGAAGCTAGCATCACCAGTGACTTTATTTCCCCTTCTTCTCTGCTGGCTGCCTCTTCCTCCCAGATACCCTCAGGATTTCTTTGGAGAGCTCCAACATTCTTTGCATCATATTGGATTCAGAAATCTTTCAGAATCTGCTATCTTTGTTTTGCTTTATTGAGGCAAGATCTCACTATGTCTCCTTGGCTGGCCTGGAACTGACTATGGCAATACTGGGAAATATGGAGTCTTGGTTTAATTCCTACCTTTGCCAAATTCAACTGGGTAATTTTAGCTAAATAATTTTCTAAGTCTATCAAATTTCATATTTAATGGGATCAAACAAAAAGATATGTTATGCAAAGTTCAAAGTTTAGTATAAACACCAAATGTCACAGCAGTATTGTATATCTAGGTTTTAGACAAATTAATAGACATTAAAAGAACACGAAGCCTTTTATTATGTATAGCCCAGTTAAAGCAATCTAGGTAAGAAAATTCAGCTTCAAACCTCAATTCTATATTCAATCAAATATCCAATCACACCAATTCTCCCTCCAAAATGCTTCTCTGCTCCATCTAGCCCTTACTGTTGTCACTGTATTCGCACAGGTCCTCTCTCAATGTGTCTCCTTTTTATTGTTTTATTTTCCTTGCATGTAAGCAGAATTTTTCAAAAAATGCTCATTGGGTCTTGTGTCCCCTCTCCTAGAATTTTTTTTTACTGATTTTCTATTAACTACAGCAGCAAGGCCTTGTTCTCAGTGAAGAACACTTACAAACTTGACATACAGAGATGGTGACATCTGCTCTTACCTTCTTCTTGGAAAACATGATGGCGCTGTTCTGCCAACCTTTTCTTTGTCTAGCCATTCCATCCATTCTTCTAATACATGCTCAGACACCGCTGCCTCTGGAAGTCCTCCTGAACTTCCCAGGCTGAGCTAAGCGTCACCTTATGAATCCCACAGTATCCCTATCAGCATCTGTCACAGCACCCTGGGTTGTTTTGTATCCTTCTTTGGCTCAAGGCACCATGAATATAACTCAGCCTAGCATTTTTGGCAGCTTAGTTGCAATAAACACTGAAGAGACATTTCTGATTGTGCCCAAGTATTTCATAGAAAAGTTTGAGATCAAATCATTTGATTTTCACAGTTACCTATTTTTATATGTAATTAAAATATGCTTAATAGTAACCAATGAGCGAATTCTTAAAGGTTACTGATTTGTCATTCAAATTAGTGTCTTACTAGTGTTCATTGAAGACTTTAATTTGGTATGGCCCTGGGAGGTTAGGTGCCATATGGCATTTGGGTACATTGCCAAATGTTTTTATTTTTATTGAAAAATTTTATTTTATTATTATTATTCTTAGAATGTAAAACACTTACCACTTAGCCAGTTTCAGGTCACATTATAAACCTGTTTTGGAAGGCACTTTCTTTTTCAGAAGCAAAGGCTTTTGGATAGGTGATTTTGAAATTTCTTAGAAAGACAGACAGTCTGTCAGACAAGATTGATATTTGGGTTTATAGTTTCCAATGACCATCTCAGATACATAATTTCTCTCTGCAGACAATGCTGATTAATAAATAAAACAGAGGCTGAAGCACCTTAGCAATGAAAGTCCACTCTGTATATGGTTTAGTGATGTTTTCATTGCATCTATTTTTGACAGTGAGGCTGCTCTCTGAAGTGTCTGTTTCTTCTTTAACATATTTTTTAAAAGAATAAAAAAAAAAATCCAAAAAGCATCTAAACTTGAATACCACTTTTGTCTATTTCACGCTATACAGAGAAGACGACGCTTTAAGGGTGACTCAGGCTGCAGAGAAGCGATGCCAACATAACCCAGTGCTGGCTAACCACTTCCCTATGGATAGTGATATCTGGTCTCCACGTATCTGTGTGGGACAGAATTTGGGACACCATGGGTAGTGCAATTCGAAGATATCTATATAGGCCATGAGGCAGAGAGGGCTCATCTGCCAGCCTCATTTTCTTAGGAGAAACAGAGTGTGAAAGCACACTCTCTAATCTTTTAATCAAGTCATGGGCCACAAATGTAGGACTCAATCACATCTGCACAGATGAAAGAAAATCAATTAGCTCATCAAAGCTGTGCTTCTGAACTAAAGTTTTAGAAGAGATCCTAGAAGGTGCATTATCTCCCAGACTCAGGATTTGAGGCTGTTAATACAACTCTTTCATGAGATGAATTATTATGGCGTTATCTTTCCCTATCGTCCCATGGTTGCCTAAGGAAAGCACACATAAGCATGAAGAAAAAGTAGATGAAGGAGAAGAAAATAGGAGACAAAAGCAGGGTTTATGTTTTAAAACCATGCTTTGATTAATGTCACAGAGCTTCCTCCTCCATTTTTTTTCTCCCTTTCTCCTAAGTCATGCTTTCTACTTAACACGCTTCTCAAGTATCAATATGTTTAGTAGCAAAGAACACGTGTGTAATCTCGGGCAACATACTGTTATGGGTTGAGGATGAAGTGTGCCCTAAGGCTCCCGTGTTGAAGGCTTGATGATCAGCTGGTAGACCTAGTAGGCGAGACGCGGTTGTATCTCGGCAACTCTGACCTACTCAATGGGCTCTTCATACTAATCGATTCTAACACATCACATGAGTCCCTCACTTTGCTTTTTTAAGGCCAATTACTTACCTTTCATGGGTACTTGTTTTCGTTTGTAATTAAAAGATGTTAACTAATAACCAGTGATTGAATTATTAAGGGTTATTAAATTGTCATTTGAATTAGTGTTTTACTAGTGTTTAATGAGGGTTTTAATTTGGCATTATAATAGAAGGTTAGGTGCCATATGGTATTTGGCTATGTTGCCAAATGCTTTTACTGTTAGTATTTTTACTTTTTAATTTCATTGTTATTATTCCCAGAACTCAAAACACTTACCAATTAGCCAGATGCCCCAAATCAATTTCAGGTGACATTATACACCTGCTCTGGAAGGTATTTTTCAGGTACCAAATCTCTTGGAGAGTTGGTGGCATTATTGGAAGATGGTAGAAGATTTCACAGGTGGGGTCCTATTGGAGGAAGTTGGTCATCATATTGGTCTTGGGGGCTACACTTTATCTCTCCTCCTTTTTTGTCCCTCATTTCCTGTCTCTCACGAGGTGAGCCAGCCCATGCTTCCCATTAACATGATTTTCTGCTTCACCTTGCCCAGGCTGAGAATCAACTGGGCCACCGTGAACTAAAATCTCTCAAATATTCAAAGAAATACTGATCCCTTCAGCTTGTTCAGATGTTTTGTTACATCAATGAGAATCTGAATGATACACATAGGTTAGAAATGTACATCAACCAGAATTGTACTCCTGGCCCATAGTTAACTCTAGGTAACTGATAAGACTAATACAACGAATGGATTAATACATTAGACCTGTGACTTAGTATTGATTTGACCTGGAGGTTTCAAACATTATATCAATTGATTCAATTAGCATTCAGTAATTTACTGAGTATTTTATTCAAATAAGGTTATTTTTCTATGCTTTTGGTATAAATGATTAACAAAGTCACAGAAGTCTTCCTGCTTATGAAGTATATAGCATAATGGCTAGAGTCAGTGTTTATGGCCTCTGATCACGAGCCATTCATGTATATCAACTTGGAAAATGACTACTGTTGTAGGCGGCATACTGAAGGTTAAACATAGGTCTTCTGCATGAGCGTAAGCACTCTATTCATTTAGATGCATTACTACTTCTTATTCTTTTTGCTCTGAAACAGAAACTCACTAATGTACCTAGGTTGGGCTTGAACTTGCAACCCTTCAGCCTCCTAAGCAGTTCAAATTACAGGTTTGCAACATGGTGTCTAGCTGAGTAGCTTTTTTAAAAAATATATTTATTTATTTATGATTATATATACAGTGCTTTGTTTGCATATATACCTGCAGGCCAGAAGAGGGCATCAGATCACATTATAGATGGTTGTGAGCCAATATGTGGTTGCTGGGTATTGAACTTGGGACCCTTGGAAAAGCAATCAGTGCTCTTAACCTCTGAGCCATCTCTCCTAGCTGAGTAGCTTTTAATGCCATCTTGTTTCTCTTGGTCTCTGCAGCTTTTTTTTTTTTTTAGAGCAAAGACTCTTTTGTGAATATATTTTACAAGTACACCAGAGAATCATGCGATGCTGCCTGCATTGGCTGCAATCTTGGGCCGCAAGTCTGCATACTCCTTTGCACCTGGACCTGTGATCGCAGAACCTTTCATCTCGCCTTTATTGTTTACTGTGACCCCTGCATTATCTTCAGAATAAAGAAACACCCCCATCTTTTCTTTGATATGACTTTCATTGTCGAATTATCACAGCGGGATGGACCATTTTCCTTAACTCTGGTTTGCCCTTCTTAACTGTGGCCATCACCAAATCGCCCACACCAGCTGCATGAAGCCTGTCCAGCTGTCCTTTGATTCCCTTCACAGAGATGATATACAAATTTTTGGCTCCTGTATTGTCAGCACAGTTGATCACAGCTCCTACTGGGATACCCAGGGAAATTTGGAATTTCACTCCAGAGGACCCCAAAAACGTCCTGGCTTCGACATCTTGAGCACCAGGAAAGAGTCAGACCTCTGCAGCTTATTAGTCAGAGTCTTTCATTGACTATGTCACCTTTCTCTCAGAGCAGCACTTTCTCCATCAGTAAGGCAGGGTTTAGAAGTTTGCTCTGTCTGTACCACAAGGTTGTGAAGAATAAGTCATGCTAGATGCAGCCTGTGTGAAGTGAATCTCAGGTTTCTTTCAACTTCCATGTGATGCAAATGGTTTCTGTAGAATCCAGTGTTTTTTATATTTATATAATTTTGGAGATATGGATAAAATATAGGCTATCTTATCTATCTGTCTGTCTGTCTGTCTATCATTCTGTTTATCTAGACAACATCTCTCCACATAGCCACGGCTGGCCTTGAACTCCCCGAGATCCCCCTGCCTCCCAATTACTGGGATTAAAGGTGTGCAACTCTATACTGGGTTTAACTCTTTTATCTTTGAACTAACCTACAGATGAGGAACTTCTCTCCTCTAAGTGCCCCTCATTGTCCTAGGTATTTTTCCTGTATTCTAGTGATGGACACTTAGTGGGTCTTGAAAAGGGTTGGTCAAGGTCATTCTTGAGTTGCTTTTCTGGATTTATCACTCCCAGTCTCTCCAGTTATTCACCTGGTGGTTCTGCCCTACAGTTGTCATGGCTGCAGTCATCACTGCCATCATTGTCCTTCTCCATCTCGATGATAACTCCTCCTCCTATTCTTTTCTTCTTCTTAACCATTTTTTAAAAGCTAGGTTCTCATTGTGTTGTTCAGGGTGGCCTTACATGTAATC
Organism: Acomys russatus; assembly: GCF_903995435.1. NCBI lineage: Eukaryota > Metazoa > Chordata > Mammalia > Rodentia > Muridae > Acomys > Acomys russatus. The sequence goes on along the minus strand of NC_067143.1, from coordinate 44,528,114 downwards.
CTCCTGCATCAGCTTCATGGGTGGGTGCTGGAATTGCAAGTGGACCACAATGCCTGGGTTATCTTCCTTTTCATCTTCACGTCCATGTCTGTCCCCCTTTCTGTTCTCTGTTTGCTTTTGGTTAATAATATTCAAGGCCTTGACCCAGAAACTGGAGGGACTGAGAGGTTGACATTGATTAGCTTCGGAAAAATAGTTCCTGATGATGGAAATTTCCCCTTCCCTGATTAGTCTTTGAGTAAAGAAATTCTAGATCAAGGTCAGATTTCAAAGGTCTATGTTTTTCAGGAGTTTCAAATGTACCACCGCAAATTACACTGTACTGATGTTATAATGCTATCAAGCTACCATTACTGTGTTTAAGGAACCCCACATTAAAAACTGTTTACTATCCATACTGATGGTGTAATTTTCTAAGTTAGATTGTCTGTAGATGATAGGAAGTCAGCACATAGCCAGGAATTCTTTTCTAAATGCTTCTAACTAGAAGGTGTTTCCTAGAGATAGACACTAGTCACTAGTCACATATGATTTCTGGCATTAAATTTTTTTTAAGTTTTATTTATTTACTCTCTCTCTCTCTCTCTCTCTCTCTCTCTCTGTGTGTGTGTGTGTGTGTGTGTGTGTCTATGTGTGAACAAGCAAACCACAGTGTTTATGTGGAGGTCTTGCAGGGGTCATTTCCCTCCTTCTAGCACATAGGATTTAGGGCTCAAACTCAAGTCATCAGGCTTGGCACTAAATGCTTTGTAGAAGGAGCCACCTTGTTAGCCCCTAATGGCACTTGTATCTATGAAACAAACTTGTCAAGGACAGCCACTTAGGCTTGCTTTGCTAGACAGACAAGCTTGGAACTCGTTTAAATTCGGTCCTAATTTCCCGTGCCTCAATAGCAGGAGGCAGTCAGATTGGAAAACCATACTTTGCATCAAAGGGCATGGAATTCCCCATCATCAATTATCACTAACGTTGTCATCAGCTTACTCACCTTTATAAATTTTGCTCTCCTCAGAGGTTCTGAATCCGCCTAAATGCCTCGAAATCATATCCTTTATACCAAATCTTGCCAAACATATTACTTAAGCAGCTCTAAGCTCATCATTTCGTCTCTAGCATCATCTACCACATGAGCCATGAGAACAACTATATTATTTATCCTATCCATTCTCATTGCTACCAGGTATGCTTTGAACTTGTAAATCATGCTAGAATGAAGAACTATGCTTTTAAATGTAAACAATAAAGTTTGTAAAGTAAAATATATTCCATGATGCTAAAGAAAGAGATTCTAAATCTTATGTTAAAATCAATTTACATTAAAACACTTATCTCTAGAGCTGGAGATACGGCTCATTGTTTAAGAATACAGACTCTTTTTGCAGAGGCCTGAGTTCAGTTCCCACACATCAGGGCTCACAACTGCCTGTAACTCCAGCTCCAGGAGATATGGTACTCTCTGACCTCCTCCTGCACACACACACACACACACACACAGACACACACATTCAAATATGTAATAACTAGAAATCTTAAAAATGTTTTTAAAAATTTTATCTCTAAAACAAGAGAGAAAGTATAAGCCATAGCAACATATGCACACCTTTGATCCTAGTACTCAGAAGGCAAAGGCAGGCAGATCTTTGTGTACAGAAAGCTCCAGAATACTCAGGGCTACATAGCAAAACCCTGTCTCACAACAACAACAACAACAGATCTAGAACATGCAAGCTACTACAATTAGGAAGGAAAAGAAAGTACAATGCATTACAAAAATGGTCAAGAGAGTGGACAGTAGAAGATATTCTAATTGCTGATTAAAATTTGAAAAGAAGTTTCATTTCAAATGCGATAGTTATCTAAGAAATGAAAATTAAGCCAACATTAGGTTTCCCAAAACGATAGTATAGATTAATTTTCCCCATTCCTTCATATCACAGTTAAAGTCCTTGCATAAAGAAACAAAAACATAGAAAAAGGCTGAAAGACAGAGGGATCCAATGTCACACTGTTGGGCCTCTTGAGTTCACAAGTGCTAGAAAGAACAAAAGACTCATATGATGGTATAAATTAACTTGTACTTTGAAAAACTGTTTAGCAATGCCTCCTAAAATATAGTCATCATTCTACAAGTTTTGTTCCTAAATAAATACATTTGTACCCAAAATATGCAAAATATCAAATATCATCATCAAGTACCAGAAATAATTTCAATGCCAATCAAGAATAGAATATATAAATAAAATGTGCTATTTCATACGATGAGTCCTATAAATAAGTGAAAATGAATGAACCATAGCTATACCTAATAACATAAATAATATTCTCAAACATTAAGCCAAAAAGCTAGACACAGTAGAATACATAGTATGTGATCATATCTGACACACAAGAGAAGCGCACTAATCAGTGGTGTTAGAAATTCAGATAGTGAAACTGGGCGCAGTGGCGTATGCCTGTAATCCCAGCATTTAGGGAGGCAGAGGCAGGCAGATCTCTGTGAGTTTGAGGCCAGTCTGGTATACAAAGTGAGTCCAGGACAACCAACACTTAGAAAAACTCTGTCTCAAAAAACAAAACAACACAAAATTCAGAGAGTGTTAACCTATGGTAAAAAGGCAGGGTGGGTGGAAATAAAGGGGTAGGTACTTTTCTATCTATATAAGTGGTGATTACATGGGTATATTAAGCATATAATTACATGAGTTATATACTTTAAATTTGTATATTATCCTGCCTGTATGTGACATTTCAATACAATTCACAAAAATGGTACAATTAAATATACTTTTTTTGTCTTTCGGGCCACAAATAATATATATTAATGATGAGAAGTAAACACTCCCCTGTGTGTGTGTGTGTGTGTGTGTGTGTGTGTTGAAAGTACTAGCTAAACATATAAACAGACTCCATCTTAGACCTGTTCTCCATCTTAGCACATAGGCCATCAGTTCTGAGAAAACAAAACAAAACAAAACAGCAAAACAAAACAGCAGAACAAAGAGACCATCCATAAGCCAAGGACAAACAGATGTTCCCATTCCCAAGATAGGTTTACCACTGTTGCTGACTCTCTGTTCCTTATCACATCTGCTGACTACTGCCTTGTAAAAACAATGAGCTCATTTGGTACTGACCAGTCCAGATAAGACTGCCCTCCCCTTTCTGTACATGCCTTTCTGCTTATGGCTTTTTTGCTTTTAAAAGACTATAGCAAGCTTGCTCTTCATTGCAGCTTCAACTCCTGTACTTTTTTCCCTTGGATTTTCTTTTTTCTTTGGCTGACAATAACTGTCACCTGGAAAATAAACTTTTTTGCTTGACTACAGGGTGTCCTTGGTGTTTCATTTACATGACTCCAGACCCAACAGTGGCAGAGGAAAGAAGGAAGACAGAGAAAGAGAGGGAAAGGGAGAGGGAGAGGCAAAGGGAGGGAGGGAGGGAGGGAGGAAGGGAGGAAGAGAGAGAGAGAGAGAGAGAGAGAGAGAGAGAGAGAGAGAGAGAGCATGTGTATGCACATGAGCAATTGAGTGTGCATGTGCACTCATGAAAAGACCAGATAAGTATGTCAAGTGTCTTCCTTTATCGCTCTCCGCCTTATTGCCTTGGGAGATCTCTCACTAAACTGGACCCTCAGTAGTTACAGGCACTTGCAGCTGTGACTCACGTTATAGGTGCCGAGGATTCAAACTCAAGTCCTCATGTTTACAGAGCAAGTGTTATTTCCGGTTGAATCAACTCTCCAGTCTACTACCTAAGAATATTTTGTTACTTTTAATCATGTATATATACATGTGTCTGTGTAGGGGTAGGCACAAGTGTGTGCAAGTAGAAGAGACTAGAGGCATCAAATTCCTCTGGAGCTGGAGTTACAGGTGGTTTTAAGCCACCCAACAAGGGTGCCAGGAGTCGAACCTTGGTTCTCTTAAAAAGCAGGACATGCTCTTAACCACTGAACCATTTCTCCTGCCCCTAGCCTACTTTCTGCCTTTGGAAAAGTTATACAATAAAAATGAGAGTTTCAAAAATTGTTTATTCTTTCTATACGCACACACACATGTGCACACACACTTAGAAAATGGGGGCAGAATTTTTATACTGTCAAGAAGTCTCCTTAAATGAGAAGGTTGGGTGGATTTTCATCTGTTATAAAAATGCTTGGCCAGGTGTAGTGGCACATTCTTGTAATCTCAGCATGAGACAGGGTAAGGCAGGGGGATTACCAATTGGATAAGGATGTAGTCTACACAGCAAGGCCCTCTCTAAAACCCATTATCAAGAATCCCCTATGAAAACTCTGTTTATGTATTGATGACATAGTGATACGAGTGATTCTTTTCTTTAATATGTTTTATTAATTTATTCATAGTAATATGAATTGTTAGCCAATCCCATGTATCCTTCCATTCCTCCCTCCCTCCCATTTCCCCCTTACTTCCCTACCCTATGACTGTGACTGAGGGGGACCTCCTCCCCCTGTATATGCTCATAGGATATCAAGTCTCTTCTTGGTAGCCTGCTATCCTTCCTCTGAGTGCCACCAGGAGTAATTCTTTATTTTACAAATAATATTGTAGCAAAATTATCATTACTGATCACTTTCACAGGTTAAGTTCTTTTTTTCAAAATGATTTCCAAATATTAATGTACTTGATTTTCGGGGTGATCTATGAGGTAACCTTCTGTCATGGTTTGAATAAGTATGGCCTTCATAGCCTTATGTGATTGAATGTTTGGCCCATAGGGAATAGCACTATTAGGAGGTATGGCTCTGTTGGAGCAGGTGTGGCCTTGAAGGAAGTATGTCACTGTGCTGACTGGCTTTGATGTCATATATATTCAAGTTCCATCCAATGTAGCACACAGTCTCTTTCTGCTGTCTGTGGATCAAGATATAGAACTCTCAGCTCCACTAGCACCATTTCTTCCAGCATACTGCCATGCTTCTTGCCATGACAATAATGAACTAAACCTCTGAAACTGAAAACCAGCCCTAATTAAGCGTTTTTCTTTTTAAGAGTTGCCGTGGTCATAATGTATCTTTGCAGAAATAGAACCCTAACTAGAACACCTTCATTATATTTTGATATTATAAAAAAACTTCATGGGCTGGAAAGTTGGCCTGGTCTTTAAGAACGCTTGTTCTAACAAAGGACCCAGGTTCAATCCCCAGCACTCACATGGAGGCTCACTGCCTCCTCATGCACTGGACATGCATTTGGTGAACAGATTTACATGCTAAAAAGCAAACAAACAAAAAAACAACAACAACAAAAAACCCAAAAAACATAAAACAAAACCACCCATTCAAACCAAAATAATAAAGGTAAATTTAAAACAAATTTAAATTTGAGTGGGTGATGGTGGCATATGCCTTTAATCCTAGCGCTCTGGAGGTAGAGGCAGGGAGATGTCTGTGAGTTCGAGGCCAGCCTGGTCTACAAAGCAAGTTCCAGGACAGCCAGGGCTACACAGAGAAATCCTGTCATGAAAAGACAAGACAAAACAAACAAAAAAGAACTTCACGGTTATACCCCTAGAAATGGGTAGAACCAAGATAGTCTGTGTGTACAATAAACAAGTAAATAAGTATGGGAGTGCTGACAGTTTACTTGCCAACTTAAAAATGTTTGGAGACAAGTTTCAGAACTCAGGAATAAAAACTCCACTCCTTGTCATGACTTAGCCTCTTGATGCTGCTCAGCATCAACGGTCTTGGTCTCCACATTTAGCCTCTTCCTATGTGTAGAACTAAGGCCCTCAGGAGCACCTGGGACTTCTTAAGCAACGTTCCCCAGAGAAGGCCTCACCTCTCATATTACCAGGCAAACTCTCATTCACCGTGTACGTCTCAGGACAAGTTCCAACTTCTCTTGTGTCACCTGACATTCAAGCCATGTGAGCCTCGCTCTGCTCCCTGAACCACACTGCTTTGTGGATGTTCATGAGCAGTGCTGTCTCCCAGAAAACTGGGGAGTTGTAGTGTTTTAGAAAACAACAACAACAACAACAACAACAACAACAACAACAACAACAACAAAAATCTCGGGGGCTGGAGAGACGGCTCAGAGGTTAAAAGCATTGGCTGCTCTTCCAGAGGTCAGGAGTTCAATTCCCAGCAACCACGTGATGCCTCATAACCATGTATAATGAGATCTGGTGCCCTCTTCTGGTGTGCAGGCATATATGTTGTCAGAATACTATATACATAGTCAATAAATAAATCTTTTAAAAGAATCTCTGCATCCCAGTGTCTTACAAGAGAAAACAAGACACACAACAAAAATATTTTCTCAATACGGCAGGGAAATATTGTATTCTAGAATAGGTTTTATTTTCTTTTATTACACAGATGTGTGTACATATGGGCACAACTACATGTAACTGGTGAAGTGACAGACACGTTTAATTTGTTGTAATAATCATTTTGTGACTTTTTTGTGTCTATGCATATCAAAATATGTTATATACTTTAAACATAAATAATTTAAAGGAAAATATATGGGATTTCAAGGAAATATTCTAGTGCAAAATTACTTCTTAGAAGAGAGAGTTTTTAATTTTCACATCAAAGATTCTGTCATTTGCTTTAGTGGAAAGAGATGTTACCAGAAATTAGAAAGCCTCAACTCTGCTTCCAGATCTCTATGATCTATGTTGCTTTTCACAACAATTCATTTTGAGCTCTTTATTTCCTCCCTTGAAAAAAGCTTCCTCTTGGTTCCTTTTGGCTTATTTTCTATGTGGCCTTCCGGAAGACATGAGTGAATACTAATCACTAGGTAAATAGGAAATCTAGTCTTCCTGAAATATCCTTCATCCTGGCCCTGATAAGGAGCTGTCTATATTGCTATTTTTATAGCAAAATTAGAAGTAATATTTGTTTCTTTTAGGGGTTTAATCCCCTTCATGTCCCACTAGATCACTGAATTAAATTTAACATATCTTTATTCCAGCACAGGGCATAAAAGTAACTATGCATGACCTTAGTAGGCCAAGAAAGACTGTAAGATGTGGTTGTGATTATTGATGGTGAATTTATTAGAATCTTGAAATATATATGTTCTTTGTATGTATTTCATTAAATTAAATCCATTACAGAATCTTTTAATTTTTCTTTTAAAACAAGCAAGTAAGCAAACAAACAAATGGGGTTTCATTATTTAGCAAAAGGCATCTTCAAATTTGTGATTCTATTGCCTCAGCTCCTCAAATGCTGGGATTACGGGTATGTTCAAGCATAGTCAACTTGACCTTTGTTTTGGTTTGTATTATTTTTTCCACTACATGCAGGATTCTACAGAGCACTTTCTGATAATGTAATATGTTTCCATTCTTCCATAATCAAAGGATAGTCACTCATTACATTATTTCTATTAAGAAATCCCATGTAGGGCTGGAGAGATGGCTCAGAGGTTAAGAGTACTGTCTGTTCTTCCAAAGGTCCTGAGTTCAATTCCCAGCAACCACATAGTGGCTCAGAACCATCTAAAATAAGATCTGGAGACTTCTTCTGGTGTGCAGGCACACATGCAGGCAGAAAACTGTATAAATAATAAATAAATAAATCTTAAAAAGAAGAAACCCATGTAATAGTTTAAATGAGAATGGCCCCATAGGCTCATATATTTAAATTCTTCGTCACTAGTTGGGAAAGATGAGGAAGTGCAGCCTTCTTAGAGTCTTTAAAGTTTCAAAAGCCCACACCAGGCCAGAGACTCACACTTTCTCTCAATCTCTCTCTCTCTCTCTCTCTCTCTCTCTCTCTCTTTCTCCCTCTCTCTCTCCCTCCCTCCCTCCCTGCTGCCTATGGATCACAATGTAAAGCTCTCATCTACTGCTTCCACTACCATGTACTCTAAGCCTATAATTAAACTTTTTTTTTTTTTTTTTTTTTTTTTTTTTTTACTAGTTGCTTTGGTCATGATGTCTCTATACTGCAATGGAACTGTAAGAAAGACACCCTACAGTGCATATTCCAAAGTGTGGAATTTGTGTTATAATTTGACAATATTGTAAATTCCCAAGAAGGACCATGATCAACATGGACTATAAAAAAAAAATGACTCACCATAATGAAATTCTGTTTTTGCATTCACTATGGGGCCAATCCGTATGCATTTATGACTTTACACCAGGATCAATTCACTACTGAAGATGAGGGTGGTATGCTATCACAGATCAGTGATACAATATAATAATCAAATTAATTTACCTAGGACATGTTCACCCCAGAGCTTTGCAATAATATTTTTGTTTAGTATTCTGGGAAAAAATTTTTTTCTAAGAGCATTAATGTATCATGTTGCCCACCTGTCCCGTTGGCTTGGATGGTATATTTCTTTGTAAATAGTTTTTTTTTTTTTTAAATTTTCAGTCTATGAGACAGTAGATAAGTGTTATATATTATATAAAAGGTACAATATCAGCTCTTACGTAAGTGGTATATGGAGGAACTACATATCTCACATTATTCAAATCTGCCTGATTTATGTTTTATCCTCCATTTACATAGTATGTGACCATGAGCAGGCTAGTTTAGTTTCCTGCTGTTTCTGTTTCCTTACCTATTAACTGGAAATCAAAATAGTATGTACCTCTTAGGGGTTTTCTTTGTGACTGTGAGAATGCAAATAGGCAGACGATGTGGAACCATTGGTGTTTAGTAATGAAGTCTGGCTGACTTTATTGTGACCCACTTGTTCATCTCTGTAACTGTCTTACTAATATGAAACAAAGCCCTATGCTTCATGGCCTCGCTTGGGAATGGAATTCACGATTAGGTTTGCATGTGTAGAAGCTTGTCTACTGTATCTAGGAAGCTGAAGTGAGAAATAGAATATCTTCTTTTCCCTTCCTGCTGTTAATACAGATCAACTGGAACTGAATGTTAAGAGGCAATAGAGATGTCATGGAGGGTATAAAAACTGCCTTCAAACTTCTTCCCCTTAGATCTAGGTCTTAAGAGAGGTGGTGTTCTGCAGTTTCCAAAAGTTCATGATTTTCTTTGATCCAGTGGCAGCCTCCTGACATCCACTCCTTCAGTTCTTGCGTGGTATTACATTTAGTTCCCTGAGTTACATTTTTTACCTCAAACTACAATAAGATGGTTTCTGTTTCAAACTTGCACTCTGAATGAATCACATAGCAACCTGTGGTCCCACGCATCCATACACAGGAGAGCTACAAGGCAGCACTGTGGCATAATGAATCTAGTTTGTGAGGTATTATTTTTGGTAAATATATTAACTCATTTCTCATGATCAGTGTGAAAATCAATATCACTCCTACCTGGTATCAAAAAATCACTTCTCATATACTCACATACATATGTATGCCTCCTGGTTATTTTCATACAACACAGAGTAATTTGACAGTATATTCTGGGTTTAGGTAGTTAGAAGTATAGAAATCTTAAAATAAGGCTTCCTGTCCCCGATCCACTATTATTTTTATTGAGTAGCTGAAAACCTCGCCAGAGAAAATGCCCTGTGCATGTTTCTGATTCACCATCTCTGGGACTCTGGGACACCTGTTTGGCATCAAGGCTTGGTATAAACAAAGCTTTCAGGCAGTTGTTTATTCCATCTGCAGAGCAGGTAAAACTACATTAAGTCAGCTGTCCAGACCTGCCCCGTAGCCATCAAACTTCATCATAAAAGCAAAATGATTAATTTCCACAGGAAATCTCATCGAAGGAAAACTAATTAATTTCCTATGCTTAGGCGTTTAATCCAGGTTGGCTTCCTACCGGCTGTTTCCTTAGGATGCTGCGGCACACATCCCTGGTGCTCACAATTAGTAAGAACAACTGGCAATACTAGCCTCAGCTCCCAAACTCTGGCTGCCTGCACTCTACTCTGTTTCCGGCACATCTTGATCAACTGGTCTCCTAATCCTGAAGCTCTTTACAGGGCTTAAGCTGTGCATACATTCTTACTGTTTGTGAGGCACAAGATCCCAGTCAAACCCTGACGAGGCAAGCTTTGTTGGTTATGGTCTTTACCTAGCAAGAAGTGTATACGTTTTAAAAATGAGACTTAAATCTGCACAGTATGTCAACTTTACAGACTCTGAGAGCACCTGGGAGATGGGCCCCTGGCAATGTCTGCGGACAGTTATACTGATTGCATGGAGCTGGGAAGGCATGCCCACTAGGAGCAGCAGCATTCCCTAGTTGGAGTCCCAGACTGTTATAGATAGGGAAGGGGATCTGAGCGGCAGCATGAGTTCTTCATTCTCTGTTTCCTGACTCAAATGCACTGTGATGCACTGCATCAACATCTTGCTGCCTTTCCTTCTCTGCTATGGGGGGGTTGTGACCTTCAGTTGTGACCCAGAATAAACCCCGTCTTCCTTAAATTGCTCTTGTCAAAGGTCTCTGAACGAAAACTAACAAGCTTGTGTGGAAGTTCACTTCCTCTTACTCTAGCCTGACTGTCTGACTACATAGCTCTGGATGTCTTAGGACTCATTTGGTAGACCAGGCTGGCCTCAGACTCACAGAGATCTGCCTGCCTCTGCCTCCTGAGTGTTGAGACTAAAGGCGTGCTCCACCATATCTGGTCCTCCTCTACCTTTCAAGATCTTACCCCAATCAGCAAATTTCCTCATTTTTGTCTTTAATTTCTCTTTCTGTCCTAACTCCTCCCCCCACCCCCCACGTACTTAGGTATTTTCTTTCTTACAGTTTATAGTGCTTTAGCCTTTCATTATTATCACTCTCTTTCCAAGCAACTCCTGAGAATCTTATTTCTTAAAACTGGGGCCAGATGACATGTTACCAATATACACAAGTTCTTCAGAAGACTGGACTTCTGTCTTCATTTTGACAATTTTTTCAGAAATAACAACACACACACATGTATAGACCATTTGGATGTCTGCTCTCTAACCTAGCAATACCAAGAGATTTCTGAGCCTTTTGCCTTTGTATGCATGAACAATGCATCAATACTGACAGGTTCTGCTTTAATTACCTTCAGCCAAGAAGAAACAGGGCTGGACATGTTCTAAGGTTAAATACTACCTGGAGGCACTATGGAAAAGTTGAAAAGCACTAGGAGGCCCGAGTCAGACGTGGCGCTTGGTAAGAGGAACACATTAAACTCAAGCAGCCAGTGCTACGTTGCAAGCTTAGACTAGTGATTTAGTTTTGCTCAAAAGCACATAGAAAATTATATAAAATTATTGTAACTTTAAAAATTATCTCTACTCATTTATTGTGTTTTTCCTGCATACTTGTAAGTGCATCACATATATGCATGGTGCCCACAGCAGTTAGAAGGGAGCATTGATCCCTATAACTGGAGTTAAAGGTGGTCGTGAATCACCATGTGGGTGCTGGGAACTGAACTCAGATCTTCTGCAAGAGCAACAAGTGCTCTTAGCTGCTAAGCCATCTCTCCATTCCTCACATTGTAACTTTTAACTTGACTTGCTTTAGACTTTTCTTTATATTTGATTAACCAATGTGTGTTGTCTTTATGATTATGTATGAGTACATATCATTGGCATTGATCTATGTTTAGATACATTTGTGTAATGCAAACAATCAGGATAGCTTAAGAATGCTTTCCCATTCTTATTTAAAATATATTTATAAATATACATATACTTACATTCCAAAAATTATATAACTCCTAAGGTATTTAATTCTTACAACAAAATTGCAACACAATTATTGTTACCTACATTTTGCTGAAGAGGAAACTGAGGCACAGACAGAAATATGTAGCTCACATGGTCACATAGCCTATGAGTGGTGTTGCTAGGTTATACATCTAGGCATTTTTGGCTCCAAAGTCTATCTTTGACCATATGGAATACTGATTCCTTTTGGATGAAATGTGTTATAACTCAAAATTTGAAAAATACCACATTAGGAAATCTGATGTTGAAGAGCTGTATACTATCTGCCTCTTGCACTCCTTTCTTGTCTGATTGTCCCCTTTTCAGGACAATCACTACAGGCTGATTATCTACAGACCTCTGATTATAGTTAGACTTTTATTCTATTTTTAGAAAGCATATACTCAACTAGATATTTTCACGCATGTGTTATAAAGGCATCTCAGGTTCAACAGAAGTTGAACTAAATGGCATTTGCCTGTCTTGAGTTTGTTCCCTATTCCAAAGATTATTCTTTGACTGTATTTTACCTCCTACATAATGGTCTCTCTGCCTATTCAAGAAGATCCTTGCTTAGTAGCAGAAAGAGAAAAATAAAAGCAAGTCTTCAAGGTATTGTGACCAGGTGACAGTCACATATTGAATGTGTCCAAAAGGTCAATAGCCCCAGAAGGGGATGACCAAAATTTCCATGGTTGGATTTGCCAAGTACATGCCAGATTATTATCAAATATGTGAAGGATTTCTTCAACATTACTAGGACTGTGCTATTTCTAGTCCCACCAGGAAACAGAATCTTCTAGTTAATCCAGTATTTAGGTAAATAAGAACTACCATTGGTAGAATAATAGAACTTTATGGTTAGATTGTTAAAAAGCTTTTTGACAGGCTCTGTTACTTAAACATTTTTTTTATTGTGTGTGAATACATATGAGCAGGTATCCATGAGTCAGGATTATGTATAGAGGTCAGAGGGTAACTCTTGGAACTCAGTGTTTTCTTGCTACTTTGTGGGATCCAGGAGTCAAACTCAGGTCCTTAGGCTCCTACACAGACAAACACCTCTGTCAGCTATCTTACTAGAATGGTACTGTTACTGTTACCTTCTGCCTTCAGGTGACACAGGAGCAAGGGAGGGGAGTGTTACTCCTGGTCATTTGTATAACCACCTTTACCTTCATCTGCTCTCTCTTTCTCGTAGAGTTTACACATAATCTGTTATGTGAATGAATGGCTCCATAAGCCATCCCTTTAACCTTCTCGGGAGAAAACTAGTAGTTGAGTAAATGTTAATCTTCTAACACTAATCTTGAAAAAAAGAATATATATATACGGAACATACTAAACATGATTTACTTTTTTTCAACAATGATTTCAAAGGCACATTTGGTTTCATTGTGCCTTGAAGCTATTTGAATTCTAGATAACAGATGACATATGAAGTAGACAGGGTCTCTTTGTGTATGCATTTAGCAAACATTTATTGATCACTTCCAAGCATTAATTTACTAGGCACTATGGACTTAGGAGTGAGAAAAGGAGACACATATTTTATTCTCATTAAATACTTATGTTAATGAGGAAGGCAGAAAAATATGAAATATGTGTTTCATAGTAACAGAAGGTAAGAATACAACATGGTAGAGTGGGATTAAAAAGTTTATATATACTGTAGAAGCGGACAAACGCTTACAAAGAAGTTATCTTTTTTTTTTTTTTTTTTTTTTCTTTTTGACAGGCTCGTGTAGCCCAGGCTAGCGTCAAACTTGGTATGTAGTTGAGGATGACCTTCAACTTCTGGTCCTTCTGACTCTACCTCTGTAGTCCTGAGATTAGAGTCACGACACCCTCTTCATGTGCTGCTAGGAAACAAATGCAGGGCTTTGTGCATGCTAGGCAAGCACTATGCAACCTGAGCCGCACACTCAGCCCAGAAGGTAATTTTAAACAAAGCTTTCAGGAGAGGTAGATTCTTTGGGAAAGGTAATTTCTGGCTAGGAACTTGTCAGAACCTGAGCTGTAAGTGTGTCCAGTATGCTAAGGAGCACACAGTAGTCAGGAAGACTAGACCATAGTGGGTAGAGGAAGTACAGCCAGAAAGCAAGGAGGTAGACAGATATGGAGGGCCAATCCTCAGAGGCCAAGAGTGAAGACTTTCCCTTTAACTTCAGTGGCACCATAAGGGTTTTTTTTTTTTTTTTTTTTTTTTTTTTTATAATGGAGGGAAACAATTGTAATTTGATTTGTGTAGAAGACAGGTTGAAGGAAGAAAAGACATAACAAAGGAAACCATTAAGAGTCAGTTGTAATTTTCCAGACATGGATGATGTCATAAGAACCAGCATGGCAGGCAAGGATGCTAGGATGTCATGGAACTCTGGATACAGATTTAAGGGGAAGCTGATAGGACATGATTATGGACCTGGGATATAACATGAGAGAACCAGAAAACGAGAAGCCATGACAATACATTTTTCAGCTAAAGTTACTAGAAAAATAAAATTGGAACTACGGTGAGAAAGGGCATTAGATTGGTTGGCTATGTGGAATAGAAGCTTGTGAGGTGAGTTATGGAGAAATTGACTATGTTTATGATGCCTGATACACATTCAGATGAGAGAGGGACCCCAGATCTGGAGCTCTTGGGGGAGGGCCAATGTTTAGACTCTGGAAAGCATGTCCGAAGTCATTTCCACAGAGATAGGCTTTTTAATTATGAGACTAAGATAAAAGAGCAAGCCTAGATCCTCCAAAGTGGGGGGTTTGTTTCAAGTAGAACAAGTATGAAGAGATAAGAGGAAAACTTCCAAGTATGGGCCACCTGAGGCAGGTGAAGCAGATCTTTCTAGAAGAAAACAGGTCGACTATGTCGAACACCACTCTGGAAGGACTGAATGTGAGAACTGAGGTGTGAAGATGAAGCTCATTTGCGAGCCTGGGGATATACAGTTGTCTGGGTGAGCGCTGATGATGAAAGGAGATTGGAGAGCCAAGAGAAGCTTGCAAGTGGGGTTTGCTGTACAGCGTGGCTGCACTAGTATGGGGAGAATGGCAGGGTGATTTTCCTCCAGAGGGATTGTACGGTGAAGAGATCCAGAGGCCAGGGAAGTGTTGAGTATGCAGAAGGAACATTGCCCAAGCACCATCTGTTTGAGGAAGAGAAAGGAAAAGGGTCTAGGCAGGAACATGGCCATCCATCCACAGGTCTGGCATCCACAGGTGTAAGGAGGGGTAGACAAGCAGTGATAGTTGGTGGAAAGTCTTTTCTGACTAAAACTTCCTCAGGAAAGTCTCTCAGCTGAGACTGAGGATGAGGAAAGAACCGTTGAAGGTATGAGGTAAAGAGAGGATAAAACAATAAGCCACAGGAATATGAGTTTATTAGAGACATGTACTGTGATTTCCACAGGGCATTAACTGAACCTCTGAATGAGTAAGGCATTTAGCTAGCAATAGAATACAAACTGAAATACAAGTGCACAGAGCAGAGCCATCCCATTGTCACCCCTTTGGCACTGTTCCTCTGGCTTGCAGCTTCAGAAGAAGTGCCTCAGAAGCAAAGGTTGAGAGCCTTGTGTGTGGTCGCTGGTGCTTGGCAGGTAGGAGGTGTGGTCACTGTTTTGGGAACTGATCAAAAGGAGACTAGTCTGCAATGCTGGAAAAAGAGAAACGAGAAGGCAAAGAGTGCCGTGAGACGGCAGTGCTAGCAAAGACAGGACCCATGGCAGAAAAGATGGACTTAACATCGGGGGAAACTTAATGTACCTATCCTCCTAATTACTAGTTTCCAGTAAAGGGGCTGGAGAGATGACTCAGGTTAAGAGCACTGGCTAATCTTCCAGAGGTCCAGAGTTTAATTCCCAGCGCCTACATAGCCATTTTTAGCTGTCTGTAACCCCAGTTCCAGGGGATCTGACACTCCTTCGCAGACTTATATGCACTATGCAGGCAAAACATCACATAAAAATAAATCTTTAACAAAAAATTTTCAGTGACAAAGGGACAATGCTAACTTATTCGCAGACAAATGGAATACTTTTTTGTGTGAGTTTATGAGCATTTCTCCTCTTAAATCTCAGGTGGCTTAAATGTCAGATCTATTTGTTTGTGAGAAAATTTAATGAGGCTGCCTGTCATTTTACATTTAAATGATAAGCTCATGTTGCAAGGTTTTTATGTACTTTTACGTTATTTCAAAGAATATCATGCAAGTAAAACAACTTTTATAATATAGATATTCTTACTGGTAATAAAATATAATTGATATTTTATTACATATCAGCCTGAATGATGAATGGAATAAGTGGCTATGAAACTAGGTTATTAAAAAAAAAACAGACATTTTCTGATGGTGAAAGTTGATATGTTCATTAGGGCTCAAGTGGGTTTAGTGGAAGAGGTGCATGAGCAAATAAAATTTATGGTATTCAAGTACGATAATCACTGTAGTTTCAATGTAACACTCTAACCTCTACATATGAATGGGTACCCATGGCATTGTAATTGCCAAAAACTGTAAGAATATAGATAGTACATTTGAATTTATAAACAAGAGGTAAATAAGAAATATTCTGTGATAACTTTTTCTAGACCCAAGAAACATTGTTTTAATTTTCACAGCCTTAAAAACTCCATAATCCATCTTGGACAGATCGATAGATAAGCATTAAAATTCAGAGCATCAGTTTATGCAGCAGAGGGTCTGAGTTACTGTAATATATATATGTAAATAGACAAGAAAAGGTTAACTGCTCAAACTCCAGGTCAGTTACCAGACCACTTTAAACATAGCTTTGTGCTTGGAAGAAGGAGAAAAGGTCAGGCAGTGGAGTATAGGAAATAAATATGGGGGTCATCATGCAATAAAGGTCAAGGAACTAGCAAAGCTATTTTGAAATTCAGATTTGAGTGGTCAGTAGACTATCTTTCCAGTTAAAGAATTATTCCCACATAATATTTCTTTATGTTAAAAACTACGGTAAGCTACTCCCCTTCAGTGTAAAAGACCAGTTGTGAGATATATATATATATGCGTAGCACACATGTGTGCTAAACAGGTACTCTATCACCAAGTTACAATCCCCTTGGTTTTTTGTTTGTTTGTTTTGTTTTGTTTCTTTGTTTCTTTAATATTTCAGATTTCCTTATTTTATGTGTAATTGTTGCCTGCATGTTTGTTTCTCTACCACGTGCATGCTTGGTGTCTGAGTTACAGATGGCTGTGAGCAGCTATATAGATGCTGGGAAATGAACCCAGGTTCTCTTCAAGAGCAACAATTGCTTTTAACCACTGAGCTCTCTCCAGCCCTATTCCCTTGTTTATGTATTGTTTTTTCTTTTTTAATTTTTAGTCAGTGTTTTTTCTATAGCTCAGATTGCCCTCAAATTATCATCTTTATTCCTCCATCTCCTACATTTTAGGATGAAAGTCATGAGTCACAGTGTCTTTCAGTAAAAAAAACTACATTACATTTTTCTACATGTAGACATCCAGTTAGACCAGCACCATTTGTTGAAGATGCTATCCTTTTTCCATTGAATAGATTTGGCTTCTTTGTCAAAAATCAAGTGAGCAAATGTGTGTGGATTCATCTCTGGGTCTTCGATTCGATTCCATTGATCCACCAGTCTATTGCTTTGCCAGTACCATGCTGTTTTAATTACTGTTGCTCTGTGGTACAGCTTGAGACCTGGTGGCACTCAGAGGAAGGATAGCTAGTTACCAAGAAGAGACTTGATATTCTGAGAGCATATATAGGGGGAGGAGGTCTCCCTCAGTCACAGACATAGGGGAGGGGAGAAGGGGAGAAATGGGAGGGAGGGAAGAATGGGAGGAAACAGGGGAAGGGCTAACAATCGAGATGTAATATGAATAAATTAATTTAAAAAAAAAAGAAAAAAAACTACATTACATTGTTCATTTCTTGGTATGCTTGATTCTTAATTCTCATTTAATTATTTGGGTAACTTTATAAACTCTAGACAATATGAATAGCTACAACTATTATAGAGAAAGAAACATTTTGTGCTTAACAAATTTATTAACGCTGTGCCAAGAGTAAAATCCTAGGTGTATATCTTGTGTCATAACCAGCCTAACAGAGCCTGTCACTGCCTGTGGGAGGAACACGTTACACAAGTATGCATTTATGTCATGCTCTTTGTACTAACAATGCCACATAGCTTTTCACCTAATGCGATTACATTATTTTTCAAACATTATCAGTCATATTTATGTGCTGTGAAATACAGAGATGTAAGACTAACCTTCATAGTTTCTATGTTAGAAAAAGCCAAAACAACAATAAAACAATAAAATGTATTGAAATGGGCATGGTGGAAAAGACCTGCAATCCCAGCTCTGGGGAAAATGAAGGAGGATTATGAGTTTGAAGGCAACTTGAGCTACACAGTACTAAACCTTGAACAAACAAAAACAAACAAACAAACAAACAAACAAACGAAACAAAATGCGAGGAGATAATCAGTTTTCTAGAAAATCAAGGTTCCAAGTCTTGCCTCTGATGATCACCTTTCCTGTTTTAATGTCAGATCTTTCCTTTAAAAGATGAGACCTGAGAAGGATATTTTCTATTTATGCCTCAGTTTCTTAGCCTGTAGATAACAGTAATCTCATTGGTTCTATCAAGTACTAAATCAGCTCAAAGATGCAACATATTAGAACACTGTGTGACATAGCAGAGAGCACTCAGTGCATGTAATTCAGAAGTAGATTTAAAGAAATAAATAAAGTGGGTTGGAGCGGTCTTGGTGATTTGTAGTACTTGTTGCTATTGCTGAAAACCTGTGCTCACACAGTTCCCAGCACCCACATGGTGGCTCACAACCATTTGTAAGGGATCTGATGCCCTCTTCTGACCTCCAAGGGCAACAGGCGCTCACATGGTGCATATACATACACGCAGGTGAAACATTCATACATATAAAAAATAGGAATTAAAAAATAAATATATAAGCTGGGTGCAGTGGTGCACATCTGTAATCTTAGCACTCAGAGAGGCAGAGCAGTCAGATCTCTGTGAGTTTGAGGACAACCTGTTCTACAAAGTGAGTCTAGGACAGCAAAGGCTATACAGACAACACCTGTCTTGAAAAATCAAAGAAGAAATAGGAGGAGGAGGAGGAGGGGGATAGGAGAAGGAAAAGGAGAAGGAGGGGAAGGAGGAGGAGAAGAAGAAGAAGAAAAAGAAGGAGGAAGAGAAGGAAAAATATAAACACATAGGAACATGCCTATCTTTATCATCACAATCTGTAATATATTCTGTATTAAACTGTGTATATAAAGTGCCTTTGTGGAGACTGTACTTTTGAGATCATAGCCTTCTATTGTCTTATTCATGGAATCCTTATTCTAAGAGGATTTTCCCATATTATTTTGCTTATATATCTTACTGTTGAAGTACTTAGATGATACACATTTTCCTCCTGAGGTAACTGGATGGAGATGTTAAGCATCTTTCAGAGGTTGGCAGAGTAACTGAGAAAGCTGGAAATAAAATCCAGGCCAGTGGTCTTCTGGAGCTGGGGAGTTCGTATTTCCTGCTATTGCCTCAGGTCTTACTGAGTGAATGCCAGGGTAGTTAGAGCGGTTCATGATTCGGTTGGGCTCCATGGTGTACAGTTGGCACCGCTCACATTTAGAAATAGTTCAGTGTTAGTAAGAACCACTTTACAGTCTAATGTGACCTTAAAAAACGCCGCGGATGTGAACAAGACCACTCAGAGGCAGAACAATCCCTCTCCCCTCAGGCTGTGATCTCTTAAGGAGCCTCGTCCCTTCCTTCAGTCTCAGTGTCTTTTACTTGCCTTGCCTCCAGTGCTACTCACTTCCTGAAAAGCTGGTGTCCATCTACCTGGCTTTGCACTGATCATCATGGCCTCTTACCCTGTGCACTAGAATCAACACTGCGGAGGAAGGCAACATCTGTGCCCACCAAATGTGAGTTGTGTAATTTAGGTTACTCGCTGGTTATATGGGGATAGTCATCCAGAAAAATATCTACTTTCAAATAAAAGAATTACTGGATAAAAATTTCTTCCCTCTCAGGGGAGAAAAACTCTGAATCTCTTAACTAAAAATTCCCCAGTCTCTCTGCTGCCTGTCAACTCCACCCAGCCACTGCACGGCTGGTTGGTTGGTTGGTATTCTCAACCTGCCATTTCTTTTCATTAACCCCCAACGCCATCAGTCAGGGTCTAGCCCAGCTTCCCTGGCCCATTGTTCAACACAGCATCCTTTCTGGTTCTGCACTCCTTTCTCTGCTGCATTCTTTCACTCAGGAGAAATCTGCGTCTCTCTGTCTCCTCCCTCACACACCACCAATAGATCAAATCTCACAATTCTTGAG
The DNA here is from genome assembly GCF_903995435.1 of Acomys russatus. NCBI lineage: Eukaryota > Metazoa > Chordata > Mammalia > Rodentia > Muridae > Acomys > Acomys russatus. Next base: position 44,508,117 of record NC_067143.1, on the reverse strand, counting down.
TTTCCCAGGCACGGTACCACTGCACACTCTGTCCTCAGGTTGCCCTCTTGATCCACATTTAAATTCTACTGGTTTTCCTAGCATTTTGTCGTGAAGTCATGCATGAACCATGTATGAAACCTAGCTCTGCCACTGAAGAGTTGGGAGGTTTAAGGCAGATAACTCGATTGCCCTAAGAATTGACTCCTTAATGCACAGAATGCAGGGGCTGCAAACTTTGACCTCATCTGCCTTCTTTTAAGAGTAAACAAAAGGGTGTATGTGCTATGCTTGGCATACATTTTACGTCCTTAAGCAAAAGGTTTAATACAAGTAAGTTAAAAATTAAGTATTACAGCTGTAATCTTACTTCCTATGTTGGTTATTTAGGTTTCGATTATGTCCCTCGCTCTCTTACTCAGAATATCCTCTATAATACTATCAAGTACACAATATCTTGGGCACAATGTTTTAAAAATCAAATTAAATAGGGTGCTTCCATTGTGACATTTTCATGCACGTATATCTATTCTCCCTGTTATCTTCTCGTGCAATAAAAGATTTTAAAAAAATCAATGTGAGTTTTGAACTTTTGGTAGAGAAGAAACTATAAAACATATGCTTTCAATGGGTCTAAAAAAAAGAATATTTTAGTTTAAGATAAGATTTACTTATTTTATGGGTATGAGTATTTGCCTGCATGTAAATGCACCACATGCATGCATGCATGGAGTGCTGGAGGAGGCCAGGGAAGGGCATTAGGTTTCTTATAACTGAAATTACAGATGGTTGTGAGCTGTCATAGGGGTGCTAGGAATTGAATTCAGGTCCTCTGAAAGAGGCATCATTGCTTTTAAGCACTGAGACCTCACTCCAGGCCCAAGAATGTATACTTTAAAAGACTGGTTTTCATTGATTGATTGAAGTTCTAATTGCTTCATCCATTCAATTGATATCTATGAGTTATGTATTGGGTGTGTAATACATAGCTGACCCAGATGAGAAACAGAAAGATTCTGATCTAAAGGGGAGAATGTCATAAATCATCATAACACAAAATAATAGTCTTAAGCATCTGTATAGAAAAAGTACAAGCAGGTTCAGAAGAGAAAAAGTTATCAACTTGAAGCTTGGAGAAAGAATCCCTGCTCCACCCTGGAAGCTGCCTGGAAAGCCAGAGGTAAGAAGGCAGACCCGGTGGAGGCTGTGTTCTAAATTAAGGGGAATGCATGATCACAGGATTGCTAATGGGGAGGACAAGTGCTCACAGTCAACAACAGCTCACAGGGGGCCTCTGAAAGCTCTTTCCATAACTTGCTTGACCACACTGGGCTTCATTTAATTAACACTGCTGTGACCCTGGCGGGAGGGGGTGGGGGGGGGCAGTGGTGGAGGTTTAGCAAATGTGTTTGCTGTCCAGCTGTTTCTAATGATTTTTTTTTTTGTGTTATGGGACTTCCATTTAGTGTTGAGTTCTCCCTGTTCAATATGCCACCCCCCTCACATTGCTGTCTGTCACCCTACCTGCTTCTATGAAAACTACTTTAGTCTCTAGAGCAGTTCCTGTTGGTACAACATTATGGACCGGTGGATAAATCCTTTGGGGTTTGTCCTCAGAGTGGCTTTTAACTGATCACCTTTTCTGCTGTAAACATTATTCTGGTAGCTAATGGGGCCCAGCTGCCATGCTGCCCTTCTCTGAAGAAGACTCAATGGGTTCCAGGAAGGGCACTGAGAACCCAGATTTATAGTCACAATACCAGTAATTGCCAGTTCAGTACAGCTTTGTCCCAAATAGGGACACCCATAGGAAATGAGAAAGGGGGTTTTGAAGCCTCTTAAGATGCTTTATTAAGTTGTCCCAGAATGGATAATATCCAGCTTGGTTCATGATGTTTGGAGGGCAGAGAGCATATCCTAACTTTCACTCTATGGAGTGATTTTTTATTCATTTCCATGAAATCTGAGGCATTGACAGAGAAATTGCTTAATAAGAAACTCAGTGTGTACCATCATTTGTACATATCGTGAACCACCTTCTTGTGAGTTTGTGAAGGTCAGTTTGCCAAAACTCTGCATGAAGTAGGCAGATGTTTCCACTAGGCACAGTGGTTGGAGAAAAAAAAAAATCAAAGCAAAACAAAAGAACAACAACAAAAACAAAAACCACTGTGCCAAACTTGAGAATTGTGGCTTATAACCTCATTAGAAAAAGTCAATAAAATGAAGCTTCGAAGAGATGGAATGAGTTGGGTCAGAGATCTACATGGGAGAAAACAGATGCAAACCCCAAATAACATGCTCCTTTTCAGTTGCTTTATTTCCCAGTGCATCGTCACCTGGTCATTCTCTATTTTCCATTGTCTATTCACTATTCTCACCATTTTTATCTACCATAAAAACAAACAGAAAAAAAGTCTTCATGTAGAATGCTCTCTATTCCAGGCCTTGCTCCCTATTCCCATCCCTGCTTCCACCTGAGTTTTCTATCACAGTCTTTTGCCTGCACAATGCAGGCTCTTCTGTCTCAGGTCTGTTCACCCCTTCCCCCACCCTCTCCACTCATTTATACAGAGCACGCTGTGAAAGGTCATTTTTTTAAAGCATTCCTTTTGTTTGATATCTTTTAATGCCTCTTCATCCTTGGGATAAAGGACAGATTTCTTAGCACCAAGATAAGGGGCCTTTCAGGGATTAAGTGGCTTTTCCTTCAGATTTACGCCAGGTAATGTTTGCTTGTTGATTTTTCAAGTCTCCATCCCTCATAACCTCTCCCTGCACCTGAGAAACTGATACGCAGGGGCCATGTGTGTCCTCTGCTGAGTTTGGCAAGGGGAGAACATTAGCTGGGGGCCAGAAGGAGGGACAGTGGCAGGAGTAGGCGTTTGTCTGCTGGTTCCTGGAGGCAGAATCTCAGCCTTAGCAGGTGAACATTTTCCAAGGTTAGGAAACTGCTTCCTCTTTTCTCCTTTTCCTGTCTCAGAAGGCAATAGTCCTGCATATCTTTTAGGTTTTATTATAACTTGCCTAATTAAAAAAAAAAAAAACCCCTCCATCTAAACTTCCTTCAAAGATTCACATTGAATTTACAAGATATTCCTTGTCCAGACTTTGCTGTTGCAGTGTGTGCTGGTGCAAACTTGGTCATTGTACAGTTTACTCTTAATCTGTAATTACCTTAATGGTGGTTATCTCTGAAACACACGGGCCTTATGCTTACATCTCTAAGGCTTTGGGTATACTGCTCTTTCTGTTTGAACTGCTGCTGTTCCTTTTCACTGCTTCCATGGCATCATTCCCATCTTCACTTCAATTACTAACTTCTCCAGATGGTTCTCCTTCGAGTGGTTGTGCGGGATGTTGATTGCTGCCTCAACCCTGGCAGCTCACAGACTGTGTACTTCAGAATGGACATTGCCTTTGAGGCCTGGAGCTGCCTCACTCACCCTGACAAACACACTGTCTAGCACAGAGCCTAGGACCAGCATCACTTAAGTTTGAAAACTTTTTATTTGAATACTGAGATCATTCTCTTAATTCTTAATTTAGCATGGAGCTTTCTCTGGTGTCTCCCTGCTAAACTATGAAGTTAATGCTGTTGGTTGAGGAACGCTGAGCAAGGTACCACAGAAGTTGGAGAGTACATACCTGTACATACTGTGGAAGTTGTTAAGAAGCTCAGACCATGTAAAGGCTCAAAAAAAAACAAAAACAAAAACAAACAAAAAAAATAGAAGAAGAAATTTTCTTTAAAGAAGAAACAGAGACCAAATATTAGTTATTTTGCAGAGTCACAATGGCATATCCCTTTATTGTGTTTTTCATTTGAGATGGGACCCCACTTACTCTAATAGCCCAAGTAAGCTTGAATTTACTATGTCTTCCAGGATGGTCTTGAACTCACAATACTCCTCCTGCCTCAGCCTCTGGAGGGTTAAAATCATAAGGTGTGCCTGACCATCTGTCTCTTTGATCTTATATGGAAGACTTCTCTGCTGATTCAAATTTATGATCTTTTATTTCTGCTAATTTCCAGAAAATCTACCTGCTATGGCTAAATCAGAAAATAACCTTAAAGTCCCATCTGCCCTTCTTCTCTTTTCCCTTCCCCTGCCTTTATCTCTCTCCCTTTCATTCTGCCCCTCTCCCCTCTTTCTTTCCCTTCCTCACTGTCCCTCTCTCCTCTTGCATTCTCATTTGTTTTAATTTTAGAGACAGATTCTCACTGTATAGCACTGAAAATCCTAAGTGCTGAGCTTACAGGTTCACATCTATGCAGATGGTCTTCATGTGCACCCAGCTCTTGCTGGCCACTTCCTGATGCTACCTAACCATGCAGGGAAGACCACACTGTAGCTAGACTGTTCTGCTGAAACTTCAATCCCTTTTCAGCCAAATCATGTTATCATGATGCAATCGCTATCATGAGCTACTGATTGCTTCATACCTTGCTATAAAGATTTTGTTGGCTATTACATTGTACGCTGTATGTGAGTTCGGGAAGTACTGTGCTATTTGTGATGATGGCAATACACACAAGCATAGAAATTAAATACAACATTGTCACGTTATAACGTCTGAGAAACTTTGAAGATCCAGGTAAGGATCAGTGATACAGTTTAGATTAGAAAAGCCGTTTTTTGTTTGTTTGTTTGTTTGCTTGCTTGCTTGTTTTGACTTTGGTTTCCTGTTCTCCAGTTTGGCTTTTGAAGCTGCAATCTTCCTGGTCACACCTGAAGGCAAAGGCCCCTAAACTGGGGTTTCATACTTCTAGCTTGGACCATTAGTTTTCACCTAGGGTGTATCATGGACTTCATGTCACATTTTACTGATGTGAGCTAACATTGGGTTTGGGGTTTTCATAAATTAGTTTGAATCAAGAGGTTTTTCCATGACAATTTCATTCTCATATGCACTTTAATTCCAAGTTACCCTCCTATCCGTAAATAAGAATGGCATTATGCTGGCAGAGTCGATGGCCAAACTCTGCCAAGACAGGGTAAGAAAGTCCCCAATAGTTCCTGCCTCATAAATATTGCTGCCAGATATATTGGGCCAGAAGGCTGAAGAAGATGCTCCATGTGGGCGACTGTTCAGGCACCAAACTGTCATTTTTTCATTTTGGAAGCTGCTAACCTGCACTTCTGGTTCACTAAGATAATTAAGTTTTATTCCTTCTCAAGTCTTACAGTTAAGCTTAGTTGTTTAGGGTTAAGATGTTTTTAGGTCTAGATAGATGTTTCAAGTTAATAGAAATGAGATATGATAGATATTGGTTTCCATTCAGAATTTTAGATTCACCAAGATACGAAAGATGTTTTCAAGTTTGCCAAATACAAACAGCCAAACCACTATGAATGTAACATTAATGTAATTCCTGATTGTTTCATGGTTCTTCCTCCTGTATGTAGCTTATTTATGTGTAATAACATAAATGTATATGTAAAAAAGAAATATAATAAAAAAGAATGACATTATCATGAGTGCATACAAAGATGCCCACCTCACTTATGTCACATGTGATTTTTTGCTATATGAATTCCAGGAAAATATGTATTTTCTTGATTTCATCATTATAAAATGCATGTTTCTCACAGGTGTGATAGTAGATGCCTGTAATCCCAGCACTCTGCAGGCAGAGGCAGGCTGATCTTTGTGAGTTTGAGGCCAGCCTGGTCTACAAAGTGAGTTTCAGGACAGACAGGTTATTACACAAAGAAACCCTGTTTTGAAAAACAATAACAACAACAAAATCACGTGTTTAATTCATATTTTTACATTTGTCTGTTAAGGATATATCTTACAGATCATCAGTGGAATAGTAACAGTGTACCCTATGCCAAATAAACTTAGATTCAGAATTAATTATGCCAGGACAAGTTTCCATTCTTTAAAATTTTTCCTATTATTCAGACTCAGCTATTTCTACAATGTTGCCCTTGATGCCATATTCTCCTCCTAGTTTTTCAGGCTGATAACTCGAAATTTAAATTATTGCATGTCTAGTATTTGTCAGACGTCATGGTTTTTATGAAACAGTTCCATTATAAAACAGTCATTGCACCTAGTAATGTTTCATGTGTTTGGGTAAAACAACACTGGCCAAGAGATAGAGGGAAAAAAACCTCTATGTGTGGTGGATTCTTCCCATGGACCGATTGAAGGGGAAGCCTGTTCTCAGTGAATGGGAACATGACTCACACCAACTTACTGAGTATCAGACTTGTATTACCCTATAGCCAGAGAGATAACCAAACATTGGCTACCAGCTCTCCTGATATAAGTATAGAGCTGGGGGGAAAATCACAGTATGGGTAGGTGATAACTGTGTGCAACGGGGAGGAGCCAACTTCAGCCCTGTATTTCCTAGCTCCTGAAACCAAAGAATGCTGATGTCCGGTGGCTGTTCAGTTCATGATTGTGGCATGGATGGACCAAGCACCATACCCAAGCGATATGAATGACTGGTGCTGAAAAGGAATGGTGAGCCCCCTGGCCAGTGGCCCTAGCATTTGTGCATAGGAGAATAGACGTTTACTCTCACTGACTCTGCTTTCCTAGTGAAGTTGGATGGGAGTTTCCATTTGTGTCAACATTTAGAACTTGCTGTCTTCAAGGTGCTATTCTAAGAGTTTATAAACATCAGCTCATTTAATCCTCACATCATCTTATAAGGTCATCTCAACTTTTCTATTGTGGAAACTGCTACCTAGAGAGCTTGAGTTACCTTGCTGAAAGTTTCATAGCTCACAAGTGACAGGCCTAGGATTTGATCCCATGAAGTCTGGCTCTATAGTGTGCTATGGAATCAGTGCCTAAACGTGGATAGTGAAGTAATGGGGGTGTGTTTCTCTTGGATGTACTTGTGGGTAATGAATGAAAAATAAGTCTCTATGAACTCTTCAGTGCCTGTCCTCACAACACTCACTTTATGTCCTGGACTTGGTGCTTTTTGCTCACATACTTATATGCTGACAAGCACTATTGTCATGTTTTCTTTTTCTAAACAACATTACTATTAAGATTAAACTTGGGAGACTTCACTTGCTGTTTTCACAATGAGTTATGAGTTAAGCCTATCTGTCTTTGGCATTTCTTTTTGGCTCCACAATAATGCTGAATTCACTGTGTTCTTTCTTCTTATCAATTTGGAAAGTGAGACTGTGTCTGTCTTTAATTCCATTGTAGACAGTTGAGGAAAAACATGTGTGCCTTATAATTGCCAAAAATAGCTTTAGTAAATAAACCTTACGTTAGTCTTTGACTATGCCTTGGAACCACTAGTCACACTCTGTTTATATACTACTATCTCCCAGAGTCTTTTCATATATGTGTATATATGAAAATATATGTATGTATTCAAATGTATATATATTTTAAAATCTGATTCTTTCATCATCTTTACAAATTTTCAACATTCTTATATTCCAATAGTTACAATTATAACTCAACATGCTATAAGTAGTATTGTAAATACTGTGTGCCTGCTACAGTTCCAGTTGTTGAGGTTATACCAACCAGTAAGGCAGTGAAAGTTGGCCTTCTTGTGGAATTTAACTTTCACTAGGAATAATGGAGACCATAGGCAGATGAACAATAACAAATGGAAAACTTTAAGAAGGTAACTCTATGTGGTAAATACTGTGAATACATTCACAGGTTCTATGAAGAAGCAGATCCCAGTTTTGCCAAGAGGAACAGTGAGTCAAAAGCAGAAATTCAACCTTCCAAGTTTTCCTTCTGTGCAGTCTTGGGGAAAGTGCCTGATATTGTGCCTTAGTTTCTTCCTCTCTCAAGTGTGTGTGGGGGAGGTAGAGGCTGGAAATACAGCTCAATGGCAGAGTCCCTGCCTAGCACACACAGTGTCCTGGATATTGCATAGTTTGGGCATGGAACTCACCGTTAAGTTCCAAAACTCAGGAGGCAGAGGCATGTAGATCAGATGTTCAAGGTCAACCTTGGGACAGGGAATTGTTCCTTACCAAAAAAAAGGTGGGATAGTCACGACTCCCATATCATAGCTTGTTTATAGCTTATAAGTAAGAATGAGAATGTTGGAATACATAGAACAATGTATGGCATATATAAGAAACTTGTTGTTATTAGCGGTACTATTTTAGTGTGTTATTGACCTCTGTTTAGAGATGAGAAATCTGAAGGCTACAGAAGCCAAATGTCACGGGAAAGACGCAGAATCATTGCTTTAGATTCTGGCCCTGTTCTCAAATATTCTTTTGTCTGTTTTCACAAGTACTTTTTTTTTTTTCTTTTTCGAGACAGAGTCTCTCTGTGTTAGCCTTGGCTGTCCTGGACTCACTTTGTAGACCAGGCTGGCCTCGACCTCACAGCGATCCGCCCACCTCTGCCTCCCGAGTACTGGGATTAAAGGCGTGCACCACCACGCCCGGCACAAGTACTTTTTTTTTTTATACCCTAAAACACGTATTAAGAGAGCCTACTATAGCCATTATCTCTCATTGTTGCTAGAGTTAATATATATTTACTGATAAGAAATCTTGGCCTTATCTTTCTGATATACATATTTCTTTCCTTCTACCTCTTCTTTGTTTTGCTACCGCCTTGAGAGAGGCTTTTCATTTTCTCAGGAACATACTTTATATACATTTGGCCTGATTTTGTCTAATCAGAATTCGCTAATTACCAAGTCAACACTGGTACTGGGGTGCTGCACACATTTTGCTATCACAGCAGCAGCCTCTGCATCAGGGCAGAGAGCACCATGCAGAATTTCCATTTGTGATGCCCCAGATTTCAGCCATTTAACTAAAATTCAAAATTGCTACTATTTTTCTTTTCATGGCCTTTTCAGATGTCATTTTTTCCCTCCATTTCTCTCTCTAATCACAGTTCCATTTAGAACGGATGACATTCAGAAATCCGTACTTCGGTGGTAATCTGAATTCTTTTTATATCCGGCTTTAAAGCCTAATCACTACCCTCTTTCCTTCAATTGCTCAGACACTTGGTGTGTATTTTATTACGCAACACCTTGCCAGATTTGAAAGTGCTTTCTTGGAGTCCAGGGGAGTTCTGGAGCGGGCTCAGCAGAGCAGTGCAGATTGGTAGAGCTTAAGCCGCAAAGACACAAGTTTAATAAGGCTTTCAAGGGAAGTGTGAAATCTAAGTGCTTCACTTCCATTAGTTGTAAGGCTTTTTACACCTTCCGAAAATGACAGGACTAGGTGAGGACGCAGAGGGAGGTGGTTAAGAGCTTGTGTTTCCTGCTGGGAGATTTGGTGTTGCCCAGTGGGAATGAGAACCAGGGAGGATATTGTAGAAATTTTGCCTTGGCTACCTAATTATCATGTAGCTTTTTTTTTTTTTTTTTCAGATTTATATTCTCTCATCTGAAGAATGAATATATAACATCTCTATAATGCTTTATGAGGATTACATTGCATAAAAAACAATGGTTCTCAGCCTCTGGGTCACAATCCCTCTGGGGGTTGCATATCAGATATCCTGCATATGAGATATTTACATTACTATTTGCAACAGTAGCAAAATTACAGGTATGAAGTAGCAATGACAATTTTATGGTTGAGGGAGCTAAGCTACAACATGAGGAACTGTATTAAAGGGTTGTAGTGTTAGGAAGGTTGACAACCACTGTCGTAAGACACGTGCCAAGATTTAGACAATACCAGTGACTCCATAATGATGATAGTTATTAGTGCTACACACTCTCTTCATATTCATTTGGCCTTGTCTTTGAATGCTTAAGATAAGTTAGTTTATTGACACGTGGACCATTCATTGTGGTGTAGAGCATAACATTTGTGGTTGCTTTTTAGTGCCCGACTGTTTCTCATTTATTTTTGTCTTTGTTTTAAGGAATGGATTCAGCCTATGCATGCAGTTTAATTTCCTTTCATGATGCTCATATTTAAGAAAAACCATTGCTGACTTTCTACCTGAGACCTATATTGGCCAAACCAAGGTCGGACACAGACCAGTTCCTGGCTCAGCCATTATCAGAGATGCTCCCCTTTGTAGTGGATGGAAAGTAACACGGAGACTCATAAGTAGACAATAGGCAGAAATGGAGAGATTTTGAAACAATTGATCTTAAATAGAAATATCTGCATTAAAGTCCTTCCTTCCCTTAGGGATCAGGAAGCTATGCTGAGGAAGAGGTGGAAAAACTCTAAGAGCCAGAGGTAATGGACGACATCCAGAAAACAGTGTCTGACAGGACTGACACACATGTGAACTCATATAGACCACAGCAGCATGCACAGGGCCTTCACACTTCAAGACAGATGGAGATCCCAATGCTGAGAGGAGAAAGTGGATGTTAGCTTCCATCCTTAACCAATAAGCTATCTCCAATTGGCATTTGCTTTCAGAAGAAACACTAGTTTTTAACCAATGGAGTCTCACAGGGTATACAAACTACGTTTCAGGCCAGGCCCCATGTCCAGTAGATGGCCAACACATAACGTTAATGGTATTTTCGTAGGTATTTGCTGTTGTTGTTGTTACTTTGGTTTTGTTTGTTTGTTTTTGTTTTTTTTTTTTTTTTTTTTTTTTTTTTTTTGAGACAGAGTTTCTCTGTGTAGCCATGGCTGTCCTGGAACTTGCTCTGTAGGCCACGCTGGCCTCAAATTCACAGAGATCTGCCTCCCTTTGCCTCCAGAATCCTAGGATTAAAGGCATGCACTACTACCACCCAGCAGATGCTTGTTTTTATTAAGTATAAGACTGAAGGATAAATACAACAGACATCGATGTAGCAGGGGAAGCATTGCTCTGTTGGGGAGAGAGGACTCCAGTCAGGAAAAGCTTTCCAGAAGAGATAGTATCTAAGCTAGTCTTGGAAAGAAAGTTTTTTTTTTCTTTCTTTCTTTCTTTTTTTTTTCCTGGAAAGCAGAGGAAGAAGGGAATATGGGGCAGGAGGAAGATGAAGCACCGGTTGCTGAGGTGATTAAGCAGGTGAGGGTACTTGCTGTGCAAACCGGAAGATCTGAACTCAAGATCCAAAACCATGTAAAGATGGAAGGAGAGAGCCACTTTCATGTGCACTCCAAAGTACTTGTGCACCTCCTCTGCCAAATTACAGTTAAAAAGATGGGACAACAGGTGAATGGTGATTTTGTATTATTTGAGCATAGACTGTATTATTTGATTTTGTATTATTTGAGCATAGACTGTATTATTTGAGGATAGACTGTAGCCAGGTAGAAAATGGCCTGAGTGGACAGACATTTAGATATGTTATTTAGAATCAAAAGTACCTAAGACATCTAAGCCTGTCATGTAGGGAATGCTTCATAAATACATGTTCTACTAAAAACTCTTTTTTTATTTTATTAAATAAGATACTTAATACTTTATGCTCAGATAGTATAACTGCACATTCTTAATACCTTGTTCTACAGTTTTGGGATCTCTGTCAATTTTTACTTCATATTTTTGTTTACATAAAAGACAAAGATTGGAATTAGAAGGAGAAAGTTTGAATTGTGAGAAAAATTTAATTTCACAGATAAGAAAACAACTTCAAAAACATATATTTGACTTTTCATTAACAACAACTTTTACAAAACAGGCAAGAAATAGATGTTTAAGATAACTTTGTGTGTGTGTGTGTGTGTGTGTGTGTGTGTGTGTGTGTGTGTGTGTGTGTTTTCATAGGGAAAATGTGTTCATGATTTCTTCTGCTGTGTTTCCCTGCCCCTCAACATAACATTTTTACGCCTTCATATATTTTGTTTTGGCTATGTTTTGATGATGGTGTGGACACATGATTGTGCCTTTTGTCTTTCTAGCACTTGGTATTAACTACATGACAATGGGAAGTTGCTTGTTGGAAGCATCTCGTACCATGCTTATTACTTATTTTTAAGAAACTCAATTAATTAAAAGAAGATAGAAATATTTAAAGAATCAAATCAAAGGCAGTATAACTGCCTACACTACTAAGAAGTCAGTCATTCTATAAGGTCATTTCTTAGTGACCTTAAACAAGAGGAATTAAGATTTTCATGTAATAAAGAAGGGTTTTTATAAATACCATCATGTGAAGATGTTTATTGAATGAAACGAATTAATTCTTGTCTGTATTTTCAAGAGATGTTAACCTTGCTTCATATCCCTTTGGATCCCAGTGACCTCGTTAAAGGATATTAGCTGTTCCCTTTTTCTTTCTAGAAAACCATAGCAATTAATGAAGAACAATCAAATGGAGATTTCTTTTGGGATACTTGTACCCTTGGTAATTTATAGTACATGGGGTAGCATTATGATCATTTAAAAGATAAATTTAATATTTATACTATTATTCTAATTTTGGAAAAATCTTACTCCTGTGCTAGTTAATATTTATGTTTTACTTAGTGTATTCCATATATAAAAATTTCAAGGCCAATTTTTAGGTTCATTTGGATAAAGCATTTGTTTATTTTTTTTCTTTAATAAACCACAACAAAACTAAGGGTGCTTTGTCTTAAATTAACCCAGTCTGTAGTAACATTGGACTCATACACAGAAGCTTATAGTCAGGTCCTCTGCAAGAACTGCCAGTGTTCCTGACTGCTCCAAGCATCTATTTTTTAATACTGAAGATCAGTATTTTCCTTGTGGTGCTGGGGACCAGATGCTGAACTGTGCACATGCTAGAGAAGAGCTCCTATCACTGCACTCCTAGATCAAAGATGCAGAGTTTGTACATACTAAGTTCAGGTTAGAGCAGAGAGCAGCACCCGGTGTATGCACACAGCCACAGGGGAAAGTAATCAAACTCCTACAGACAGTCTGCCACATTCCAAACATTCTATGGCCATTTTCTCCGGTTCCACCAGCAACTTTGCAAGGTAAATCTACTCCTAACTACAGCGAGGCTGCCACCAACTTTAGGCGTCTCGGCTACTAATTGGTGAGCCCTCTACCTGCCTTTCTTTCAGTTTGTTGCTATAACATTTCCTGGAGCCAAACTTCAAACTCAAGACTCCCAGACCCTGAAAGTTTTCACATTATTAGTATTTTTACATTATTTTAAAATTTTACATGAGACACAATTTTGTGTAGCTTGGGCAACCCTTAAACTTTTTATCCTCGGGCTGCCATCTTCCAAGTGGGATTAAAGATGTGCTTTTTTTTTTTTTTTTGCAGGGGGAGAAAAGGGTTTATTTCATCTTAGACTTCTGCATCACAGCCCATCACTGAGGGAAGTCAAGGCAGGGAATCAAACAGGCAAGGAACCCGGAGGGAGGGGCTGAAGCAGAGAGAGACCATACAGGTGCTGCTCACTGGCTTGTTCAGCCTGTTTTCTTTTAATATTGTATTTTTACATATACATTTATATTGTTATGCATATATAAAATAAGCTACCTATAGCAAGAAGAACCACAAAACAGTCAGAAATTATATTAATGCTACATTCATAGTGGTTTGTCTATTTGCATTTGGCAAACTTGAAGAAAGAGTCTTTCCTATCTTGGTGATTCTAAAATTCTGAATGTAAATCAATATCTCTTAAATCTCATCCTTATCAACTTAAAACATCTATTCAACTAAGCTTAATTATAAAACTAAACTATCTGGTCTTCAACCCCATCAGAGACTTGAGAAGGAATAAAATTTATTACTTGAATAAACAGAAAAGTGCAGGGTAGCAGCTTCCAAAGTGAAAAAATGACAGATCATTTGCTGCCTGAACAGTCACCCCAAACTCATAGAGAGAATCATGTTCAGCCTTCTGGCCCAGGATATCTGACAGACATGTTTGTGAGGTAGGAACTATTGAGGACTTGCTTACCCTGTCTTGACAGAGTTTGGCTTGATTGCATCCAAGCTTGACTATTTTAGGCAGAATTCTGTCTGTGGCAGAAATGAGGACATTTTGCCCAGTGGCTGGTTTGCCACATTTGAAGACATCTCAATAAAGAGGTTCTTTGATGTCCATCATCTTCTTTGAGGTAAGTTGGGTGGTGCCAGGAGTTAACCTGTCTTATTGTCAAAGAATCTTTAAAATAATAAAAACATCTTTAAATGCCATATTCTGTATGTCTCTGAGGTTTTTGAAGACCCTAACTATTTTACCTTATCTATCTATAGAATCGTATCTATCTGTTAAACCTAGGATGTATATTCTTCTGATAAAAATAGACTAGTAACTGACATAACCATGATTTGATCAACTAACAATTAACTTGTATAACTTAGTTATCCCAAACAGCCTGCAACAGCACTTTCTAAGTATTGGAGGGACTTGAGTTTACTTGAGTTGTGTGGGTACAATACCTCATGTTAGAGTATATATATAGTGTGTATGTGTGAAGGATAAAAAGATGTGCATCTTGAGGTCAACTGAATTTATGTATCTTTATTTAGTCAATCTGTGAATTTAGTGATTTAATTATCCATTCTCTTTTTTAATCTGCCTAATTTCTTCTTATTTTTCTACACCTTTGATCTAGCAAACATTACTTATCATCTGGAATAGTGAGATTTCTCATTTTTTCATATTTAATGACACATGGCCAACCATCATCCAAAACATTGTCCCAGTGCAATAAGGAATTAAAAAAAAATGTTTTACATGAAAAGAAGAACTTTACTTGCAAAAAGAATATTGAATTACAAGTATAAATCAGTTTTGAATATGGTGAGAATGAACACAAGCAATCTTGCTGGCTGAAATCTTCCTTAACTTAATGTAACAAGGACCCAGAGTTCTTTTCTTTTCTTTCTTTCTTTTTAAAATTTTATTACTTTATTCATATTACATCTCGATTGTTAGCCCTTCCCCTGTTTCCTCCCATTCTTCCCTCCCTCTAATTTCTCCCCTTCTCCCCTCCCCTATGTCTGTGATTGAGGGAGACCTCCTCCCCCTATATATGCTCTTAGAATATCAAGTCTCTTCTTGGTAACTAGCTATCCTTCCTCTGAGTGCCACCAGGTCTCCCCATCCAGGGGACATGGTCAAAAAAGGGGCACCAGAGTTCATGTGAGAGTCAGATCTCACTCTCCACTCAACGGTGGAGAATATCCTGTTCGTCGGCTAGGTCTTGGTAGGGGTTCGAAGCTTACTGCCTATATTCTCCTTGGCTGGTGCCTTAGTTTGAGGAGGACCCCAGGATCCAGATCTGCTTGTCATAAAGTTCTTCCTGTAGGTTTCCAGGACCCTGTGGGTCCTACTATTTCCCCTTTCTTCCATGCTACTCTTGCCTAAAGTCTCAATCGGATGTCCTCTCCTCTGACCCACTTTTTTGGTAAGTAAAGATTTTCATGGTACGTATCCCTTGGACTAGTGTTTTGATATAAGTGAGTATATACCATTTGTCTCTTTTTGCTTCTGGGTGAACTCACTCATTATGATAATTTCTAGATCAATCCATTTATCCACAAACTTCGGGAAACTTCAAACCTCTGAAGAAAGAGATTGAAGATGACATGAGAAGATGGAGGGATTTACCTTGTTCGTGGATCGGGAGAATCAACATAGTAAAAAATGACCATCTTACCAAGAGCAATTTACAGATTCAATGCAATCCCTATCAAAATACCTACAAAATATTTTGAAGATATTGAAAGATCAATTCTCAAATTCATATAGAGAAATAAAAAACCCAGAATAGCAAAAACAATCCTATACAACAAAAGATCCTCCGGAGGAATCTCCATACCTGATCTCAAGCTGTACTACAGAGCAACAGTAATTAAAACAGCATGGTACTGGCAAAGCAATAGACTGGTGGATCAATGGAATCAAATTGAAGACCCAGAGATGAATCCACACACATTTGCTCACTTGATTTTTGACAAAGAAGCCAAATATATTCAATGGAAAAATGATAGCATCTTCAACAAATGGTGCTGGTCTAACTGGATGTCTACATGTAGAAAAATGCAATTAGACCCTTATTTGTCACCATGCACAAAACTCAAGTCCAAGTGGATTAAAGACCGCAACTTAAAACCAGAGACATTAATTCAGTTAGAGGAAAAAGTGGGGAAGAGCCTGGGACACATAGGCACAGGAAACAATTCCAAACAGTACACCAACAGCCCAGGCCTTAATGTCAACAGTTAATAAATGGGACCTCATGAGGCTGAGAAGCTTCTGTATGGCAGGAGACACTGTCAGTAGAACAAAGTGACAGCCTACAGACTGGGAAAAGATCTTCACCAACCCTTCATCTGACAAAGGTTTAATATCCAAAATATATAAAGAACTCAAGAAATTAAACACCACAAAACCAAACAACCCAATTGCGAAATGGGGCTTGGAACTTAACAGAGAATTCTCAACAGAGGAATATCAAATGGCCGAGAAACACTTAAAGAAATGCTCGTTCTTGTTAGTCATCAGAGAAATGCAAATCTTTTTTTTTTTTAGATTTATTTATTTATTATTATATATACAGTGCTCTGCTTGCATGTACTCCTGCAAGCCAGGAGAGGGCGCCATATCATATTACAGATGGTTATGAGCTACCATGTGGTTCCTGGGAATTGAACTCCGGACCTTTGGAAGAGCAGGTGGCATTCTTAACCACTGAGCCATCTCTCTAGCCCCTGGACCCAGAGTTCTTACTACATGAGAGGACCTCATAGGCATTTGCAGCTGGTTAATAATGCTCTAAAACTTTGTAAAGTATTTCAAATCTGAATGACTATCACCTGAATAAATCTTTTGTGACTGTATTTTTTGCTCTTTATTATTTATTTTATTTAAATAGTTTATTCAGATTACAACCTGATTGTTATTCTCCCACTTGTATCTTCCTGTTCCCCCCCCCCTCTCCTTCTTTCACCCTATTTCCCTCCCCTAGGTCTGTGACAGAAGGAGCCCTCTTCCCCCACCATATGATCACAGCCTATCAGGTCTCATCATGATAGCCTGGAGATCTCGAAGAGTTAATGCTCCCCAGATTGCTGATTCCATAATCCTCTCTGGCCCATCAAGTACTTGCTGAACCATTCTCCATTTAGTAGCCAGAGACATCTTTTTGAAGAGCAAATCTGATCCCACTATTCTGGGGGTTTAAAACATTTCAATAACTTATCACTGATATCAGGAGAAAGACCTCAAACTTTCCATCTTGTGTGAGGCAGTCTGCCCCTCTCTTCTGTCGAACATATTGTGCTTCTCCAGCTTTCTCTGGCTTAAGTCTCTCTGGTTTACGTGCTGCAGTCCCCTCCCCCCACAGATGTTTCCCTCCTAGGCCGTTCTTCACCATAACTTATTCTGCTGAGCTTTGACAAGCTAATTCCTACTCACCCTTCAGATTAGAGAAAACATCAGAGGTTGCTTTCTTGATCTTCCAATGTAGGTCACGGAATTTGGTCTGGTTTTGCACACATTTGAGGCAACACCCAAATTTTCTTCTGTTTCTACGCCATGCACAACAGCTTCTACAACTTACCAGTGAGGTTTTATTTGACTGACTTTAGACCTATTTAGGGAAGTGGCCATGTCTGTCCTACTTCCATTCTGCCTTCGATATCTAGGGCTGCCTGCCTCTTCCTGGAAGAAAGTATTTAATGAATATCAGTTGACCGAAGATTGAATAAATAAATATTGCTCTGCCAATGCTTAGCACTCCCAGTGTGTGAGCAACTCTTTATTCATAGAAAAAATTACTCCTAGCAGTGGGGAAATGGTGGGGAAAGTTATATCTGAGCAAACAGAGAGAGGCTTAAGAAAATAATTTTGAACTAAACTAGTTTGGATACCTTTGCTTTTTATAGACTTAGCCAGCAGAATCAACAAGTCTACTGGGAATTCTATTTGGATTAGGATTCTATGAGGGATATTAAAGATGAACACTTTATCTTCCCCAGGCTTGGCTACTCTACACTAAAGCTGCTACTATTTGTAATTCTGAGAATTCAAAATACCTCCATCAGGTCAGCATTCTGTACACTTCATTTCCTGAAATAGATTTTTCTCATATCACTTCCTTTCAGCCTAAATAAATTTATTTTAAAGCTCAGGGATTGTAGGAATTATTAATTTATAAAATTGATAAGCTTTTAAATACAAAGGATCTATAAACTAAGAGTCTTGCACAATAGGTTGTTAATTTAAAACTTCCTAAAAGAAATACTATTTGAACTAAATTTAAGACGTAAAATGCGATAATTCCATTGAACACAGGGCAGCCTAAGCATAGAAACCTTTCCTTTTCTGTGAGTGAGTGAAAACAGAATTGCAACATCTTTAACAGGTAAGAAATAAAAGAGGGTAGTGCTAACTATAATTTCTTAATTTTTTTTATTATAACATATTTTATTAGAGGAGGTTAAGAGCACAGAATGTTGGCTCTTGCCATAATTAGTTCCACATCAGCAGGGCTCCATTCTACTGAATACTAACTTCCCTATCAGCACTTCCACCTTCCCTCCAAAAAATCAATCTCTAACTACAGGGAATAATCTTCAGAAAAGTGGTGTGTCATGAGCATGGCTGAGGAGGCTATAGAACCATGGGTTGTAGAAACATGTGCTTCATTACTTTCTGCTGAATTTTCAAACCATCTTAAGTAAGAGACTATTCACTCAGATGATTTGGTCAACTCTAATGAGCACCAAGAAAATGGACTGAGTTTAACGGGTGCTCTAAATCCATCTGGGTTTGTATTCCTCCTCTGCATTGTCCCCTGAAACATGAACTTCTGTGTAGTACGTGAGGGTTGGTTATTAAAGATTGTTTTCTTTTTATGTTAGTTGTAGAGTAAGGAATGCTTTTAAAATCCTGAATTTCCTTGCCTGTGATTTAAGGAGAAGTGTGGATCGCAGGACCTTGGTTGTCAGAGTACTTTCAGCACATGGATTATTTGGCTCCTTCGAGTATTGATTAATGTATGCTAGTAGATGCCTCTAATATTGAGCAATTTATGTTAGTAGATACCAAGGGGCCCCTCCCCAAATTAACAAAAACAACAGAGGATTATAGTCACTTTGATGTGAGTTTTATATTTAACATTCCAAGGGCAGACAATGAGGTCAGTAGAAACTTCTGAGTCAGAAATAGATGCCTGTTTCTATTCTGGATTAACTGATGCAGGTCCAAAGAGTTTTGTTTTGTTTTGTTTTGTTTTGTTTTGGCATAAGAAGATATACTCAGAATCATTAATCATCAAGGTATCTGGAGAGAACCTCCCGTGAATCTACACACTCTACACAGTCATATCCTGTTGTGCTACATGTTAGATGAGGTTAGAGATGAAAAAAAAAAAAAAAGCAACCAAGGCTTTAGAAAAAAGGTACATTGAGTGAAGGAGTAAGCTGGGAGAGTTTTTAGTTGCCAGTGTATTGCTTATTATTGTATGTGTGTATACTGGGAGAGGGGGGATAGACTGAGAGACAGAAAGAGATATGGTTATAGAAAAACACATTGCTCAGCAATACAAATTCTAGTGTCATGTGAAATTTCTTTCTTAATAACTCGTTAAAATTATAATATTCCACTCATTAATAAAGCCAAAGTTTAACATAACATATTCAGAAATGTATTAGACATTATAGAGCTTGTAGGAATGAGCTAACTGATGAGGGATGATTTAGTGGATGGCTGTGTGGTTGGATAAAGAGCGGCGCAGGAATGACTTATAATGGAGAAGAGGAAATCATATTATATTTGAGGGACTTAATAAAGTTTTAGTATTTTCAGTCTTGTATGTATTTTAAAACTAAAAAACAGTTGCTTATATATCTAATATTAACCATGATATACAAACAACAACAATTAGCAAATTACAAGCTGGGCATGATGGTAAAATGAGGAAGTCCTGACCCACCCTGAGAATTTCTTGACTCCTTTATATTCTTAGACTGTAAGGCTCTTACTGGATTATGTTTAAGCACAGACCATCATTAGTAACTATAGTGAATTTAAAGAAATAGGAAGTCATGAACTGCTCAGCTGGCCTCTGCTTCAGGAGCTCTTACACCATTAAGTTAAAACACCTTCTTATCTGCATGCTGACTGACCATCAGTCCACCAGTGTGTCAAACAACTTAATTTTTATTTTTTAGTGATTGGAGTTAAACTACATAGATTTCATTTCATTCATTTACTCTTGTGCATTACAAGATATGAAGAGAAGATAAAAAGCTTGTGAGAAAACTTTCAGATAATGGACCTTGTGCTACTATTATCATCTGCTATTATATATTATATATAACATATTTTATAATATATTGATATATTATATAATGCTGCTATTGGTCATCTGAGATCAAGGACTTTTTTTAGACTAAAAAATTTAGTCTGAATTTAGTATCTATTATGTTCTTCTGAAAATATCTTGCCTACCTTATGTATTTAAAAACATGTGAGAAAACAAGTTATTGAAGACAAAATAGCACAAGATCTGCACTAGGAAACATGTGTTCCCTTCCCAGTCCAGGCTCGTCTTGAGCACTCTCTGTGATTTGGCATAATTTCTGACCAAGTTCCACAACTGGATTTGGCCAGTCTTGCCTAGGAATTTAAGACGTAGTTATTTACCTTGGGAAAACATTTTTACATGTCACAGTTGCTCATTCATATGCATAAACTTGGAGATACATTGATTTAAAGAAACAATTATGCTTCATATTGCAAATAAGCTTTTTTTCTATGCCATGTGTGTTCACATTTTAGAGACTCTCCAGACACAGACCTATTTTCTTCAGCTATATATTAATTTCAGGCCTCTGTCCAGTGGATAATCCCAGTGAGATCAGAATTTCACCCCTTGAAAAAAGAAGTGGTGCTTATTGTAATTGTTCCTAAGGGATAGAGTATATGAAAAATGGAAAAAAAAAAAAAAAAAAGAGCACCATTTTCTTACTGTTGTTATTACTATTTTTCTTTTTAAAAATATATTTTATTAATTTATTCATATTACATCTCAATTGTTATCCCATCCCCTGTATCCTCCCATTCCTCCCTCCCTCCCATTTTCCTCTTACTCCCCTCCCCTATGTCTGTGACAGAGGAGGACCTCCTCTCCCTGTATATGCTCATAGGATATCAAGTCTCTTTTTGGTAGCCTGCTATCCTTCCTCTGAGTGCCACCAGGCCTGCCCATCCAGGGGACATGGTCAAATATGGGGTACCAGAATTCGTGTGAAAGTTAGTCCCCACTCTCCGCTCAACTGTGAACAATGTCCTGTACATTGTAACACATGTTAATTTTAAAGTGAGCATATGCCACATTTAAGTTTTAAGTGATGGTAAAAATATCACAGTTACACTGAAATGGTATTTGTGTGTGATTATTT
Source organism: Acomys russatus (assembly GCF_903995435.1). Lineage (NCBI taxonomy): Eukaryota > Metazoa > Chordata > Mammalia > Rodentia > Muridae > Acomys > Acomys russatus. The sequence continues at coordinate 44,486,898 of NC_067143.1, read as the reverse complement.
AAGTTAGACTTAATTCTACTACTTTGAGCTGCACACTGAATGAGACAGATGGTGCACAGGGTGATGTATACAAAAGGGACCACACACTCATTTCAAGCACAACTGTGTACAAACACAACTTCACTTTGTAGCACAAAACTCCATATTATAATAACTATAATTATTTGAAAATTTGTGCTAAGTACTATAAAAATTTAACAGTTGGTATTTTGCAACTCACATTTCAATAGTAATTTTCTTTCCTATTTTTGAGACAAAAGCAAAAAGCCCAAGGAAATAAAAATGAAGATTTCCTTTGAAGACCAATTATCTCTGAGTGGAAACACAAATACCAAGGTTTGTAAATCTCTTTTTAAAAAAGATTTATTTATTTATGCATACAGTGTTTTACCTACATGTACACCTGCAAGCTAGAAGAGGGGACCAGATCTTTTTATAGATGGTTGTGAGCTACCACGTGGTGGCTGGCGTTTGAACTCAGGACCTTTGGAAGAGCAGCCAGGATTCTTAACCTCTGAGTTGTCTTTCCAGCCAGAGGTTTGTAAATCTCTCACCGACTAGTTTAGCAATTTTTGAAGAAATAGCTGCGGTAGCACCAGGGAGCCGTACCAGTGAGTAGAACACAGATATAACATGTGCTTGCACAGAACCAATCATCGTGTAGTTCAGCAACTCATGCTTTCCCCTTCCTTTCTAAAACTCATACCTCACCCATTTTTCAGCTGGAGCTCCATTACCACGCTTCTCCACTCTGCTATTTCTGTGTTGTTATGGAGCCTGCAGACTTATTCTTTCTATGCCATTTCAAAATTCTGAGAGATAGGGCCAATACATTAATGTTGCTCATAATCATTGGGAACTGGTTTTTATTATGTGTAATAAAGTTACTTCTCTTCAGCAAGGTGAAAAAATTACTTGGAAATGGATAGCATGCAATACACGTGAGTGTATTCTGAGCATTTAGGAATGCTGAAGAAAGCATTCAGCAACTTCCCTAGTAAGTAACTGGAAGTGACTGAAAGTGTATTTACTAGTTCTTTTTTTCTTTTTTTAACTTGGGTTTTAGAGACAGAGTTTCTCTGTATAGCCTTGGCTGTTTTAAAATCACTTTGTAGAGCAGGCTGGCTTTGAATTCACAGCAAAACATTCACCTCTGCCTCAGGAGTTTTTCTTATAAATGTATTATGTACGTAGTGTTCTGCTTGCATGTACACCAGAAGAGGGCGCCAGATCTCAGTGTAGATGGTTGTGAGCCAGCATGTGGTTGCTGGGAATTGAACTCAGGACCTTTGGAAGAGCAGGCAGTGCTCTTAACCTCTGAGCCATCTCTCCAGCCGTTGAAGCCTAGTTCTTTATTCTTCTTTATGCGCTCCCTTTCCCCTCCCTCCTTTCTTTTCTCTCTCCCTCCTTCCCTTTCTGTTCCTGTCTCTGTCTCTGTATGCATGTGTGTATATGTGTGTGTGTGTGTGTGTGTGTGTGTGTGGTGCATATGTGTGAGTGTAGGTATTCACATCCCATTGAACGCTAGTGGAGGTTCGAGGATAACCTCAGGTGTCAGACCTCAAGCTCTACTTTGGTTGAGGCAGGATCTCTTGTTTGAGAATGTCTACACCCCGACTGCCTATGAACTTTTGGCAGTTCTGTCTCCATTTCCCATTCCACTGTAAAAGTGCTAGAATTACAGATGTACATCACCAGGCCTGGATTTAGGTAGATTCTGAGAATTCAAGTGGAATATATTAAGTTTGTGAGGCAAGGTCTTTATCTAGTGATCTGTCTCCTAAGCCTAGAAATCTAGCTCTTGATCACTCCAAAAGAAATGTAATAAAATCTTGGCATTATTACAGAGGGTACAATACTGGCAGAAATGAAAGGGATCTGATAAGAATTCTCTAATGAAATCTCAAAGCATACTCTTCAATTCACTTGTTAATTTAAAAGTAAATTGTCAGTTATTTCCTTATGCTGTTTTGCAATTTAAATGTCATTATACAATCAAAACAAAAATCCAATCAATCTTTCATTCCAAACAATAGCTCACTTAGGGCTTGGCTACACATAAAGTTTACAAAAGAGAGAATAACACTGATTGCTTCTCCTTCCTTCTACCTCATTTTCTCAGATACAAAGCTGTGGCAAATTAGGCCCTATTAAAACAGGAGTGCCATCCCGGGAATCCAATCTATACCTTGGCATTTTGAAAGACACTTTTGTTATTTGAAAGTTTCATTATGACCATCAATTGGTGTGAGTTGTAAGACACACTTTTAATGGGCATCTTGGTGAAGCACAGGCTATCATCCACTGGATGTATAGGACTTACAGAGGTCCAAGCTGTAGGAAGTTCAGCAGAAGTGTGGAGATTTACACTGATGCAATGGCTTTCCAGTGTAACCTTTAGAGTTGCAATCATCCAGTTCAATTTTATTTAAACACTTGCTCACTAGCAGGAGTTTTCTGGTAGTATGACGAGGTTCTAACCATCTTATTAATCTGTAGAATTATCTGAGATGACATTTTCAGAGACAGAAAAATAGCCAGGGACTTTATGCTCTGTGGTGGGGAATGGTGAAGGGCAGAGAGTTCAAAAATAAAGGAAAGACCTTTGGAAATATGAAAGCTAGTGTGAAGCAGTTCTCAACATGAGTGACAAAGAATTTGTTAAAGTATTCTAACAATGTCTTTTTATATTCTGTTTCATATTGGATACTTTTGGAAATACTCCTCTTAGGAGGAAAAAAAAAAGAATCAATATTTAAGAAGCACAAAGACTTCTTAGCAGGATCTAGGAAGATGGTGCTCATCATTTGTCACATTTCTGACCATCATTCATCCTTTCTTTTTTAAATATTTATTTTTCTTCCTTTTTTATTATTTTTCTTTTTTACATATACGTTTATGTTATTACACATATAGACAATCAGCTACGCACAGCAAGAAGAACCACAAGACACTCAGGAATTATATAAATATTACAGTCATAGTGTTTCGGCTATTTGTATTTGGCAGCCTTGGAGAAAACATCTTTCCTATCTTGGTATGCACCCATCTTTTCCTTTCCGGATCTATGGTCATCTATGATGCAGGCTGCCATCACAATGCATTTACTAAAACTGTTTAACCTGATTGCAAATGCTGATGCTGAAGTCAGGCACAAACAATGCCAATATACCAAGATAGACATGAAAGAAAGTGTTTTGTTTACTCTTTTTGTAGAGCATGCTGCCCAGAAAAAAAAAAAAAAGGTAAAATATAGGCTACCACGGACAAGGCCCAAATTTCAACCTTCCACAGGACACACAGTAAAATGAAATTAATGAATCATTTTAAAAGGACGAAGGAGTTCTTTATAACTAGATCATGGAGCTTTTCCTTCACAAGACCTTAAAATCTCATTGTCAGTTGTAGAATACTCTCATTTCCTAGCCATTTCTTTTTATGGCACAAGATGTAACTTTACAGTGTTGTGTTAATGTTTCTTTAGCAAAGGACCATTACACACACACACACACACACACACACACACACACCCCTACCTTCACATCCCAGTTGTATCACTGAGAATCATTTTAGTCAGAGAAATAGATGTTTAAATAAAATAAAGAGTTAATCCCACTTGGGACAGGTCACCAATATTTAGTTGGCCAATCCAACTTATAATAACGGTATCTCATCAAGTACATGACTTTTTTTTTTACAGTTATTTATTCAAGAGAAGTGTATAGTTGAAAAGTGGGTGGAACATCTAAAGACATATTACCATTTATATGAATTAAGATATTGCCTTGAGGAGAGGCAATGGTCTGCTTAACACGTCTATTACTAAAGAAGAAATTTCTCCTCCTTACTTTCTAAGTCTGAATTGCACTTACAGTGTCCATTGGTGACTAAATAATATAAATGGAATAAAGCTGGTGAGGTAAAGTTTTGAGGTATTTGAGTTCATCTGTTCATATGAGCTTTTCTTTTCTTTTTTAAAAATTTATTTAATTAATTTATTCAGATTACATCTCAATTGTTATCCCATCCATTGTATCCTCTCATCTCTGCCTCCATCCCACTTTCACCCTATTCCCCTCTTCTATGTCTGTGACTGAGGGGAACCTCCTCCCCCACTATATGGTCATAGGGTATCAAGTCTCATCTTGGTAGCTTGCTTATTCTTTCTCTGAGTGCCACCAGGCCTCCCCACCATGGGGAAGTGGTCAAATATATGGCACCAGAATTCATGTCCTAGTCAGTTCTCACTCTCCACTCAAATGTGGAGAATGTCCTGTCCATTGGCTAGATCTGAGTAGGGGTTTGATGCTTACTGCAAGTATTGTCTTTGGTTTGAGCAGTAGTTTGAGCAGAACCCCATGGGTCAAGATCTGTCTGTCATGATGTTCTTCTTGCAAGTTTCTAGGACCCTCTGGATCCTTCAATTTCCCCATTCTCCCATACTTCTCTCACCTAAAGTCCCAATGGAATGTCCTCACAACTATCCTAATCTCCTCGTAAGTGAAGGCTTTCATGGGACATGCCTCTTAGGCTAGTGTCCAATTATAAGTGAGTATATACCATGTGAGTCTTTCTGCTTCTGGGTTAACTCACTTAGTATGATCATTTCTTTTCTTTTTAAAAATATTTACTTATTATTTATACAATATTCTGCCACCATGAATTCCTGCAGGCCAGAATAGGGCACCAGATCTCATTATAGATGGTTGTGAGGCACCATGTGGTTGCTGGGAATTGAACTCAGGACCTTTGGAAGAACAGCCAGTGCTCTTAACCTCTGAGCCATATTTCCAGCCCCATCTGAGATTTTCTAAGTGCCTGATGTTCTTCTGGAAGATTGGGGGGTAACAATTTTGTGGGATTTAGGGGACATTGATCATTAAGTTTTTAATCATAAGTTTAATAAAAGCATTACTGATCTTGATAAAGATTAGCACTGAGAATCAGTAATGTATCCAAAAAGAGCAATTCTTGAACATTCAAAGCATGAGTGTGGACTGACCTTCTGGTTGATATTGTGCTATGATTGTGACCGTCTGCCCAGCCCCCTTCAGTGCTGCAGCTGCCTGCTCGTGAGACGCTCCTCGGAGATCAATGCCATTCACCTGGAAGACAGATCAGAACTTTAGGCATGGTACCTGCACTCTGAGAAAAGGGAAAAGAGTTTCCAAAATTAATAAGCTATCTAAAATTATGCCATGTCCCTCAAAAATCCTTTATTTCTTATTCAGGTGTTTCTTGGTTCAGTAGGTTCCATAGTCACGATTAATTTTTAGAAAGCAGAACCATGAAATTTCATCTTGTGTTTGTGGCCCAGCTTGGCTAGGTTGGGAATATTTTGTCTATCTCTGTCCACAAAGGTTTTTGTGTGTGCACTGCTACGTTCCCATGGGTTTTCCAGGTTTCTGGGTCAGATTCGCTTCTAAATTAGAGGGGAATGAAAATGAAGAGAGACACACATGATGCCCACAGACAAGTATGTGCCGACAGATTCACATATTCAGACGACGTTCTGGGGAGACTGGATGGAATGGGACTGGCTTGCTGCCAGATTCCTCTCTTTGGGTAAGTGCCTAGTCCTCTCATATGGAGCTTGGTGAGACAGCCTTGAGCCCTGTTCCAAAATAAACCTGCCTGCCCCATTTCTCAAGCACAATTCCATAATGAATTCTGACAAAATGAAATAAAGAGTGCCCGGAGTTTATTTTGCTGTCGCTCACTCCCGTTTTGAAAGGCATACTAGCAGAGAAGCAGACGGTCTGTAAAACAAGCTCCGACCTCTGCCAGGAAGAATAAAATCATCACTAGGTCAAATTCAATGAGAAGCAAAAGTTAAAACCTTTCTCTAATCAAGAGAGTCAATAAGTCACCAGGATATAGTTGCCAAGGGTTCTGTGTCTAGCTGTGAGGAGGGACAGTGGGTGGGGCTCAGAGGAGATCAAGATGCCTTCTTCATGGAAATGAACACACACTGAGTTTGGTTTTCTAACCAACACAAAGCATCCTCAGCCTGCTTCATTTTGTTTAAAGGGCAGGATGCTATGTCTAAGAGAAGAACTCAGAGTTGATAAGGGTTATCTCCATGTTTGGTATATTCTCTTGTGTAGGCCTTGGACAATCTTCTTTAACAAAGATCATGAGTAGTTAAATGGAGGCATGGCTACCACTCTGCTTCCCGACCTGGCCTGGCTCATCTGTATCCTCCAACTTTAGGTTGCTGTTCCTTCAAAACAACTCTGTCAATATCTCCTTACTGACATCTATAGTTCCTTTTGCCTCTCTCCTGGCTTTCTATTCTGGTGAACTTCCTCTCATGAGCATTGACTATGTATTCATTTTGGGAAGTCCACTGTGCTAGGCCTGGCACACTATGCCAACCATTAGATGAGTGACAGTAATATCATGTCTCTGAGTCTGATTTCTCTCACTTCAGAAGGAATGATTAGGCTATTAGAGTTCAAAGTGCCTGTGGTGGTAGACTCACACATGCTTGCTTATTTTGTTCCCATCTGGTGAGATGGAATATTTAGGAAGTATAGCCTTGCTAGAAGAAGTACATCACCAGAGACATACATTATTAGAGACAGGCTTGGAGACATTATAGCCTCACCCTACTTCTTGATCTCTTTGCTTCCTGTGTATGGTTGAAATGTGATCTCTCACCTTCTTGTCTCAGTCAGTAGACATGTCACCGGTGACATTATGGACCTTCTCTCTGGAGCTGTAAGCCAAATAAACTTTTTTAAACCCTCTATATGTTGCTTCAGGTTGAGGTGTTTCATTGCAGGAAGAGAAAAGTAACTAACAATCCCTCTCCTTGAACTGAGAAATACCAAAGCTACTCAAGAGTAAAGAATAGTCATTGTCATTGTTAAGAATGCCCAGGATACTGATGGGCCAGAAGTAGGGTTCTGGTAGCCAAAAGGGTCAGCAAAGGTAGACGTATCTAGATATTTGTCTACAGCAAGCTCAACTGCACAAATATCAGGCACCAAATAATGCCCTCCGCCACCCTACCCCCCCGCCCACACACATACCAACCCACCCCAGCAAATAAAGCCACATCAGGACTACACTCGACCTCTTCCACTGAGGTCAGACAACACAGCCCAGCTAGGGGAAAGTGACTCAAAAGCAGGCAACAGAGTCCATGTTAGAGACAGTCCCCGCTCTACTTGCTAGGGGGACATCTCTGAGACAAGCTGGAGACCTGTGACAGGGTAGGCTCCTGGGAGATGAGGAGGTGACTCTAGCTGAGACTTTTAGCAGCAGGGGACATGGAGACTGAAGTGGCCACTTCCTAGCCAGCAGGACTTCAAGTGGAGGGAGAGGAACAGCAACCACCCACAAAACCTTCAACCCAAAATTTACCTTGCCTACAAGATGTGCAGGAATAAAGATGGAGCAGAGATTGAGGGAATGGCCAAGTATTTTTAAATGGTATTTTTTTTCCTTGTAAAACAATTAATTCTTGTTTGAAAAAATGGACACTACCAAAGCAGTATTTCCAAAAACTATAGAAGGAAATATATAAGTGAATTCTCACCATTTGCACTTCCACAGGTGACATCATTTGTGTCTCTTGCTCTGAAATTCACCTATGTATTGCACGTGGCTGTGTCTGAGTTTCTATTGTTCTCATTATATACATATTTTATTACTACCTTTTAACTAATGAATTAAATATCATGTATAAATATACAACTTGTTTTGATTTTGGTTAGCATTTGGGCACCTTTCATGTAAGCTCACGTCATTTGTGTTTTTAATTGGAAGACTATGTTCCCTGTTGGGAATGCTCTAGGGTTGTTCAGTGAGATTCTTACTGATATAATTAAAATCAGTTCTTTTTTCTTTTTCTTTATTATAGTTTATTCAGATTACATTCCAGTTGTTATCCCCTCACTTGTATCTTCCCATTCCCTCCCTTCTTCCCTCTCACTTCTGCCCTATTCACCTGACCTAGACCTCTGGCAGAAGGGGACCTCCTCCCACACTGTATGACCACAGCCTATCAGGTCTTACCCAGACAGCTTGTTTCTCCTTCCTCTGTGTGCCTGCTGGGCCTCCCAACCCCTTGGGGAAGTGATCAAATAGGGGGCACCAGAGTTCATGTCAGAGGCAGTCCCCACTCTCCTCACAACCGTGGAGAGTGAGCTGTCCATTGGCTAGATCTGAACAGGGGGTCTATGTTTACAGCATGTATTGTCCTTGGCTGATACAACAGTCAGTTCCATTTTTCTTTAGCATATTTATGAATATCTTCATGAAGGATAAAAGCACTGGCTATGGTCTTTGTAAGACAAAGGGTGTATGATTTAAAATTTTTGTTATTGAACAATTAAACATTATTATTTATTTAACATATTTAAATGATTAAAGAAAATAATCTCATTTATCAGATAACATGTTGATGTAAAATGGAAGTAATATGTATACATAATACTGTATATAATATTAAGTCAGTATTAAAAAGCACAAATTAAATGTTTTTTTCTATTTTTATCTCAGGAAGTAACTGTCTTGGAGCTAGAGATGGATCAGTTGTTAAAAGTGTTGTTTTTGAAGAGGACTCAAGTTTGGTTCCCAAAATCAGATGGTACACAATCACTGAGAGCTCCATCTCCAAGGGACACACACACACACACACACACACACACACACACACACACACACACACAAATATAAATAAAAATTAAAAACCAACATAAAAACGTAGTAATCTTGATGACTTTCTGTGTGCAATACTCACTACCTTGTTATGAATATAAACCAGATTATAAATTTTTGATTAAAAGTTTAATATAAACGAAGGCGTGTTGTGTACGTCATTTCACATCTTGATTTTACACGGAGAGCTTTTTGAGTTGGTGTTTTGTTTTGAGACAGAGCCTCTCTGTGTAGTTCCTCACTACATAGACCAGGCTGGCCTCAAACTCACAGAAAGCCTCTTGCGTCATTTCCCAAGTGCTCAGATTAAAGAAGCACGCTGCTACAGCCAACCTCAGGGAGCTGTTTTAGCTACAATTTACAAATGCATGTTGATCTTATTCATTATAATGATATGTACGGTCCCAGCATTCAGCATAAAACATTCTATGTCACTAGTTCACAGTTAATGAACACAGTGGTTCATTACCACTTTTCTATTATAGCCATTTCCATAATAAACAGCAACTAATGGTAGGTTGAATAAAGTTAATTTTGATAGTCATTGTCAAATTGCCTCTAAAAACAAGGCATTACTTTATATTCCTACTAATAACATGGTTTTGTACTTTTATACTAATTAATTGCACATACCTCAACATTTGACTTTTTGCATTTTAATGAGTAAACAATTATATTTTTAGTTAGATTTCTTCAGTTATGAAAGTAAGCATCTTTTATGCTAATTGGCTATTTTAATATGTTTTTACATAAAATGTCTGTTCCACTATAGTTGCTGACTTTTTGTTTAGTTTGTTCTTTTCAAAGTTTTATTTGTATGTTTAAAAACATTAGTGTTCCCCTTAAAAATGCATTTATATTATCAAACATATTTTATGTTAAAGATTATTATTTATATTGAAAATTAAATTTCATATTAAAATATTTTACTTTCTATTAAAGAGATTATATCAAATCTATTGTCATAGAGAATTTTAATATTTATCATTTTTTTCTTTTTCAAAAGCTTTAGATTTTTCTATTATATTTTACTATCTCCAATTCATCTAATAAGTTTCCCATATTTTCCTGTAGTGTGATTATAGTTTCAATTTCACTATTGAATTTTTAAATCACCTTGAATAAATTGTGGTGTCTGGGATGAAATCAAGTGAGTGGTTATGGTTCCTTAAACTCCTAAGAACCTGAGTTGCTGGTCTTTAAATCGACGGTGTACAATCAACAGAGAGGTGAGTGAAGAACTGAAGACTATACTCTCATGACATCACCCTAGGCAAACAATCATCTACTAGCTGTATGACACTAGCTTAACATTCAGGAAGAACCTGAAGATGTTCAAGGAAATCTATCCCAATTGGGGCCGATTCCTGAGATAAAAGCTTGCTTTGGCAAGTCTTCTGGTGTTTTCCACTTCTTGGTTCCAGTTCAACCTTCTGAAGGCTCAGAGAAAACCATTTCTTCTACATGGTTTTCCAAATATTACAAAACACTAGACTCTTTTCCAAGTTGGAGCTATCCTGCTTCCTCCTCTACATCTATGTCTTAGTCTTGCTATCTCACTAGTGTTTCAGCTTACATACTTCCAGTAATAGGGCTCTCTCTCTCTCTGTCTCTCTCTCTCTCTCTCTCTCTCTGTCTCTGTCTCTCTCTCTTTCTCTCTCTGTCTCTGTGTCTCTCTATGTCTCTCTCTGTCTCTCTGTCTCTACTAGTGTTTCAGCTTACATACTTCCAGTAATAGGGCTCTCTCTCTCTCTCTCTCTCTCTCTCTCTCTCTCTCTCTCTCTCTCTCTCTCTCTCTCTCTCTCTGTCTCTGTCTCTCTCTCTTTTTCTCTCCGTCTCTGTGTCTCTCTCTGTCTCTCTCTGTCTCTCTGTCTCTGTTTCTGTCCCTCCCTCCCTCCCTCCCTCCCTCTCTCTCATCTGTACATTCTAGCTTTGGATATTCTTATGAATGACATTTTTAGAATCTTGATGCCATTTAATTCCTCATCAGAGACTCAGTTAAATGGTTTGGGTCAAAAATTACAAAAAGGGCACTCACTGTGGTTACTACCCTCCTACGTGTGCCTCATGAAATACCTAGAGCTGAACGCCAGATACAGATAATAGCTCTTCAAAAATATCCATTTGAGTTATTTCCCTTTCTAGTTTAAGAAAAGAGTGACAGCTATTGTCAAACATTTTTCTGTTTAATGGAGACAGGCAAACACCCATTTTAAAAGTTTGGGGAAGACAAGTCATAATGTTTTGGGACACAGAGAAGGTAGACCGAGGCATGTGGTAATTTTCTGGAGGAAGTATCACTGAGAAAATACCTGAATGAGTTATCCGAATGAGAATGGATGATAGCAATTTCCTCAGAAGGATACAGAAAATAAGATTTTTATCAGCAGTAATAAAATAAAGGAATGGCTTTTGTAGAAGACTACCATCTTGAAACAAGTGTAGCTAATACTCAGGGATTTAACAAAATTATTGTGAAAAAATACAAAGGGGTAGCCTAGTGGGAGAGGTTTACAGAACTGGTGCCAGGTTTCAATTAAAATCAGTCTGGTAAAAGGCACAAAGGAACCTATAGCAAATTATTTCACAGTCAGGGGTCTGGAGAGAACATGACAGTGAGGCAACTAAGAAGAAACTGGGGCCGAATCCAAAGGAGCTAATTTTTTTCCCCCAGAAAGACTATGGATAGTACGGTGCGCAGATGTAGTCGCAGTGTTTTAGGAAAATGTAGCAGAATTTTCTCTCTTCTCTACAGCGAAGAAATGACTTCATTGTTCTGAAGTAATGTGATAGATGACTATACATGACTGGGTCATGGATTTATTCAGCTACCAACGGGATGCTGGGAACCGATGGTGTGGAGGCCTGCCATCCCCTGGGGCCTCTGGGTTGTAAATTCAGTGATTTCTACAATTTAAAACTTACACCTCAAATGTGTTGTTGCAATTAGCAAATTGTTTTCCCCACCTCTCAATTTGTACTAAAGAAGGTGATATATAAACAAACAAATATATTAAAAAAGCACTCATCTCTGCTAAGTGAAGGAAGCAGAGAGACCACAAATTTTTCACTTATCTAGAGTTTGAGCCATCCCGGTGTCGGGTGTAGAGTATGTAGAGAAAGCAGGGGACCAAGGAGAGGTGTCTTGATTGCTGTGGAAAGTGGTTTTGTCAGTAGGTTTCCATGGCATATGATTTCTCCTCTCTTTCAGAGGATAACCCTGGTAATGGTGAAGTCAGTTCAAGACCTAAGTCATCAAAGACAAGATAACCAGGTGGGAGATGACGGTAAGATTGCAGATGATAAGATGAAGGCTTGAATTATGGAAACGTGAATGGAATTGAGGTATGGGAGACAGACTTGGGAGAAGAAGCAGAGGAAATAGATGGAGGTTGCTCGTGTATCTGTCCTCAAGTGTTCTGAGATCCATCTAGAATTCAAATAATATTTGTACTATTCAGTAGACTGGAAATGGGGGGCCAGAAAAATATCATAACATTTAAAAAAATTTATTCTTATTACATCTCAATGGTTATCCCCTCCCTTGTATCCTCCCATTCTTCCCTCCCTCCCATTTTCCCCTTACTCCCCTCCCCAATGACTGTTCCTGAGGGGGACTTCCTCCCCCTGTATATGCTCATAGGATATCAAGTCTCTTCTTGGTAGCCTGCTATCCTTCCTCTGAGTGCCACCAGGCCTCGCCATCCAGGGGATGTGGTCATAACTTTTAATAACAATGGTCCTGCATCAAGATAGAGATGCAGAATGGAAAGTGAGTTTGGATGAGAGAAGATCATGCTTTTTTGTTTCAGAAATGTTAAGTTTACTGTCTCCGTTGGACATCTATGGATTATTAGGCCCTTGAAAGGTATATACCAGGAGTTTAGAGAAATGGACAATGTGATAATTATTTTTGTAATTTATTTCTCCAGGGTCAGCACCTGAGCACACTAAAGCCACTTGTAAGAAGAGGTTTGCTACACAAAGTAGCAACACTCAGACCACCCACATCACTGGGCAGAAGCACGTTAGAGGGGTTTATATATGTAAAGCTGCTAGGACAGTGCCTGCCATATGGTTAGCGCATATAATGGCTGTCTGTTGTTGATTGCTCTCCAGTCACACAGGAAGTGAGACGATGACCTGGGCTAGTATAAAATTACTCCAAGAAAGAGCCAGTTGATGGACTAAGGAGATCGCTAGAGTGGTACGTTATGAGAAAGGAAATATGGGGCCCTGTAAATGTAGGCATTCCAAGTAGCAGTACTATCCTACGATAAGGCTATTCCATTTGGGGACATCCCTTCATCTCTCTGTGCCTCAGTTTCTTAATTGAGGAAGACAGACTCATACTAAATGTCTGAGGTCCCTTTCAGTGCTTAATACACAAACATTCTGTACTCAATATTCATTTTGTCGACAACTTGAGAAAAATGGTTCACTCAGCATTAAACTTTTACAGCACCCTGAAGCAAGTTGCAAAGTGAATGAACTATAAATTGCATATGAAGTAGAAATTCCTAATTAAGTTTCCTTTTCCTCCTGGAGGCTGTGGCACTTGGGAGAGAGCGATAGCACTTCTGACAGTGGTTGCCTGAGAGCTTGAGACTAGAATTCTAGAACACAGGGAAAATGAAAAATTGATATTGGATATTTACGTGTCTTAGAAGTTAAGCATTAACATTCCCTTTAAATTTGGCTCAGTGATGCAGAAAGCAAAATATTATATCTAAAAAAAAAGATTTTAAAATGCCTGAGCTTTGCCAAAGGCATCTGTAAGAGGGCTGATCACTTTGTAGTCTAGTCTGTAACTGAACATCAGCCTAGTTATGCAAACCCAACTTATAGAATAAAGTGCCAGAAAGAACTTTCAGGACCCATGTACTCATACGAAATAATAGCTATCTGTTATGAAAGCCTAGAAGCAAAGGGCACCTGAGACCTTGCCAGTTACTGCACAAACCTATGATCTAGTTACCATCTCCAATGCTGAACAATTTCTTACCTAGAGGCTGATAAACCTATATTTTTACTTTACATTTTCATTTCATGTCAAACATGTGCCCCAAATCCATTTTCTCCAGAACCCAGCTTCTCCCCCTTACTCTCAACAGATAACAATACTACATCCACCACTTGAGCCCCTCAATGAAGAATCCTCCTTCTCTACCCCTCTTATCTCCTTACGTGATCCCTCAGCAGCGCTATTGAGTCTAGCTAGAGACCCTACTAGAACTCTCTTTTCCCTCTCCAATCTCTACTTCAGCAGCCTGCCAGTTCTCCCCAGGGTATAGTGGGAGCCTATGAGTTACATCTGTACCTGGGACTGCCTCATGCCCACCCCCACCCATTTCCTTTTCACCAGCCAGATATCATAAAGTTCATATCTTGCCTTTCCTCATCATCTTTCCATTGGCTTCTTGTTCATTTGATTTGAATGGAATCCCAACTCCTGGCCTTGCTCCATGCCCATCCCTCTGATTCCATCTCACATCACTCTTTGCTGGTTTTCCACAAGCACATTCATTCTCTTTGACCTCAGCATAAGTCTCCCTCAGCCAGAAGGCATCTGTGGCAGAGATCTGCATAGCTGGAATATTCTTTGGCCTCTTTTTCCCCCTAAATCTCAGATTATTTGCCAGTTTCCTAGAGCATTTTGCTTGTGCTCCCTCAAACTTAACCTTGTTCGTCTTGGACAGACCCTGCTTTAAACTCTCACAGAATTCAGATCTATTTGATAGTTTATCTCATTTACACATTAAAAAAAAAAACCAACACCTTCCCTATCTCTTTACCTCCTTACCCTTAATAGTTAGAACACGATGTAGAGGCTAGGTAATAGTCCCTCAATTGATAAATGTTTATAACCATTACATGACATAATTTTACTTATGTAATAAAATTTTATTTGACAATTAATTACAATTTACTTATAATAAACCAGGTACTGTTAAGAGACCTTTTCATGGGACATGCCCCTTGGGCTAGTATGCAGATATAAGTGAGTATATACCATTTGATTCTTTCTGCTTCTGGGTTAACTCACTCATTATGATAATTTCTAGCTCAATCCATTTATCCACAAATTTCGGGAATTCCTTGTTTTTAATAGCTGAGTAGTATTCCATAGTGTATATGTACCACAGTTTCTTTATCCACTCTTCTACTGAGGGACACTTAGGCTGTTTCCATGTTCTGGCTATTATGAATAAGGCTGCTATGAACATGGTTGAGCAAAGTTTCTTGTTGTGTGCTGGAGCATCTTCTGGGTATATTCCAAGGAGTGGAATAGCTGGGTCTTGAGGAAGCCCTATTCCCATTTTTCTGAGATAGCACCAGATAGATTTCCAAAGTGGCTGTACTAATTTGCATTCCCACCAGCAATGAAGGAGTGTTCCTCTCTCCCCACATCCTCGCCAGCATGTGGTGTCGCTTTCACTTACCAGGAAACTGGGACAGAGGGGAAGGCATCCTATTGGGACTCTAAATGAGAGATGCATGGGAGAATAGCAAAATAAAAGGATACAGAGGGTCCTAGAAACCTACAAGTAGAACAATATGATAGGCAGATTTGGGCCCAGGGGTCCCGCTCAAACTAAGGCACCTGCCAAGGACAATACAGGAGGTAAACTTTAAACCCCTTCCCAGATCTAGCCAATGGTCAGAATATTCTCCACAGTTGAGTGGAGAATGTGATATGACTTTCTCACGTACTCTGGTGCCTCACATTTGACCATGTCCCCTGGAGGGGGAGACCTGGTGGCACTCAGAGAAAGGACAGCAGGTAGCCAAGAAGAGACTTGATACCCTATGAGAATATATAGGGGGAGGTGATCCCCCTCAGGAACAGTCATAGGGGAGGGAAATAATGGGAAAATGGGGGGGGGGGGAGGAATGGGAGGATACAAGGGATGGGATAAACATTGAGATGTAACAAGAATAAATTAATAAAAAAAAAAAAAAAAAAAAAAAAAAAAAAAAGAGACCTTTTCATGACTTTGTCTTCCTGAAGGAATACTGTAGTCATGGAAACATTCCTTGAGGGTGAGGCTTAAGGAGCTTTACTTCTGCAAAGCTCTATGATGATGGACGAACAGTCAGATGTAGGCTGTCTCCTGATGATGCAGCTCTTTATTTTCTCTATGTTGTACTAGAACTTCATTAGTTGACCAACTGTCTCATTCTTTGGGACTCGGCAGTTATGATCGGTGGAACAGCTCCAGACTTCCCTTTGACCAACACACTTGAGGGAGAATATCTACACATGAGGGCAGTGATCTGTAAAACATGTCATAGCTCCACTCTCATTTCAAAGCCATGTCCATCTTTTTTTTTTTTTTTTTGTTTCATCTATGCAGTGTAAGCTGTGTAGGGCTGTAGGTGTAATGGTGGTACCCATGACGATAGAGATGCACGGGCGAGTAACCTTGGAAACACTGCTGCCAAGGAACCTCTCACTTTTGTTTTATCTCACACACCAGGTAAAGTGTGAGACTTCAGTGCTCGCCTAAACACCTTCTCTAAGATCTACCGCAGCAGTCACCTCCTACCTCTCTCTCCAAACACTCCATCCTGGGCTGAGAAAGGTGTATTTGAGACTGAGTCTCCTAATTGGAGCCAGAGTCAAGGCCATCTTTGATGGATCCTGGTAATAAGTCAGCCTTAGAATTTGATCAAAATTTTAATCCTCTGAGTCACCTCCCAGACCCATTTGGTTAATTTTAAAATGTGGAGACTGCCTGGAAGCCTGTATTCTTTTTCCAAAATTCCTTTTTGGTATGTATGAGGTTGCTATGTGGCTGACATTGTGTTTTCACTGAATTACTCTTCTGTTAATGACCATCAACAGGGAACTGGGTAAGCAGATTGCGAAATATTTAAATAGCAAAATATGTATACCCATTAAAAGCAACAACATATATGTCTAAGATTCTGAAACTGAAAAATGTCCATGATATATTGCCTAGTCAGAAGAAAGTTTTAGAAGGGTGTTTATATATAATTCCAATTTTCTATTAAAAACAGCAGTAATAGATGCTTTAAAGGGAGGCGGTACTAGGGCTGGGTGGGAGAGAAACGATGTAGTAGAAGCTTATGTTTCTTTTTAAAGCCTATAGTAAGGTCTGTGTGATTTTTAAGTCATCACAGGTAACCATACCAATATTATAAAGTTATAGCATAAAGCAGTTTTCCTTTTTTGTTTTTGAGACAGGGTGTCTCTGTGTATCCTTTGCTGACCTGGACTCACGTTATAGACCAGGTTGGCCTAGAACTCACAGCGATCCGTCTGCTTTTGCCTACTTGAGTGCTGGGATTACAGGCATGTACCACTGTGCCTGGCTGCATGAAGCAGTTTTAATGACTGAGTTTGAAGTTTGTGTTCCTTTGACCCTCAACATAATTTTCATATTATGTTCCAATTCCAACTGAACTTTAAGTTGTCTACATTAGAGTTGAAAGCAGCAAAGAAGGTTCTTTCTACTCATCCCAGAGTGCCATCTGTTAGGTTCATTAAGTCACTAACTAGGTTTTTATAATTTCATTGCTTAATCTAGATAGATGCAAAGGCTCACAATCAGATTGCATTTACCACCACTGTTGAAGAACAATACTTATCAATCGACTTTCCCTTCAAATTGTCTTCTTGTTTTGTTCTTATCTGATTTCTTGCACAAGCCCTGAGTATTGAGCCAGATTATTATGGTAGATTTACTTTCCAATTTATTTTGAGGAATTTCAAATAGTGGAACACTTTGAGAAGAACATACTGAAATTTCACAGAAATTTTATTAAGACACAACGGTGCTTACAGTTTTAGAACCTTTGTTCTCCCTTTCTCACTCCTTTCTTTAATTCTTACCAGTTAGGACGGTGAGAGAGGTACAGAGGCACACCCTCTGTCACCTTTTCTGAGCAACTTGAATATGTCACAGACCTTACGTCACTCTCATTATTATATTGAGCCCTTTGTATATCCTAGCCAGTCTACTTTCTTCCAAATGTGAGTGTTCACATTACACATGAGGCAGATGCACCTCTTCTGTGCTCATACTTGCAGGTTATATGCAAATATCTTTTCTTTTAAAATATATATTTTGAATATTTTATCATTTTATTTTATGTTTATAGGTGTCTTGCCTGCATGCATATCCGTGCATCACACATGTGCAGTGACTGCAGAGGCCGCAAGAATGTATTGGATTCCCTGAAACAGGAGTTACTACTATGTGGGTGCAGGGAGCTGAACCCCACAAGTGCTCTTACCTGTATGTGTGTATGTATGTATTATTTTTATGTGCATGGGCATGCAGTGAACAGCAGAGGGTGTCGGTCACCTGGATTTGGAGGTACAGGTGGCTGCGAACCTCCATGTGGGTGCTAGAAAAAGAACCCAGTTCCTCTGCAAGACAGTAAGTGTTCTTTACCACAGAGTCAACTCTTCAGCTCCAAGTGCAAGTTTCTTGTCCTTTTATTTTAGGCTTTCCATAATAAGGTGTTTGCTACAGCTTTTTACTCTCTGCAGCTCATACTGTGTTTTGGCATGAGCAGTATCACAGTTGGCCTTATCTAATCTGCCCATGTCATAAGTACCCTGACTCAGGCCCAGGGAATAAACCAGCTTGCCAGTATCATTTACCATATTTGTGACACAGTGTCAAGATGAAAATTTTAGTATTTAGTACTGTATATGACACACCTCCATCTCCTAAGCAAACCTTTTCTGTAGTCACTAGCTATCACTCGTTCACTATCCTGACTTTACTCTCTGTGGATCTATTCCTGGTCCCAGCTCTGCTTTCCATTTCTGCAACTCCCCCCGGTGCCTTCATTTTTTCTCAAGTCAAGGTTAAGTTGTACATTTCCAGCTTTGCTGTCATGCTGATGGTCAAATGCTGTTCACCTGGTCAGCAGCTGTGTAAGCCAGCAGCATCACATAGTTTTCTTTTCCTTTGGTGGCTTATTATTTTTTGAGTAATGAAAACAATTAATAATAATAACACTAGTACTAGAATTTGTAGACATTATAGACATCTTTCTATCCTAGCATTCAGGTAACAATTGATAATTATATAATTCCTCTCTATGCCCCCCCACCCTTCTATAGTCCTGTCTCTTACATGCATGTATATGCAAGCCAATGACTATATAATCATTCAAAACCACACTATTTTATTTTACCGTCAGATATAGTTATTGCTTAAAAATTAGATCACACTATAGACCTTATTCTAGTATTTGGTTTCTTTATCTATTTGTTACTGTCCTTATGAATAAATATCAACAACTAGACTGTGGTCTTCATGAGAGCAGCTCCCTCAATTGCTGGGAATACAAGAAACCTAAAGCAACTGAAGGAGCTGCTCTCAGTTTCTTGTATTCCCAGGATGGTACACAAACTGTAGTCACTCTAAGTTACTACTGAGGGTCAGCAGACTTCTTAGTGTCTAATTGTCTTCCCCGGCTCCGAGGAAGTCTGAAGATCCACAGACCCTTGTTCCTCTGGAGAAGTATTACGAACCACTCTGCCAGGGACTTGGTGGTCATTTTAGCAGCTAATAATGAAAAGATGACAAACTAGAAAAGAAAGGGAAGTGAGAAGGATGAATAGAGGAGATACCCAGGAACCCACAGGAGGCAACTGAGCGTCTCCAGGGTGGACAGAGCTTCCCACCTCATCGCTGCCTTCTTGAATTTGTCATCTTTTGAGAAGTGTTAGATGAACAACACAACACACAGTGTTGTGAAGAGTTGGTGATTTTATAAAAGATTTCTGAGCAGTAGGAGATTTAGAGAAAGCTATAGAAACATTTCAAACTCCAGAAAAGGCAAGAAGAAATTCAGAGGAGAAGCAATGACTGTCCGCAGGAAGCCTTGTCCTGAAGCCCGCTTTTCTGTCTCTTTCTCCACTCTCTTCAAGCCTTCATAAAGTAGCCTTGGCTGTGCTCAGTGTTTCACAAGTCCCCAGTGGGTATTGCAAGCATCAGAAAAATGTCCACTTACATAGATAGGGAAGGGTTCTTTTTTTTCCCCTCCTTTCCAGCCCTTCCAATTTAGTAAAGAGAACTCTGCTCCCTACAGAACATTGCTCAAGCAGTGTCTGAGTTTCCATGGCTAGTTGCTGGAGCTCTGGACATGAACCGAGCTGTAAGGCCATCTTCCTTTAATTACAAAACAGCATCAGGAAATCACGCTCATTGCCATGGTTCAGTTATCAGAACAAATTAAATTATAGGTAAATGGGATCAAGAATCAGGAGAGTGGAAAAGGAGAGAGAGGGGTGATACACAGGGATATGTGTAGACTTCACACAGAGGACTCTTTTGTTTTGTTTTGCTTGTTTGCTTGTGTTTTGTTTTTCTCAAGATGAGTTTCTTTGTGTAGCCTTGGCTCTCCTGGAACTTGCTCTGTAGACTAGGCTGGCCTCTAACTCACAGACATCTGCCTGCCTCTGCCTCCTGAGTGATGGGATTAAGGGCATGCACCACCACCACCAGGTGACAGATGGCTTTTTTTCAAAATGGCCTGTGACAAGAATTTGAACATGGAAGGTGATTATTAATAAAGATGCCACTAGTAATCCTATATTGATTAAGAAGGTATTAATATTAGGCTTTCTGTTTCTAGCTCCTCCAAAACCTAGACTAAAGACAACTTTTGAAATGAAGATACTGAGGCACAAGAGTGATCAACACATGCATCCAAACTAACAGAGTGAGGACAAGGGCTTCTGACAGGGTGACATACAAGCTGTCCCTTTTTCTACTGCTCTGCCCTTTTCTTCTATAGTACCTGCTGCTTCCTGCCTCAGGTTTGGAGGTGGCACCCTGCCTCAGCCGCCAATGCTGAACTAACTCCTCTCCATGCACAGGACGCCAGGATCCCTCGCTCTATTAAAGAACAGCAGTCCCAGCTCTTGCCAGTGCCCGTTATCACCATGAGTTAATGCTTTTTGTCTACAGAAAAATCCCTCCAGGCACGTGAGATTCCTATCTGGAGGAGTGGCTTCCCTCCGAAGCCAGTGGTTCAGTACACGGGGCTACTCCTCTCAGCTGTTTTGCACTGTCGGGCGTCACAGAAACCACAACAGCCTCCTTGCATATCTTAACACCAAATTCTTAATAATCCTATGACTGGTTCTCACCTCCTGGCCCATCTCCCTCCTTAAACTATAGGTTACGCTGGGTCAGTTTTGAGAGAACCCGATATGGGGTGGAGCCACATCAGTGAGATCAGGTTGACCAGCATAATGTCAATGAGGATGGCGCTGCTGGAGGGTGGGGTGGCGGTACAGGAGGTTGCAGGAGACAGGGACCTGCAACTCTAAACCTTCACCTACCACGTTCCAGTTGTCAGCCCGAGAATAAAACACACACAACTAACCCTCGCTGTGACTGTCACTGAGAGTTTCTCAGGACTCAAAATGCGTCTCTGGATCTTGGAACGTCCCATCTTCTAGCTTTCCTTTTTCCATCAAGCACTTAAACGCAGCTGTAACGATTTCCCTTTTGTAAACACATGCCATCTGGAAAAGTCACCACTCAGACGACTCTGCAAACTGGGAGTCCCTTCATTCTTGGGCACGGTTTTTCTTTGTTCCTCATTCCCGGTTTCTGTCTGTTCTACACTTAGGCCTCACCTCTATGATGTTCTCCTGATCAGTGCGTCCCAGAGGGACCACATTTACTCACTTCCGCTGCCTCACCTTCCTCTTTTTAGTTCCCGAGCTGATTCCTCCTGCTCTGTCGAGAGCGCAGACTGAAGTGATATGTTTACTATAGAATTTTTTTTATAGTTGCATTATCCACTTGAAGTCCAAACTTAGTGTGAAAGGATCATAAAAGTTCCTTAATCTCGTCAAAACAACTAAAATGACGAATTAGCTTTCAAATGGGAACAAGCCAAAGGAAACTTGTTTTCCCATACTGAAACAGCAAGATGATCCAGACTAGAGTTATGAGTTATGAAATATTATCTCACACTGTCCTGTGCATATATAATTTCTGGGCCCCCCGGGAACCGCTTTCGACACTCAGTTAAGTCCATTGCTGTCTAATGTGGAACCCTGCTGCACATCAAAGAGTGGATCCCACGTTCAGTCTGCTCCTTAACACCATCATCTTGATCGCAGCCTGGACTTCTTTCTTTATCTTTTGTCATTCTTTCCTTTCCTTTTTGTTGTATTTAAGTAGAATCTTGCTCTGCAGTCATGCTGGCCTCAAAGTCCTCCTATTCAGCCTCTTTCATGCTGGGTTCTTCATGTGTGTCAACACATCCAGCTTCCTTTACTCTTAACAGTATAAAAACATCAGTATGTTGCTGAAATGTTGGTATGCCTCAAACATTGGGGGCGGGGGGCTGTAGGAAACAGAAGGCTCAAGGACACCTGGAGGACACAGCTCACAGAATCAACTAAGCGGAGCTCATAGTGACTCACAGAGACTGAAATGACAACTACAGAGTCTCCATGGGACTGTGCTGGGTCCCCTGCATACATGCTGTGGTTGTTTAGCTTGTGATGTTTGTGGAACACTTAACAATGGAAGTGTGGGGTGTCTGACTCTTCAACCTGCTCTTGGGACCCTTTTCCCCTGCTGGGCTGCTTTGTCCAGCCTTGATATGAGGGTTTGGGCCTAGTCTTATCGTATCTTGTCATGCTGTGTTTGGTTGATATCACTGGAAGCCTCCTCTTTTCTGAAGGGAAATGGAGGATCAGTGGATCTGGGGGAGAGGGGAGATGGAATGGGAGAGCTGGGAGAAGTGTAGGGAGGGGAAAACTGTGGTTGGAATGCATTGTGTGAGAGAAGAACAAATAAATAAATTTTACAATCTAGTTTAAAAAAGATTTTGCTATGGACTTAAGAAAATTCAATTCAGAAAATTGAAGAAATGCTTAGAGGAAAGATATTTGGAAAAATGTGAAAACCTTGACTATTATATTAAATAGTAGACAATTATGCATGCAGAACTCCTATTTGCAAAGAATACATTATTTGTAAATATTGCTTTTCCAAAAGGTAGGTGTAATGAGAAAGTGAGGTAAACAAGGAAAAGGTGTGGCTTTTTGTATGACTATGAGACCAATAAATGTTCGTAAAATATATATAACTCACCAAGAAAATACATGAATTTTTGGGTGTGGTGGTGCATGACTTTAATCCCAGCACTCAGGGAAGCAGAGGCAGGCAGGTTACTGTGAGTTTGAAGCCAGCCTGGTCTACAGAGTGCATCTAGGACAATGAAGGTTAAACAGAGAAGTCCTGTCTTGAAAAAAGAAAACAGGTAATTTATGCTGTATTTTCTAGAAAAAAGTGACTATAAAAATGTTATATTTAATTTTCTTTAGCTTGTGATCTGATCTTATAATTTTCTTTTCAGAACACCAATTCACCTAAATGTTAGTAAATAGGTTTGTTTTCAAAGGCAAACTTATATTTGGCCACTGTCTGACATCTGGAAGTTCCAGGCTGATATTAATTTCCACCAAGTACTGTATGCAATAAAAACAAGCAACAATTTCTCTGAAGAAAGTAAGTGATGCTGCAGCTCTTTTTAACACCTGTGTACATTCACACACACACAGTTGAAAAACGTAAATGTTAATTTTGGTGAGTCCTCTTATGTTATCATAGGCTCCAAAACCCAGTGACAGCTATGATTTTGAAAGTGTTCATTGAATGTGGCTCTACTCTCTGTCACCATTTAGCATTAGAACTTTGTGCCTTAGTTATTTTATTTATGAAATAAACAAATATATTGTACAAAGGGATCTCTTTAAATGTCTCTGTAGTTAGAATTCTGTGATAGTGTGTGTGTGTGTATGTGCATGTGTGTGTGTGTGTTTGAGAGAAAGAGAGAGAGAGAGAGGAGAGAGAGAGGAGAGAAAGAGAGAGAGAGAGAGAGAGAGAGAGAGAGAGAGAGAGAGAGAGAGAGAGAGAGAGAGAGAGAGAGAGAGAGAGAGAGAGAGAGAGAGAGAGAGAGATTGTATGTATGTGTTGTATAGTGCTTGATTTTGCAAAGAACCGTAAACGTCTCCTACTTTCTTTCATTGCAAAAACCATATATTTATTTCCTTGCCAATTGATTCTAGCAGTACCTTTTTGTTTTAAAAGAACAGGTCCTCTGCCATGTCCCAAGCTTGTACACATTTAAGAGACAGCCTTTGCTGTCGTAACCTTTTGAGCCATCTTGATGGCCCATGACATCATTTAGACAAAGCATTTCTTTTTCCTTTCTTTCTTTTGTTTTTTGTTTTTGTTTTTTGAGACAGGTTCTCTCTGTGTTAGCGTTGGCTGTCCTGGACTTACTTTGTAGACCAGGCTGGGCCTGAACTCACAGTGATCTGCCTGCCTCTGCCTCCTGAGTGCTGGCGTGCACCACCACACCCAGCTGAGAAAGCATTTCTTACTGTGTTTTCAATAGAAAAATTGCCCTGCTTCCACTTCTACCAATTTCCTTCCTGTAAGTGCTTTGTTTTTGTTTTTAGTGGTTGTATGTGCAAGAAACATTTATGAGCAGGTTAGGGAGATAGTGCAGTCAGTAAACTGTTTGCCACACAAACGCGAGGACCTGGATCCAATGCTAAAAACCCTGGTGGTGGTTTGAATGAAAATGACCCACCTAGGCTCACAGGGAGCGAGACTATTAGGAGGTGTGGTCTTTTTTTTCCCTCTTTTTCTTTTTTTAATATATTCTTGTTACATCTCAATGGTTATCCCATCCCTTGTATCCTCCCATTCTTCCCTCCCTCCCATTTTCCCCTTATTCTCCTCCCCGATGACTGTTCCTGAGGGGGATTACCTCCTCCTGTATATGCTCATAGGGTATCAAGTCTCTTCTTGGTAACCTGCTATCCTTCCTCTGAGTGCCACCAGGTCTCTCCCTCCAGGGGACATGGTCAAATATGAGGCACCAGAGTATGTGTGAAAGTCATACCCCACTCTCCACTCACCTATGGAGAATGTTCTGCCCATTGGCTAGATCTGGGAAGGGGTTTAAAGTTTACCACCTGTATTGTCCTTGGCTGGTGCCTTAGTTTGAGCAGGACCCCTGGGTCCAAATCTGCCTATCATAATGTTCTACTTGTAGGTTTCTAGAACCCTCTGGATCCTTCTGCCTTGCTATTCTCCCATGCTTCTCTCATCTAGAGTCCCAATAGGATGTCCTCCCCTCTGTCCCAGTTTCCTGGTAAGTGAAGGCTTTCGTGGGACATGCCCCTTGGGCTAGTATGCAGATATAAGTGAGTATATACTATTTGACTCTTTCTGCTTCTGGGTTAACTCACTCATTATGATCATTTCTAGCTCAATGCATTTATCCACAAATTTCGGGAAGTCCTTGTTTTTAATAGCTGAGTAGTATTCCATAGTGTATATGTACCACAGTTTCTTTATCCATTCTTCTACTGAGGGACACTTAGGCTGTTTCCATGTTCTGGCTATTATGAATAAGGCTGCTATGAACATGGTTGAACAAATTTTCTTGTTGTGTGCTGGAGCATCTTCTGGGTATATTCCAAGGAGTGGAATAGCTGGGTCTTGGGGAAGCCGTATTTCCAGTTTTCTGAGATAGCACCAGATAGACTTCCAAAGTGGTTGTACTAGTTTGCATTCCCATCAGCAATTCTGAACTTCATATGGGAAAACAAAAAACCCAGAATAGCTAAAACAATCTTGTACAATAAAAGGTGCTCCGGAGGAATCTCTATACCTAATCTCAAACTGTACTATAAAGCAATAGTAATTAAAACAGCATGGTACTGGCATAGGAACAGGCTGGTTGATCAGTGGAATCGAATTGAAGACCCAGATATGAATCCACACACATATGGTCACCTGATTTATGACAAAGAAGCCAAATCCATTCAATGGAAAAAGGATAGCATCTTCAACAAATGGTGCTGGTCTAACTGGATGTCTATGTGTAAAAAAAAAAAAAAAAAAAAATGCAACTGGACCCATATTTGTCACCTTGCACAAAACTCAAATCCAATTGGATTAAAGACCTCAACAGGAGGTGTGGTCTTATTGGAGTAGGTGTGGCATTGTTGCAGGAAGAGTCATTGGCAGTGGGCTCTGAGGTTTCAGATGCTCAAGCCAGACCCAGTGCCTCACGCTCTCTTCCTGATGCCTGCTGATCCAGATCCAGAACTCTCAGCTCCTTCTTCAGCATGATGTCTGCTTCCATGAAAACATGTTTCCTGTCATGATAATAATAAACTAAACCTCTGAACTATAAACCACTCCAATTAAATGTTTTCCTTTATAAGAGTTGCCATGGTTATTGGGTACGATGGCGCACACCTTTAATCCCGGCACTCGGGGAGGAAGAGGCAGGTGGATCACTTAGAATTCAAGGCCAGCCTGCTCTATAAAGTGAGTCCAGGATAGCCAAGGCTACACAGAGAAACCCTGTCTCAAAAAAGTATAAACAAACAAACAGTAAAAAAAAAAAAATTCTGTGGTCATGGTGTCTCTTCACAGCAATAGACAACCCCCATTGGGGACTTTGTGGCCTCCAGCCTTGTTGAATTAGCCCATGCCAATGACATACCTAGTGTGTTTCACAAGAAAAGATGCATGGCTTCTATTAAAAAAGAGCACAACTTGATCTACTGGCTTTTGAAATGCCACGAGGTACTATGTTTCTGCAATTCCTTTAGAATTACTGAGAACTGTATCATCCCAATAGTTAAGATGAATTTATTTAGCCTTGGACTTAACTTATACTACTGCTGAAATGCTGAGATTGCTTACTGTATTCCTCACACTTTGACCCCATCGTGAACCACTGCATTTGACCTCACTGAGAGAGTGCAGAAAGAAAGCTGAAAACATTAGCCCCTTCGGCGCTACCGAGCTGAGAACTAAAGTGTGAAGATGCACTAGAAGTGAGAGCATGTGGTAGGAGCCAGGTCATGTCACCAGGCTCAAATGAAGCAGTCGCTTAGCCATTGGGGACATTTGCTCTTAGAGCTGAGACCAGCGCAACTTGTAGAGCCATTAACTTTGGGCCAGCTGGTGTCCACAAAGAAGATGAACCACTTGACACTGGTAACTATGCTGGGGGATTACACACCCCATGGTACAATGAAGTCCCACAAGAATGTTTGAGCCAAAAGTCATTGACTTTATTTTACAGATGAGGAGACTCAGCAAAGGTCCGCGCAAGCATCTTGTTTGTAGAGAAGCTGGGTTCAAATTCTGCTCTGATTCTAAAGGCTTTTTGAAAATTAGAAATAAAAATAATCTAGTTACCATGGAGACCAGAAGGCAGGAGTACTTTGTGATAAGCTCTCTGAATCCTAATGGGTTTTCCACTGGCTTTTACATAAGCAACTACAACGTGAGAGGTGAGATGCTGTTGCCTATATCATGCTTAGTGGAGCGAACATCCACAGAATGATCACTAGCCTAGGCATGGAGACTGAGCTCGAGTAACTTGTTGGTCATGATGCAAACCTACCAACTTCACAGCTTCTTTCTCATCAGTACCCCTCTGCATGTGCTTGTGCCTCCTAGGCCAGTGCTGATGACGACTTAGCATGCATTTCATAGAGCAAGGCCTGACAAATGTTTCAACAACCACCAAAATGACGGCCAGCATTGACTAACTCCTTCCTTGTGTCAAGGGAACTCAAGCATAGGCACTGTCTTGACTCTGTCTCACAGCAGCCCTATAGGCCTTTCAGCATAGTGGAAATGGTCACACCATCCAGTTCCTGTAATGAAGATCTGAGGGTACTGAGTGACATGGCAGGAGTGAAAGTCTTAGTATGTCTGCCCTTGACAGTCATCAGCGTAAGAAGAGAGGTGAAGAGACAGCTACCCCTGTGTGGAATGCACACTCTCACTGTCCCCACACCTCTGCAGGGACACAGAGCTCCTTGGGGAGAGGAAACAATTTCCACAGCTCCCAAGCTGAAGAGAGTCACTGGCATTTGCATCCCACTCGTGGACTGCTCAATCAGGATGTACAGTGAGGACGAGATGGAAGAAAGTAGCAGGTGAGCTACAGGCCAAGCTTTCTGGAGTTTGCAGGGTAAAGCCATTTGGATTTATAAAACCTTCACTTTGCCTGCTATAGGTAGCATGCAAAGCTGTACCTGGTATGTGCTGGCCTCTTAGGGACCACTAAGAGGTACTATTAGTACTTATTTAGACTAAGGCAGTGAAAGAGTTTGGCCAGCCTTTTGTGAACCATGAAGTTCAAGTTTTACAAGCACATATCCACGTCAGTGCTTGAATGCCCCGATTTCTGCAATCATTAGTTTAGCTTCTGCCAAGTCAGAATCACTCTTACTTCCCAGGCACCAAACGTGGACCTCACTCCATCTAATTCTTTTTATATTTTTTATCATCTGAACCACAGTCCCATACTGAAGCTCAAACTGGCTTCAGACTGAAGCCAATCCTCCTGCCTCAACATCGAAAAGCACTGGGATTGCAGGTCTGATCCTCTCTCGCTATGGCTAACTCTTACTCCATTCTCCTTTACCCTTGCCTTAGTCCCTTCTGTAATTTGCTCTAATACTTCACGGTCATGATCCTTAGTCTGTGGCTTCTTGTTTCCGCCATAAAAATACAGCAACTGAAATGGCTCATGCAACCTAGGTATGGTGTAGCTGGCGTAGAGGACAGAAGGATGTTCCAGGGTTACCTGCCTGTAGACTGAGATAGACCCCTGGGACAGCATCACCAGATGGCATCTTATGGTCACCAAAACACACAGTTTTAACAAGGACAAGCTGCCAGCTCTACACTGCTGGAAACAACTTTGTCATCCCTCCTTTCTTCCTCTGTGTGATCCAGGAATGTGAGATGCCTAATATATTTACGTACTTAGTAAAGCTTTATAGATACTTTGACTTCTTACAGCTCTGCACTCATTTAATGCCACTGCATCTGAATGATTTTATAAAGAAAATGGGAAAAGAATGTATTCCCTGGTGGTGTAGTAGGAGGCACGTGTGAGATAATATTTGGAGTGCTTGGAGATGTGATTATCACAGTTAATCTAGGTTTTAATTTCACACTAGAAAGGTAATTACAACTGTTAAACCCATAATCATGGAAACTACAGCCCACAGGTCCTATAACTACCGCAAACATAAGATTATCCATACACATTTTAATCAGAAGAAAGGGAAAACATTTTTCTATTCTCTCTCCACCCCAAAGGATGCTCAGAGTTTGAGTATGTTGCCCTCCAGTGGTTGCTAAGTGGAAGACACGCTATTAGAAAAGACTAGAGATGTAAGGTGAAATACTAAATACTCCTCCAAATCAGCTTAGATACACACATTGTTGTCAGTTGGCAACACCTAGAAGATCAGTGATATGTACACCCGGCCCTTCTCACTACATATGTACTAGGTGTGTGCAATCTTGGCCAACTATTATATTCTGAGGTCTTCACTCAGCACCTATTTACTTCAATTAGCAGTCTAACTTTATTCACTGTATTTATATGATATTCATAATGTGTCAGGTGAAGAAGAATGACATTTTCCCAGGGACAGTGTGATGAGGGAAGTGAAGCACTAAACATGACTTTACAAATGAGTATGGTAGGTGTGGAGAGAATGGGCAGGGAGTGCGTTCTAGTGAGTTAAGCCACCTGGAGGAGTTTCTGTGTGTTGTCACGGCTGGGTAGAAATGGGGAGAGAAGGCATACAGCGTGGATCCACCTAGGAGCTGAAGGACCAATGGAAGACATCTATGCTAGAGAAGGATGTGGGGTCGAGAGGATAATTCAGACAAAGGGTAAAAGGTTAAACAAGGCAGGAGCGGAAAGGGTTTTCTAGATGAGGGTGGGCAGGCAAATAGAAAGTTATATTAAGATGTTAGACTTTATCCTGATGATTAAATTCTAGCGGATAAGAGCTACACAAGAAGACCAACAGAGTCAACTAACCTAGGCCCATGGGGGCTTGCAGAGACTGAAGCACCCACCAAAGAGCAGGCATGGGCTGGATCTCACCGGACACATATATAACCGATGGGCAGCTTGGTCTTCATAGGTCTTCTAGCAACTGGAGTGGGCTCTCTCTGACATGGACTCTGTTGCCTGCTTTTGGATAACCTCCCCTTAGCTGGGCTGCTTTGCTTGGCCACAGTGGATGAGAATGACCTTAGTCCTAATGTGGCCTGATATGCTGAGGTAGGTTGACCGGAGGGAGGGGGCAAGGGCTCCCCTTTTCTGAGAAGGGGAGGGGGAAAGGCAGAAAAGAATGGGAGGGTGGGACTGAGTGGAAAAGAGAGAGGAGGCTTCGTTTGGGATGTAATGTGAATAAATAAATAAATAAACTTGCAAAAAAAAAAATTTCTAAAGCCAGGCACAGTGGAACACACCTGTAATCCCAGCACTTGGGAGGCAGAGGTAGGCAGATATCCATAAGTTTGAGGCCAGCCTGGTCTACAGAGAGAGTCCAGGATAGCCAAGGCTACCCAGAGAAACCCTGTCTCAAAATTTAAAAAATCTAACCATGACCACTGAAACAGCATACTTTTTACTTGCTTTTACTTGGTTTAAATATCTTACTAATTGAAAAGAATTCCAGTAAGTCCTCTGTTTAAGCAGAAATTAATTGTTTCAACCCATCTAGTGAATCCTTTTATCCCTCAGTTTTCTCCCACACGTGTATTCCTAGCACACAGGAGCTGGGAGGGCTCTAGGGGTCATAAGTGGTAACCTTCACCATTCAGAACAGCCAAGGGCTCAGAAGTGTGGGGTCCCACGTGGATTCCATCTGCTTTTCCTACCCTTGTCTAATTTAGTGTCTCTGTTCCTCATCCTGGAATTCAAGATCATTGTCTAATCTTCTGTATCTCATGTCTGTTGGTTCAGAGTGCTCCCAAGTCCTGAGTATGCTCTACTTTCTACATCTGCATGGGACCTCAAGTTTTCTATCTGGACCCGATGAGAAGTGTCCCACTTCAGATTTATGGCAGGGAGCAAGGCAGGCACAGATCCTGCTTGGGTCTTCCTGTGAGATTCATAGAAATCCCTTACTTCTCTGTATTTTCCTTTTGGTTTGATTCAGTTTGAAATGACTCCTCACTTTTCAAAGAACACAGGACACCTCTTAAGGATGTGGCACATGGCTTGGTGATTGCTACATGCCAAACAGCAGGGTAACTTAGAAGCCTCTGTCAAGGCCTTTGTAGACAGAGGTAGTAGACACATAAATGAACAAATAGAGTGAAGTGTGATATTTACCAAAAGAAGTTTAGATGGCTGGTAGTTAGGGAGTGAAAGTTATGCTATCTTAAGAATTTGTCTTTAGATTTTTCCTAGGAGTGGGGAAAATCACAGGCTATCCAAGATAAAAATATAGTCATTCCAAGTAACCAAAAATGTAAGTTGACTGTTTCATAAGTGATAACCATTAATGTAATGACAGAAAGAAATTATAAAAGTCATGAAAAGGGGAAAAAAAAAAAGAGAAGTATAGACAGAACGAGAAAGGGTTGAAAGACTTCAAAACTGAAGAGCCATCACCTGACTTTAATTTTTTTGTTTATTTTGTGTGTGTTCTATTTGTTTGGGTTTTTTTTGTTGTTTTTTTTTTTTGTTTTTGTTTTTTTTGCTTTTACCAATGTGTCAATGTGTAAGCACTGTCTGCTTACGTAAGGTAGATGCTAAGAGACACAGAGCCACATTTACGGCAGGTTGGGTCTCAATTCCAGTACAACCACCTCGCAACTATTTACATCTCTAATCAGGATCTCCACTGGCCAAAACTTCTGCTAAATGCAGAGCAGAAGAGACGAAAGAAACAAAAGGGAAGCACTCCTAGGCTCCATCACAGTTGGAGGTAGGATAATAGAAGTACATGAAAAACAGCTGTATATTATTTAGGGTACTTTAGTTTGCCTGTGAGACCCGGGAGATTAAGGCAATAACTCTGCCTATGATTTGTTACATGGTATTATTGATCCACCAGGAAGTTTCATCTCTAGGGGAGATATTGAACAAGAAGGAATAAAAAGAAATGAAATGACATGGAAGATTGATTTCTCACTGGCTCCTGTCTTTCTCTGCTTCATATGAGAGAAATACGGACCACACAACATTGAGGATGGAGCCACCAGCTTTGAGTTTTCTCAAGAAACCACCAGCCTCAGCTTTCTGTCTCATCCTCAGGGCTTTGTTTAAAAACAAGACGACCATTGAACATGGTAGCACATGGTTTCAACCCAGCGCTTGGTAAGTAGAGGCGGGAGAATTATGAGTTTTGCTTTTGTTTTTTTTTTTAAAAAAGCAGATGCTCAATTAAAAATAATGAAACAAATGACAAATTAATTCTACTTCCAGTTTTGATTTCTATATTTTCTATACTGAATTACATATTTTAAATCTACCTACATGGTAACAACTAATGTTAATATCATGACTCTGCACCATACCGGCATTCATAGACAAAGCCTCATTCATGCAGCTCTGTGCAAAATCTTTTGCTGCCATCTTGTGGATTTTTGGGAAATAATCCCAGTTGTTTCGTTTATTTTATTTCAATGGTGCGCTTGTTTCCTTTGCCAGTTTATGAAAATAACTGGAGAAATAAATAAGAGAAGAACAAGTTTCTGGCTGCTTCTATTGCAATGTATGTATGACTTACTCTCTCCAAGCTTGAGTCCTCCAGGTAAGACTATGATAATGGTGCTTTCCCTGTCTGTCTCGAGGCTGACTTGAGAACACAAATGGAAAAATAGCTAACTGAAACAAATGGAGGATCTTTGCTATCACCAAGTGAATGCTGCTAGACAGAGGCGTTTCACAGGTAACAGACTGGTTACAGAAGGACCGTGATTCACAGGTAACAGGCTAGTTTTAGTTCAGGCAGGAGAGCCCAGGCTTTGATACCTGCCTGAGGGTGACTTGTACTATGTTTCAAGATCCAGGGGATAATCCAGGAGAGGTTCTCATCAGAGGTGAATGGCACTGATTGCTCTTCCAGAGGTCCTAAGTTCAATTTCCAGCAACCACATGGTGCCTCACAGCCATCTATAATGTGATTTGATGCCCTCTTCTGGCCTGCAGTTGTACATGCAGGCAGAACACTGTATACATAATAATAAATAAATCTTAGAAAGGAAGGAAGGAAGGAAGGAAGAAAGGAAGGAAAGAAGGAAGGAAGAAACCACCTAGAAATAGTTTCACCCGAAGCAGAAAATGCTGTGGGCTTAGGATAAAGAAGGGAGTATTTTCTTTTTAGTGTCAGTGATGAGCAGGAGACTTTGTCATTGTCCGAATCACAGTTGTATTAGTGAAAAATGCTCCTCCTGGGGCATCCATCACCCAGGAAGCCACAATTCAGCTCTTATTCTATAAGGTTTCAGCCTGATTAACTCCTTCTTCAGAGCCACACTGGAGCAGGGAGGCAGTAGGGAGCAGGGAGGCAGTAGGGTGCAGGGATGCAGTAGGGAGCAGGGAGGCAGTAGGGTGCAGGGATGCAGTAGGGAGCAGGGAGGCAGTAGGGTGCAGGGAGGCAGTAGGGAGCAGGGAGGCAGTAGGGTGCAGGGATGCAGTAGGGAGCAGGGAGGCAGTAGGGTGCAGGGAGGCAGTAGGGAGCAGGGAGCCAGTAGGGTGCAGGGATGCAGTAGGGTGCAGGCAGGCAGTAGGGTGCAGGGAGGCAGTAGGGAGCAGGGAGGCAGTAGGGTGCAGGGAGCCAGTAGGGTGCAGGGATGCAGTAGGGTGCAGGGAGGCAGTAGGGTGCAGGGAGGCAGTAGGGTGCAGGGAGGCAGTAGGGTGCAGGGAGGCAGTAGGGTGCAGGGAGGCAGTAGGGTGCAGGGACGCAGTAGGGAGCAGGGAGGCAGTAGGGTGCAGGGAGCCAGTAGGGAGCAGGGAGCCAGTAGGGTGCAGGGAGGCAGTAGGGTGCAGGGAGGCAGTAGGGAGCAGGGAGGCAGTAGGGAGCAGGGAGGCAGTAGGGTGCAGGGAGGCAGTAGGGAGCAGGGAGCCAGTAGGGAGCAGGGAGCCAGTAGGGTGCAGGGATGCAGTAGGGAGCAGGGAGCCAGTAGGGTGCAGGGATGCAGTAGGGAGCAGGGAGCCAGTAGGGTGCAGGGATGCAGTAGGGAGCAGGGAGCCAGTAGGGAGCAGGGAGCCAGTAGGGTGCAGGGAGCCAGTAAAGTGCAGGGATGCAGTAGGGAGCAGGGAGGCAGTAGGGTGCAGGGATGCAGTAGGGAGCAGGGAGGCAGTAGGGTGCAGGGAGGCAGTAGGGAGCAGGGAGGCAGTAGGGTGCAGGGATGCAGTAGGGAGCAGGGAGCCAGTAGGGTGCAGGGAGCCAGTAGGGTGCAGGGAGGCAGTAGGGTGCAGGGACGCAGTAGGGTGCAGGGAGGCAGTAGAGTGCAGGGAGGCAGTAGGGAGCAGGGAGGCAGTAGGGTGCGGAGAGGCAGTAGGGAGCATCTCAACTGGCTCAGATGGTTAAAAAACCCCCTGAACATTTTGGTGGAAGATTTCACAAGTGAACCGGAGGAAAGGCTCCTTCAGCTTCTAATTTGCACCAGCTATGTCACCATTTACTTGCGTGCCTATGTGGCTGGTACTGGCTTAGGCCTGGGATGTGGTCCCGAACAAGACACAAACAACTCTGCCCTCAAGTCTGTCGAGAAAGACATTCATATAAAAGCCCCACCTCCGAACCAAATAAACAAACAACCTTCCCCTAAACTCTGCAGGTACAAGGGAAGAAAGGAGAGGCCATTTCTCCCAGGATATTTTCACTTAACAGCTTCCACATCAAGTAAATCTCTCCTCTTTGAATTCTTGATGTCCCTGACTTTAATAACTAGCTCTCCAGTGGATCATCTCAGAAACTCGTTTCCAGAAAACTATTCTTCGTCTTCATTTCTCTACCTGCAATTTGTTCTTTACAATTAAAATGTCATCACAAATGTTAATCAAGCCATGGCTTCAGATATAATCCGTACTCTCCCCTCCCTGGTATGGCTTATAATTTAATTAAAATATTCACTAAGCATCTAAAATGTTGGGTTAAGCAGTTCTCAGCCCGTGATTGTTTTGATTGGGAGTTTGTTTTTGACATGATAATTTCAGAGCACCAGCCTCCCTCATGGGGGTTGCCATGGAAACAATGTAGACAATTTCCTGCCGTGAATAATTGTATCACCTGGAGTGGTTGTGCAGCATCTGCAGAGGCTTCTCCTCCTCTTCTATCTAAGGCTTTCTTTATTTCTCTTGCATGCTAGCCAAGTTCTCTATGTTTGAAAAGAGTAACTTCCAGCAGAAGTCCAGTGCTCTCTCTGAGGCCACATAGTATCCAGAAGCCCAGACTGGTACCTAACTCAACTGTTGTCAGAGGCTTTATCCAGTAACTGATGGAAACTGAGGCAGAGACCACGGCCAAACATTAGGCAGGGTGCTGAGAGACCTGCTGAAGAGCGGGAGGAAGCATTGTAGGAGCCAGAGGGGCTAAGAACATACAAGAAAACTCCACAGAACCAACTAACCTGGCCTTATAGGGGCCCACAGAGATTGAGAGATTGAACCGACAACCAGAGAACCTGCATGGATCTAATCTAGGCCGTCTGCACATACGTTACAGTTGTGTAGCTTGGTCTTCTTGTGGAACTCCTAACAGTGGGTGTGGGGGCTGTCTTCTGACTCTTTTGCCTGCTTTGGGGACCCTTTTTTTTTCTTACTGAGTTGCCTTGCTCAGCCTTAATAGAAGGGGAGGTGCCTAGTCTAACTGCAACTTTATATGCCATATTTTGTTGCTATTCCTGAGAGGTCTGTCCTTTTCTGGAGGGAAATGAAGGAGAAGTGAATGGGGAGGGGAGGTGGGGGGAAGTGGGAGGAGAGGAGGGAGGGGAAATTGCAGTTGGGATGTTATATTGAAGAGAAGAATAAAAAAATTAAAAAAGAATAATTATACTAAAATAGTTAAATATGTGTGAGCACACACATGTGTGTGAGAAAGACACACACACACACGCACACACACACAGAGACAGACAGAGAGACTCACACGCAGAGAAAGCGGTTCTTTCTTCCACCCTGTGTCCAAGGGATTGAAGTCCCATTGTCAGGTTTGGTTGTGGGTTTCACCCATTGGGCCATTTCACTGGTCCCCTTCTTAAATCCTTTAAGAATTTGTCTTTATCCTCATTTCCCTTAACGTTTCTTGGTATAGGACCCTAGTGAACAAGATTCTGTTCCCCATCCTTAAGTCTTAAAACCAGTCACGAAGTGCCAGACACCATTCAGGATTCAGTAAACCACACATTATCACGTAAGATTGTTATTACACATAAATTATATTTTCACTTTGTCTACCTACTGTATCTATATTTATGTCAATTCCAAAAGTTGGATTAGCTCCATTATTATAAAGACAGTCACGTGTTTGCAATGCCAGCATGAGGACATGGTCTGGATCCCTAGACTTTACATCTAGAAGCCAGGTGTGGGGACCTCAGCTAGGGGACATTACCTAGAAGCCAGGTGTGGGGACCTCAGCTAGGGGACATTACCTAGAAGCCAGGTGTGGGGACCTTAGCTAGGGGACATTACCTAGAAGCCAGGTGTGAGGACCTCAGCTAGGGGACATTACCTAGAAGCCAGGTGTGGGGACCTCAGCTAGGGGACATTACCTAGAAGCCAGGTGTGGAATGTGCTGGGACTTGAGAGATAGAGCCAGATCGATGTCTGGGCCTTCCTGGATCACCACCCAGGCCTAATCAGTGAGTCTTGGGCTAGGGAGGGATCCTGTCTCAAAAAACAAAACAAAACAAAACAAAACAAACAAACAAACAAACAAACAAACAAAAAGCCAAGATGAACAGCACCAGAGAAATAACAGTTGAGATTGACCTCTGGTCTCCACACATGCAAGGGCACACTCACATCTGCCCGTGAACATGCACACGAGCACACACACAGAGCTGATTTCTGTATTTAACTCAGTGGGAACTTAGGGAAAGGTAGAAGAGTTATATGAATAACATTGGTGTGAAGGAGTTTTTAAAAAGCACTGATTTTTGAAGTTAGGTAGACCAGTACTCTTACTATGTGGCCTTATGCAAGTGTTTTGACCTTTATGAATCTTAGAACTTTGGTCTGCAAGATGTCAATAGGAAAACCATGGCTGTCCCCAGTATTTAGGACTCTTCTTGTCATCTTGCTCATTCCTTTCATTCTTTCAGGAGCAATTCTATTGTTCAAAAGGTAATTATGATTCTTTTTTTTAATTTAAATAATTTATTCAGATTACATCCCGATTTTTATCCCCTCACTTGTATCTTCCTGTTCCCCCCTCCCTCCCTCTTTCACCCTCTTACTCTCCCCTAGGCCTGTGACAGAATCTAGATTCCCCTGAGTTGAAGAATGGAAGAAACTGTGGTACATTTATACTCCAGAATACTACCCAGCTACTAAAAACAAGGAAATATTGAAATTTGCAGGCAAATAGATGGAAAGTAATTATGATTCTTAATACTGCGGACCTAAACATTCTGTTTGTAGAGCTCTGCAAGCCCAAAGATCTAGGATCCTTTTTGTTTTAAAACAATCCATGATGGGAAGGAAGCACATCACATGCCTGTCTCATTAGAGATACAGGATGGGGCAGAGTTCTCTCTCCCTTGCCAGCTAGATCTTGGGCAGGGCCTGAGACCTATCATCCTATACTAGAGCAGGAAAGGGAGGAAGTGGGGAGGAGCTGGGGAGTAGGGATGGAGAGAGGGAGGGAGAGAATATTGCAGAGCGGTTTAGTCTGGGTGCAAATGGGCACCTTCAAGCTCCTGGCCTCTGAGCTTCACTTCCTACAATTCTCTGAAGGTCCTACAAGCTTTCAATTATTTCTCTAACAAATTCTTTTTTTTTCTTCTTGTTGGTTCTTTAAATTACCCACAGCTGATTACATTTGCTTGGAGCCCAGAACTCCGGCAGTTTAGTTCTCTCTGCAGGCTCTGTCAGGGACACTCAAGAGCAGAAGTCAGCACTGCTAAGCATCTGGTGGTGACGGCGGGAACCTAGTGCTAGCCTGGGTCCAAGCTAGAGAGTCACTTCAGTTCCTGCTTCTATGGAACGGAAGTGATCCGTTTCTTAACATCACCTGAGAGGATCCAACGAAGGTGAGATGATGCCCACAGTAAGGGGCTTTGAACATGTAAAACATGGCATAAATGCAAGGCTTATTAAGTAGCAAGATTATTAGGAGGCAAAGCCAAACTGATGCCAAGTTACCCCATGTTAGTTGATGGACACTTCTTATCTCAAATTGAAGTTCGCCCTTTGTCTGGGATCAGCTATCATCTTACATCCAAGAGGAGGTAGGTTGTAGAGAAACTGTTACTACCCACCGAAATGAACCCCTCCCCATTTTTAATGAATAGAATAAACCATAAGTTGACTTAAAAGAAACATTGAATGTTTAGTTATTTAAGTATGCAGCATAGCATTTAATATTTTTTCTGATATTTGGGATTTCCTGTTAGTCAACAGGATCTGTCCAAATTGGTAAATACATCCTATCAATTAGAAAGCTTAAAACTTTAGGAAATTCTGAATCTTCAGGGTAGGCAGGGCCAGGGGCTTAGAGATCCACATAATAGTGCCAGTGAGAGTCACTCTAGGTTTCCTAAGGGACTTTGATATTCTAGGTCCAAATTTACAAAAGGAGATACAGAGGTAACTGAGGGGCAATCTTGATCTCGGGTGACATTTCCAATGATCTAGATACTTAGAAGTGTCTTGGGGTCCACAGGCACAAAGACTTCCTAGGTGGCTCACACACCTCTTTATAAGTGCTCCATTACAGTAGGCATTATGTGTGTTTTCCCCCCAGTGACTGAGCTCTGAGTGTGGATGGTCTCAGACATAAATGAAGTGCCACATTCAATTTCCTTCTGAAGTTTGGAGTTGCAGTAAAGGCGTCACTTTGAAATCAGAAGCAATAGCAGGTCAAATACCATTGTCGGTACTGATTATTGGTGCATCTCAGGCACATTATTGAATTTCTCTGTGCCTTCAAGTCAACCAAGTGATTGCGGGAGAATTCAAGAGATTGTGCAGTACTTAACTCAGTGCTTGGTGTGAAGTGATTATTTGACTGATGTTAGGTGTTTTATCTCGGAGTCTCTATTATGCCTCCAGGCCCTCTTTGTAGGAAAGTGGCCCCTTGTACAAATCTCCCCATGTTCCCACACTGGCCTCAGTGGGTCTGGGCACTTCCTATTAGCTTTCTATGTTGGAAGTCGCCATCTTTCTGATTCCTCATGAGGCACTACGCTCACTGAGGACATAGACTACACTTTTATGTTGTGTTCTCAGCAGTCAGTCACCTTATTCAATTAATTAGAAGATGCCCTATAAGGACTTTATGGTATAAATCTTATTCCTCCCAAAGCAAGCGCATGTATGAGTTTTTTGAAGATTAGTTAAAGACAGAATTTCCAAAGCACATTTCATATGATAATTAATGTGTGTTCCAAGTGGGAAAAGTCCTTAAACTCAGTAGGACTGGATAGCACATTCATAGACTCTATTCATTTCTGCATGTACATTTTAGAATTATGACTTTGAGACAAGATGATTCTCATTTCCTTGAATTGAATTTGGGCTTTAGAGAGCTATTTACAGCTGAGCCTTTCAGCAGGATTCCCGTGGGATAGCTACCATAGGACTGCCTCGAAATATACTTTCATCATTGTGCCATTTTTTTTTTTTTTTGGTTGCATCTTTTCAACTTGAGCTGTGTTACATACGATAAGGACACACTGCGTAAGCGAGACTTAAAGAGTGTAACGGAAAGTAGCAGTGCTTGGTTTTGGTTCTCACTGTGCCCATCATGTTGAATGAGCTGTTTCCATTTTCTGTGTGTTATACAGCTAGAGTCTATACCAGAGAATGGTGGCTATGTCCCAAAAGAAACATGGTGAATCCAGCTCGCCAGTCTTTTCTGGCTGCCTGGCAGAAGATCTCTATTGGCTCACAGCTCCTTGTCAGTGGTATTCTACAGAAGGAGAGAACCCAGCCCACCAGGACTATTGCTCAGTCCTGGTTCCTCAACACAGTTCTTGCTTTTGTTGCAGCAGTCAAATGCTTCCTGACAGTGATTGTTGTTCTGAGCTGTCCTGAGTGACTCAGAATCCTGGCTCACAATGTATGGGCCACCTGCAGGGTTGAGCCTAGTTGCTAGATGTTTTTGGTAGTACACACAACTAGAGGCGAAGAAAAAGCCAGGGTGGCTGAAGTGTGAGTGAGTGTGGATGAGGTTCTGCTGGTGGGCAGAAGCCAGATGCCTCCATACCTTGCACACCACATCAACATTTGAGCAGTTAAGGACACAGGACACCATTGGGAGGCTTTAGAGAAGGCAAGAAAGGCTGTGATAGAGTTTTAGAAGGCTTGTCCTTCCCGGAGGCTAGAAGGTTGAATGTGACTGGGGGTGTTTGTATGCCCTTGGCAACCAACAAGAAAAAAGGACTCTTAAAGCAGAGCTGGGCTGTTAGGGGTTAAATGCCTTAGGGTTCACATGTTGTATATTAATTCTTTAAATTCGTATGCCAATAGTATTTTCAAGTTACTGGGCCATTGGAAGGTAATTAGGTTGGAATGGGGCACTACTGTTAGCATTAGTGGCTTTATGGAAAGAGACTTCCTCTCGTATGCTTGCTTTTTGTTGTCATGTGAGATTTGCTTTTCTGCTTTAATGCAGGAAGGCCTCCAGGAGATGATGGCTTTGTGCTCCTGGATTTCCCTGCTTCCAGAACATGCCTGGTTTCACATTTTTTTCCCCTAGAAAAGCATCAAAACAAACAATAACAGAAAACATTTTTATTTTTCCTTCTGCAGGAAGAATGCCCAAGGAGGCCACTGTGTTGGTTAATGCATTTGCCTGATGAATGCCCTAAAATCTGTTCTGAAAATTCTTCAAGAATCTGGTCCAATGACTGGAATTCTTTCTACAACAACTCCCTAAGAAATAAAATACATAAAGGAGCAATTAGAGAGAAAAGATCACCCTCAGTGGATATATGGAATTTAACCCAAGGTGATGGCTTTTAAAGACCTTGCGCTATCTTAACTACTTCAGGATTAGAGTTCTGGTGGGGAGCAGGAATACATCTCCCCAGTTCAGCCTGCCTAGCTGCTGCTTCATGTTGTCAGGCAATATGTTCAGCTGATGTCAAACACTACACACTGGGTGGCACCCACTACCCTGTGTCTGAAACAGGAATGGAGGGAAGGAAATGGAATTCCTATGAGTCGAAAGCAGAGGGAAGGTTACTGGAGGGGTTGGGAGGGGGCTAAAAAGACAATGCAGGTAGGATATGGGGGGGGGGGAGTGGAGGAGGGGCAAAGGACGATGTGCATTGGCATATATGGATGAAGATGTCACGATGAAGTCCATTACATTGTATAATAAATAAAAAACAAAAAAGAATATAATAAATGGTTAACTTTGGAAACTGTAAAAATTTCTCCCCTGACATTTCTCACCTTACTGTTCTCTAAGGTATTTGTTATATAAGGATTTCGTGGCTAAAGACGTTTGGAAAAAACACTACTTTATGTGTCTTCAGGATATTCCCAGAGCACACTGGTACACAGATATTTTGATGAGTTCTTCAGCGAAGACTATAGTAACTATAACTATAGTAACTTAGCACTAAGTAGCTATAGTAGCAATCCTCCATAACTATTCCAAGAAACACTCTTTGTAGGGAACACAGATCTGGTGCAAACCCTGTCTGAAAGAAGGAATAATCCAAGCCATACCAAATTATACCTCAGACATGGTTACCTTTTACTTTAAAAACATCAGAAACATCCATATCACGCACTCCCTACCCAGAAGCTCAGGAAATGTTGCAGACAGATGGTAGAAGAAAGCTGGGAGCACTGCGGAG
The DNA here is from genome assembly GCF_903995435.1 of Acomys russatus. Taxonomy (NCBI): domain Eukaryota; kingdom Metazoa; phylum Chordata; class Mammalia; order Rodentia; family Muridae; genus Acomys; species Acomys russatus. Next base: position 44,445,355 of record NC_067143.1, on the reverse strand, counting down.
AAACTGTCACCTGGCAGTGACCTGTCTGCCACACTCAGGAATTCACAGCAGCAAGGGTCGCCTATAAAACCTGCATAGGATCAAGCCCATCATGGCTGCTTCAGGACGGTGGGTCATTTTTCTCTAGGGGTAGGTTTCATATAGGCTGTCAGTACTCTAGAGGGTGGACTCACATCAGGCACACAACTGAGTTATTAAAAAAAAAAAAAAAAGGAGGGGGGAGGGGGAAGAGAGACAAGAAGCTGGGAGTGGCAAGTAGGTCTAGGAAAAGTAAGAGAGGCAGGGGTAGATCTGGTGAAAATATATTGTATACACATAAGCAATTCTCAAAAAATTTGCATTAAAATACTTCTTAATTTATAATTGTTGGTAATAGCAACCCTGAATGAAGACTTGGTATGTGACATTTCAAGTGTTAGTCTTGGGGTGGGAGGGAGGGGAGGAGAGAGAGGAGGGGACATAAAAGCAAGCACACTAGAGCTGGGACACTGTAAGCCACGATCACATAAATCATTAGGGAAAGTCTATAGTCTGTATGGTGGAGTTGTATGGCATGGATATTCTGCCCTCAATCTTAAGGTTACTGTTTGCTACACAGTTATCCTATCTGTGAAGATTGCATGAGAGCGAAACCTACTCCAAGCCCTCTATCCTCCATCTGAAATTTCTAGGTTACTGCTAACATGAATAGTTTGGAAATTAATCTTACATGACCAGTGTCATGTACCAAGCTGTTATTTAGCTCTGATTGTTAAGAGTTTCTGTTTGTGCTTTCTGGGAATGCTCTTCTTGCTTTTAATGTCCAGCTTAAGTTGTGGAAGCAACATTCTGTATCTTTCATGTTCCACTATTCATAATCTTAATCTGTCATTTTCTTCCTATCCTTTATTTCATTAGAGCCTCTAAAAGTTTATTTTTTTTTCTCTAATAGCTGACCAATGAAATCACAGCATTTAATTTGAAGTTAGGTACTTTCTATTGAAAATTAAATAGACTCAAGCAAGCTAAAAAAAAATTCCTTCTTCTCTTCTTATGTGGAATAATTTCCAGATGGTATTTTTAACATCAAATGCTTTCCCAAATGTTGCGCATAATAAAGGGTATGCTATCAGACCTCAGAGACTGTCATGTCTTATGAATTGTAATTTTCAAGACTGTAATTTTGGTTGGTTGCCTTACTTGATTTGTGGTCTTAATATTTAAACAGATACATTTACTTTTTTAAAATTCTTTTTTATTTTTAAAAAATTTTATTTGCTTTACCCAATTGTAGCCCCCTTTCTCATTTCCTCCCGGTCCCACCCTCCCTCCCCATCCTTCCTATTCCTCTCCCCCAGTTCTCAGAGAGGAGGAGCCCTTCTCTCCTAGCAACTGACTCCAGCTTATCAAGTCTCATCAGGATTGCCTGTATCCTCTTCCTCTGTGGCATGGTAAGGCACTCCGCCAAGGGGAAGTGATCAAAGTGCAGGCAACAGAGTCCATGACAGGGACAGCTCCTTCTCTCCTTAATAGGAGACCCATATGGAGATTAAGCTGCCTATCAGCTATATTTGAGTTCAGGGCTTAGGTCTTTTCCTAGCATGGTACTTGTTTGGTACATCAGTCTCTGTTGGCCCCTCTGGGCCCAGATTTTTTGGCTCTGTTGGTTTTCTTGTGGAGTTCCTGTTCCCTCTGGGTCCTTCTATCTGTTACTTATCCATAGGACTTCCTGTGCTCTGCCCAAAGTTTGGCTGTGAGACTCAGCTTCTGCCTCGATCCCCTGCTGGGTGGAGTCATTCAGAGGACAACTACGGTAGGTTCATATCCTGTTCCCTCTCTTCAACTGCTTCCAGTGTCTATTCTATTTGCTCTTCTGAATGAGAATTAAGCATCCTCCCTTGGGTCCTCCTTGTTACTTAGCTTCCCTAGGTCTGTGGATTGTAGTGTGGTAATCCTGAATTATATGGCTAATATCCACTTTAAGTGAATATATACCGTGCTTGTCCTTCTAGGTCTAGGTTACTTCACTCAGGATGATCTTTTCCAGATCCATCTATTTGCCTGCAAATTTCATGATGTCTTTGTTTTTGATAGATGAATAGTAGGTATTCCATTGTGTAGATGTACCACAGTTTCTATATTAATTCTTCAGTTGAGGAACATCTGGGTTGCTTCTAGTTTCTGGCGATCATGAATAACACTGCTATGAACATAGTCCAACAAATGTCCTTGTTGTATGGTGGAACATTTTTTGGTATATTCCAAGGAGTGGTATAGCTGGATCTTGAGGTAGCACTACTCCCAATTTTCTGAGAAAGTACCAGGTTGATTTCCAAAGTGGTTGTACTAGTTTGCACTCCCACACACAATGGAGGAGTGTTCCCTTTCTCCATATCCTCACCAGCATGTGCTATCACTTGAGTTTTTGATCTTAGCCATTCCAATAGGTATAAGGTGGAATCTCAGAGTTGTTTTGATTTATATTTTCCTGATGACTAAGGATATTGAAAATTTTGTTAAGTGCTTTCTGGCCATTCAATATTCCTCTGTTGAGAATTCTCTGTTTAGCTCTGTACCCCATTTTTTACTTGGGATATTTTGTTTGATGGTGTTTAATTTCTTGAGTTCTTTATGTATTTTGGATATTAGCCCTTTGTTGGATGTAGGGTTGGTGAGGATCTTTTCCCAGTCTGTAGGCTGTCGTTTTGTTCTGTTGACAGTATCCTTTGCCTTACAGAAGCTTTTCAGGTTCACGAAGTTCCATGTATTAATTGTTGACCATAGACCCTGAGCTGTTGGTGTCCTCTTCAGGAAGTTATCTCCTGTTCCAACGAGTTCAAGGCTCTTCCCCACTTTTTCTTCTAACAGATTGAGTGTGTCTGGTTTTATGTTGAGGTTTTTAACCCACTGGACTTGAGTTTTGTGCATAGTGATAAATATGGATCTATTTTCATTTTTCTACATGTAGACACCCAGTTAGACCAGCACCATTTGTTGAAGATGCTATCATTTCCCATTGTATGGGTTTGGCTTCTTTGTCAAAAATCAAGTGTCCATAGGTGTGTGGTGTGTGAGTTTATTTCTGGGTCTTTGATTCAATTTCATTGATCAACTTGCCTATTTTTATGCCAGTAACATGCTGTTTTTATTACTGTTGCTCTGTAGTACAGCTTGAGATCTGGGATAGAGATTCTTCCGGAAGATCTTTTATTGTATAGGATTGTTTTAGCTATTATGTTTTTTTGTTTTTCCATATGAAGTTGAGAATGTCTGTAAAGAATTGTGTAGGAATTTTGATGGGAATTGCATTGAATTCGCAGATTGCTTTAGGCAAGGTGGCAATTCTGACTATGTTGATTTCCAGATCCATGAGCATGGGAGATCTTTTCATCTTCTGATATCTTCTTTAATTTATTTTTTTAGAGATTTGAAATATATATATATATATATACATGTATATATATATAAATATATATGTTTTTCACTTGCTTGCTTAGAGTTACGCCAAGATACTTTATATTATTTGTGGCTATTGTGAAGGGTGTAGTTTGCCTAATTTCTTTCTCAGCCAGTTTGTCATTTTTATACAACAGGGCTACTGTTTTTGTTTTTGTTTTTTTGAGTTGATTTTGTATCCAGCCACTTTGCTGAAGGGGTTTATCAGATGTAGGAGGAGCGCACTGGTAAAATTTTTGGGATCACTTACGTATACTATCATATCATCCATGGATAGTGATAATTTGACTTTTTCCTTTCTAATTTGTATCCCCTTGATCTTTTTTAGTTTTCTTATTGCTTTAGCTAGAGCTTCAAGTACTATATTGAAGAGATATGGCAAGATGGACAGCCTTATTGTGTCTATGATGTCAGTGGGGTTGATTTAAGTTTCTCTCCATTTAGTTTCATATTGGCTATAGGTTTGCTGTATATTGCCGTCATTATGTTTAGGTATGTGCCTTGTATCCCTGATCTCTTCAAAACTTTTAACATGAAGGGAAGCTGGATTTTGTTGGATGCTTTTTCAGCATCTAAGGAGATGATCGTGTGGTTTTCTCTTTCAATTTCTTTATGTGGTGATTACATTGATGGCTCTCCATATATTGAAGGTCTGGTAGAATAGATGATTTCAGAATTGGATGCAGGCTTATAATGATTTCTTTTGAGCAAAGCTATATAACAGTTACTATGCTAAAGGTTGAGAATAAAAACTCCTTTAAGACAGGGAATTTTAAAGCCAGGCGTGGTGGTGCATGCCTTTAATCCTAGCACTTGGGAGGTAGAGGCAGGTGGATCACTGTGAGTTCAAGGCCAGCCTAGTCTACAAAGTGAATCCAGGACAGCCAAGGCTACACAGAGAGACCCTGTCTCAAACAAAACAAAACAAAACAAAACAAAACAAAACAAAAACAGGGAATTTCCTTTTAGAAATCTTACAAGGTAGTAAAGAGAGAGACATGTAAACAATACGGCCGAGGCAGATGATAGCTGCCTAGTATATCTTGTATGTCATTCAAGTGTCAAAGACATAGCTTAGCCCATGGATGGTAGAAACTGGTCCTAGCATGTGATGTTACATCATTTTTCTCAGACTCAGCATCCAAGAGGCTTCAACCTATTGGATGGCAGAGACCTGTATATGTCTGGGAGCCATAGTGACACTCAAGGTAAGGCCATTCATGTGGACTTTTGGGTATTGTCTATACTCAGGTCAACTCTTGTATACTATTAGGGAAATGGGTGTGTGTGTGTGTGTGTGTGTGTGTGTGTGTGTGTGTGTGTGTGTGTGTGTGCATGTGATTGTATGTGTGTATGAGAGAGGAGTACAAGGAAGTGGGGACGTAGCAGTAGAATGGGGGCAGAGAGAGATTTGCTTATTTGTTTAAGGGATTGAAATTGTGTCTAACAAATTAAGATGTCTTGCAAAATTATTTCTATAAATCATAGCTATAAAGTGAAAACAATTTTTGGAGTACACAATGAAAACAAAAACTATATGCTTTGTTGAATTAGGAACCATAACTATCTTTAAGAACTGGGATCCTTACGTAATTCTTTATTATTTACATGATTACTAAAGCTCTAACATGATTATAAACATTTTCAATGAATTTAGCCATTCACCAGGCCATGGAGGGAACTTTGTGTAGTGGAAACATTCAATAAGTAGATGAACACACACAAGAAAGTGAAAGAAAGCAAGAGAAAAGGAAAGTGGAAGGAAGGAAGCAGGAAAGGACAGGACAAGTAGAACTGGGCATCAAATTAGAAAATTTACTCATATTTTTGATAGATAAGAAATACATTAACTTGCTAAATTTTAACAGGTTACTTAATCTTGGTGAGCCTGATTCTCTCATATAATCATGAGGAAATACCTTTTGAGGTGATTGTGAGACTTGAAAATAAATTTTATAGTTAAGATGAATAAGATCTTAAAGTCTATATTATGGCTTAGCACCTACAGTTAATAATATTGTATGTACTGTATACTAATTTCTTTTTGTAGCACATGTGTGCATGTGTGTGTGTGTGTGTTTGTGTGTTTAGACCAGAAGTTGACACTGGTTATTTTTCTCTATCGTTCTCCCCAAAGATCTTCCTCTGTCCACCTTCACGGCACTGGGATTGCAATTGTGCACCTTTGGGCCCAGGTTTTTATATGAGTGCTGGAGATCTGACCTCAGGTCCCAGTGCTTTTACAGCAAGAATCTTACAGATTGGCAATTTTCTCCAGCCTCATTAAAATTTTTAATATGCTTTATGTGATATGCATGTGTTAAAAGGGATAACACACAGATAAAGTACTAGGGGAAATAACTAGAAATGGTGACTATACTTATGATGGTACACTATGGTAAGAGAGTCATAGAAATGCATACACTTCTAAACACACTCAGTTGTGTCATACTAAGCAGGTACAGGCTTTTGTTTATCATATACCTTAGTAAAGTGACCTTAAGATTCACCTTAATAAAGTTATTAGCAATAATATATGCCTGAAAGTTGTTACTGGTAATTCTTTTTTAAAATTTAATTTGTTTTGTTTCTGGTAATTTTTACACTTAGGCAAATGCTGTCTGCTGCCACTTATGACCACTGGCACACCATGTGGCATTCCCTTATCTATTTTCCCATATATGCACCAAACTATGTTATGAAACTAAAGTATTAGCCATGTGGTCACAAATTATGGGGATTTTAATAAGCAAACAATGCACCATTTCACTAAGCCATGCTTCTCAATGTTCTGTTGCATAGAGATATGCACCACAACCTAAACGAAGATGGCAGAATGTCCATGTTTACCCAGGAAAAGTAAAGTGGCAAGCGTCAAGTATCTATGAACCATCTGCACTGAAATTCTCCCAAAGTTGTGAAGCATCTTTGTGATTAAAGTGACGTCTTCATGGATGATGTTAGACGTAGATGATGGAAAAAAAACATTAAAGGGACGTACTCACCGACAAGATCTGGTCTCCTCTCTGGAGCTCCCCACTCAGGTCTGCTGGTCCACCAGCCAGAATGAAGGACACAAAAATACCTTCTCCATCTTCCCCGCCCACAATGTTGAAGCCCAGGCCAGTGGAGCCTTTGTGAAGGACCACCTTGCGGGGTTCCCTGTAGAGACAAACGGAGAACACGGCTCACAGGGTGACCCTCTCAGATTCCACTTAAAAAAAAAAAACTTTTTTTTGGGAATATGTGATACCAGCTCTTCACCACTACTACAATGACAGTGGCTTCCCATGGTAAAATGTATTTGCAGGCTATGAAAAGTCCTATGAGGGCAGATATCTGAGCTTTCATCACAACTACCAACATCCAGTGCAACAGCATTCCTGAAACTCCTTAAATCAGTGTATCTTCCAGTTTTTCTCTTTAAAAAAAATCTGTAATTGTATTAATCATAAAGTATTCAGCAGAACGAGAGGCTAAGAAATACAGGAGAGATTTTGACAGGAAAGGAGTCAGTGGAAACATGCAGGTGGTGGAATGTATACAACAGGTGGCTAGGGAGATGGGGAGGGTCTAACAGAACTTGGGAGAGGGTAAAAATATGATCAAAATATACTGTATGAAAAAAAAAATCCTCCTCCCTCCACTTCCCTGCTAACTTATTCCTTCCCAGGCCTTAGCTTGGAGAGAAAGGGGTGGATTTAGAGGTTTGACTTATTTTTGTCTGTTGGTGGTTGCAGAATATAGGAGTCTGCAGTATTTTATCCAGTATATAAAAGACCCAGCTAGGGATGCCAGTGCAAGATGGCATTATGTGAAGTTTGATGACGCATCTAATACCTGTTTGGCATAGACATGATTTGACGTCTGGTAATTCTCTGTCCTTTTAAGATGATTTAGAAATCTATTTTCAGTGACATTTCTATCCTCCCCTTTTAAAGTTCTCTTACTGTAGAATAACCTTTCCCTTTTTCCTTTGTCTCATTTTTGCTCTTTTTGTAGTACAATTGCTTAAGACCCATCATCATTATGATGACTCATTCTCAAAACACTTGACGCCACGGTTCTCTTGCCTACATGCCTACATGAAATGACTCTGGATCTGATGAATATAATGTCTTGAATTTCTATGAAGCATATTTTGTGTGAGTCACATGGCTTCCAGACAGGCCACAATCTCCTTGGGTTTGATGCTAGTTTTAGTTAGAAGAACGCTCAACAAATACTTGATAATCAAATGAATAAACCAACACAAATTTACAAAGAATGTAAATATATATGTAAATATATATTTATACATACATATATCTTAATATACTTTATAAAAATATATACAAATATGGAAATACTGTTGCTAACCTGCTATGCTATTCTTTTTCCAGAATTCAGATGGTCTCAAGATCATTAGCAGCCATTATCACAGATCATTATATACTGACAGTGGAACAGAATTTTAACACCCATTGTTTATTAATGTCAATGAAGGTCACCTTAACTGATCATCTGGGAACTGTTTCTGTCATTCTTCTCAGATGCCCAATTCTGAACTGAGCCTGGGAGATACTACATGGATATAATGCTGGAAAACTGGAAAGCTAAAAAGCATTATATCCTGTAGCTATCATAATGCTTACTATCCTGACTTGGTTTATACATCACCCTCCCCATAGATAGTAATTAACTTGAGAAAAATATCCATAACATTATTTTTTTTCATCTCTAATACTTAGTACAGAATTAAGTGCTTTCTCTTTGTTAAGTGCAGTTTCATGTTTCATCTTACATATAGACTCTGGAGAATCTGGAACCTACCACCTTTAGCATCAGCATGTTTTGAAAGGACACATACTCATTAAAATATATGCTTTACTCATCTAGCCAGTCTGTTAGGAAACAGACACTTCTGGAATGCCTACTCTGTGTTGGCAATTGTGAATATAAAGATTAAGTGGCCTGAGGTTGGAAGGGCTAGTTGGAAAGAAACAAGGGTGCTGCTATGACAGAGGCTTGAGAGCACTAAATTAATAGATAAGAGTGAAGAGTGAGTAACCTAAAAAGTTTGTCTTTGTATTGTCATTACTCCTGGAAATATGCTACCCTTTTTATGCAGTTCTAGTTTTCTCTTGGCATGACACAAAACACCCTCCTAATAATAAAACCCCTGGGTTTTGGGTAACTGGACAAAGGCCAGTTTGTTCTGCTCCAAGCTGTATCAGGTGAGGCATGGCACAAGCCTGTTTACACGTGGTTATGGGTATGATACGGGTGCTCTAAGGCAGGTGGAGTTTTGAGGAGAGGAGTGCCATGGGATCTTTAGTTTAACCCTACATGGCTCAGGTGGGTTCATGATTCAAGGGGAAAGTGACCACTTAAACCGGAAAAACTTGGGTTAACGGAGGGTAAGAATGTTGTCCATCATCTTTTAGAAACACAAGTCTGTTCATGTTATTCTTTGCCCAGAAATCTTCAGTTTAATCTCTGAATGGTCTACATTTCTAAGAATAACATGAAAAAGTCCTCATCACACTTCTTTTACCCATATGTTGATGTGACCAGATTAATTTAGTCTCTTAAAAAGTACACTATATTAATCACTCTGCATGAAACTTAAGTCCAAGTGGATCACTAAATACAATAGAAGAGAAAACAGGGATAGCCTTGAGTGCATTGGAACAGGAGATACCTTCCTGAACAGAACACCAACAGCTCAGGCTCTAAGATGAACATTTAATAAATGGGACCTTATGAAACTGAAAAGTTTCTGTAAGGAAAAGGACACTATCAATAGGACAAAAATGGCAGTCTACAGATTGGGAAAAGATCATCACCAAACCTACATCTGGCAGAGGGCTAATATCCAAAATATATAAAGAAATCAAGAAATTAAACGCAAACAAGCAAAATAAGCCAATTGAAAAATGGGGTACAGAGCTAAATAGATAATTCTCAACAGAAGAATCTCTAAGGGCCAGAAAGCACTTAGAAATGTTCAACGTCCTTAGTCACCAGGAAAATGTAAATCAAAATGACTCTGAGATTCCATCTTACGCCTACCAGAATACACAGACCCAAGGAAGCTAAGTAACAAGGAGGGCCCAAGGAAGAAACCTTGAACCCCACTCAGAAGGGGAAATAAACTAGACATTGGAAGTAGATGAAGAGAGGGAAATGGGTGGGAGAGGCAGGGTGGAGGGGAACAATGGTGGGGACTAGGTGCAGGAAAGTAGGGGTGGGAGGTGGTAGGGCTTGGAGAGAGCTAGGAGGCTGATGGGGGGATCTCCAAGACAAGCTGGGGACCTGTGATGAGGTAGGCTTCTCTGAGGATATGGGGTGACTATAGTTGAGACTCCTAGTAGCTGGGCCTATGGAAACTGAAGTGGCCACCTCCTATAGCCAGTCAGGAATTCCAATGGAGGAAGGGTACACCAACCCACCCACAAAAGGTTTGACCCAAAATTTACTCTGCCTACACAAGATGGACAGGGATAAAGTTGTAGTGGAGTTTGAAGAAATGACCAACCAATGTCTGGCCCTACTTGAGGCCCGCCCCTATAGAAGTGAGCTAACCTCTGTCACTATTAATGGCCCTCTGGTATGCTTGCAGACATGAGCCAAACTAACTCCTCTGAGAGGCTTCAACCAGCAGCAGACCCATAGCCAAATATTAGAGAATGGGGAATCTTGTGGGAGAGTCAGGGGAAGGATAGAAGGACCCGAAGGGGACAAGAACTCCACAAGAAGACCAACAGAGATAATAACTTAGGCCCATGGGAGCTCACAGAGACTGAACCCACCAACCTAAGTACATGCACAGACTGGATATACATTTATGGAGCTGATGGACAGCTTGGTCTTCATGTGGCTCCCTTAGCTACTGGAGTGGGTCGGGGTGGGGAGGTTGTCACATGGACATGGACATGGATCAGTTGTTTGCTATTGCATAACTTTCCCTAGCTGGGTAGCCTGTCTGGTCTCAGTGGAAGAAGATGAGCTTAGTCCTGATGCAACATGAAGTATCAGAGTAGGATGGCGTCGGGGGTGGAGTGGGGTGGGGAGGAGAAGGGGGCTCCCTTCTCTGGGAAGGAGGTTAGGAGGGAATAGGGTAAGAGGGTAAGAGGGTGGGACTGGGAGGAGAGGAGGGAGGGGGCTGTGACTGGTATGTAAAGTGAATAGATAAATTAACGAGAAAAATATTCTGCTAACTTAAAAATAATTAAAGTATAATGATGGATCCAGAGAGTCGTAGAAACCTACAAGAAGAACACTATGATGGGCGGATCTGGGCCCAGGGGTTGCGCTCGATCTATGGCACCAACCAAGGACAATATGTCCAGTCATCATCAAACCCCTACCCAGATCTAGCCAAGGGACAGGACATTCTCCACAGTTAAGTGGAGACTGGCGACTGACTTTCACACGAACTCCAGTGACCTATATTTGGCCATGTCCCCTTGATGGGGAGACCTGATGGCACTTGCAGGAAGGATAGCAGACTACCAAGAAGAAACTTGATACCCTAGCATCATATTCAAGGGGAGGAGGTCCCCTTCAGTCACAGTCATAGGGAACGGGAATGGAGTGAAAGCAGGAAGGAGGGAGGAATGGGAGGATGCACGGGATGGGATAGCGATTGAGATGTAATAGGAATGATTTTATTTTTCAATTAAAAAAATAGTATCATAAAAATAATTAAAATATAATTAATTAAAATATAATTAAAGTATAGTGAGCTCAATTCTCAGCAACCACATGGTGGCTCATGACTATTTTTGGATCCAGTGCCCTCTTCTGGTCTGCAGATGTATGTAACAACAAAACATCAAATATATATAAAATAACAGAAGAAGTCACACCATCACTTTATTGACAGCCCTCTAGCTTCCTTTCCTGTTTGGACCCGTCTTTATCTACACACCAACACAATGAATCTGTGTCACTCGGAAGTATAAACAGCTTCAGATTTTTGTTATTGTTATGTTTTTGCTTGTAGTACTGGGAGGCAGCACACACAAAGCACATGAGAGTCATACAACAGATATGTTTCACAAGGAAGAAAAATACAAGGGAGTGTTGGGGAGAAGTGATTCAGAGCTATGGCTCCACAAATAAAGATGAGTGAGAATCAGGGCATTGCCCCACCTCCATCTCAGGTTTGTAGACCAGGCTGGCCTTGAACCCACAGAGATGCACCTGCTTCTGTCTCCTGAGTGCTGGGATTAAAGGTGTGTGCCACTGTGCTCAGCACTCCAGTGTCTAGATTTGAGGTCTGTGGGGGAGAGTAGGACTGTGGGAGCCCAGAGGCAAAGTGGGATGGGAGACTCTTACTAAGCCGGGGGCCCTGAAGCAGAAACATAAAGCTCAAAAGCAATAGCCTCTGTTATATCAAAGATACAAACCTGAATTTGGCTGAAGTACAAAAGGCCTGGAGAGCTAATCAAAGTGTTTAATACGGAGGAGGTCATACCATAGGAAGACAATGAATAGATCTGAGAAAATTAGGAGAGTCTTGCTGGCTTGTAGGTGAAAGGGGTCCAGTACAGGGAGGCAGGTGTGTGCTTCAGCTCTGGCTCCATGTAGAAAACATGAATACATTGTCATTCTTGGTCAGGATAGCATAGGAAGCAGGCTCAACTAACTATTGCAGTGAAATGGCAGTGCCCAGAAGACTGTTAGCTGACGTGCCTCTAGGCTTACCAAACCATCTGCTCATTAAAACATGCTTTCACATAGTGATTTTTTTTTCCTAATGGGAATAGTGTGCTAATGAGCACACTCTGGTATCTTGAGAAGTTATAGTATCATTGTAAAATAAAGATAACAATATAGCATGCGAACTTGCTCGCCCCTGGGTACAGTGACAAAAATTAAATTTCAGAGTGTGTAGACCTAAGCCCCAGATCATTTCTGTGATGACCCAGTAGAACTGTGATCCTCTTATATCCTGTCTGCGGAGATGGTCTCCCTGAGCCCTTGTTCCTGTATTTCTTTACAAGCACAACTCTGCACGTATGAGCAGTGCTGGTAAGAAAAAGAGACAGTGGTAGATTAAAGAAGTGGGTTTTTTTTCCCCACAAAGGGAAACTGTTCATTAGCATAACTGCAAGGGAGAGCAGGAATGTTGGACCCTCGAGGGTCAATTGCAGCAAGCTTCAAAGCTGTCCGGACGTTAATTATTACTCATGCCACATAGTTTTGTGAGCTGGGTCCTCAGAAGCCTGCAGTACAATGCATACTCCAAGTTGAAATAATTAATTACTGCGGTCAGTCAAACAACTAGTCAAGTGGAGAAAAATTCTGTTGAAGAGTTATTGCAACGATGTGTTAAAACAATATATTTGGATTTTGGCATGATGAGTTGGGAATCTCTGCTGGACTTTAACCAAGCAACAGAAGGTAGGCTGACTTCATCGAAATGGTCATAACACAACTACTGAATCTGGGTTAAATATAGTGTGGTTGATGGGTACTCTATGAGATTAAAAACACCCATAAAACTACTAAAAAAGGATAGTCTGGTGTGCTGTGATATTAGGACAGACTATGGGCATTGGAGTAGATAGGATCTGTGTTTGAATCATACTCATTAATAGATAAACAGGTTATTAATAGATGAATTAAATCAATTTGCTTCATTCTGTCTTTGTCTCACTGTGTGCGTGTGTGCATGTACTTGTACATGTGCTATCACGCATGCGTATGTATTTGTGCATTTGTGTGTGTGTGCATGTGTGTGTGTGTCTGTGTGTGTGTATAAATGTAGGCACATGCATACCAAGGCACACGTATGGACATCAGAGGACAACTTTGGATACTAGCCCTTGACTTCCAGTGTTTGAGACAGCAGACAGGGATTTTTATTTTTATTTATCTGCTGCATATATTGTAGTAGCCAGCTTTTTACCATCTCAGGATTCTCTGTCCCCACCTCCCATCTCTCTGTAGGCATGCTGGGATTATAGATGTACACATGACTCTATCTGGCTTTATATGGGATCTGGGGGTTTAAACCCAGGATTTCATGCTTCCACGTGTGCTTTCCTCACCGAGCCGTTTCACCTGCCCAATCGAGGAAACTTTTAAACTCATCTTTATTGTTTTTGTATGTTGTGAATAATAGCATCTATATCATGGTGTTATAATGAAGAATTTAAACAAAATATTAAGTACTAACATCAGACAGGAAGTGTTCAATAAAGGCCATCCCACTGCCTTGAGCTCTATGATTTATGATCACTGGAAAACAAATGGGTACACATAAAATAATAAGTGAATAATTCAAGGACAATGTGGTAAGTAGCAAATTAATGCTATGGATAAAAGAGAGCTCTGAAGTAAAATATTAAGATGTGGAAGAGGTAGAATATGAACTGGATCTGGAGGGCTGGGTAGATATTAAGTAAATAGACAGAGAAGTGGTGGGTACAGTGTACCTGTCAGTAGATTGAGCTCAAGGTCAGAGAGGGAACAAATATGTTATATATTTGAAGAACTGGACGTTTGCCACTTTCATGAAACATCAGCATTAATGAAAACTGAGAAGAACAAGGAAACCTGGGAGGATTGCTGATGCTGAGCTGGGAATTCAGACTTTCCGCAGCTAGCGTTTCTAGATTCTGCAGAGACTGAAGGGAGTGACTTCTGTCTGAAGCCCAAGCTGTTCGCTTTCTGTTGTGGTTCTTCTGTAACTTTCCAGGTTAAACACTGGAAGTCTTTCTACAAACACTTGCTGAAAAGCGAGTGGGATGTAGGTGAAGCTGTGCAGCCCAAAGGCTGAGTCTTCACTGCTCAGATCCAGCCTGCTACAGACTTCCTGAGGTCTTTGCTCTTTGCTAGGGAGAACCTGGGGATTAGTTAAACATCTGAGACTGACACAAACCATTTCACAAAACTTTGAACTCAAAAATACTTAATCCTGAGAGTGCCAAATACAACAAAGCTGGACGTTGTGGAAAGCTTGGGAAAATTTGCTTATTTTTGAAGTAGTTTTATTGTATTAGAGTTAAGAGCTTTTCTTTTTATTTAGACAAAAAGGAAGATATAGAAATAATTAGGAATAATTGGAAGAAAGAGTATATTATTGAATATACTCCTATAGATCTTTGTATATTGATATAAATTAAGTTTATAGTTGTTATAATTGGTTATATTTGTATAGGTCTTTTGGTTATTGATACAAAATTAAGTTTATATCTTGGTTACAACATACTATGTATCAACTCTTTTAAAGGTATTGTATCTATATAATTCTTAAAAAATGCAATCTGAAGTTCTGGTTTTTTTGAAAGTCACTATCACAAATGGTTAAGGCTAATTAAGAAATGCAAAGTATTTTTGGTTGTTTTGTACATTGATGCAAAATAAGTTTAACTTCAACACATTGGTATATAATCCAAATTTAAGACCATTCTTCACATACAGTATCTATATATCTACATTAATATGAGGTATTGCACTCATACAACTCAATTATAATACAAGGTTTACTTTCAATATGTTGAAAGTGCTAATGCACGCTGTTTAGACTAAGTCAGTAATACAAGTTAATTGTTAGTGGCTCAAATCATGGTCATTTCAGTTACTAGTCTACTTTTATCACAAGAATATACATCCTAGGTTTCACAGATAGAATGACTCTATAGAAGGATAAGATAAAATAGTTAGATAAGGTCTTCAAAAACCTCAGGGACCTACAGAATACGTCATTTAAAGATTTTTTTAAAAAAACTATTTTAAAGATTCTTTGACAATAAGACAAGTTAACTCCTGGCAACACCTGGCCTACTTCAAAGAAGATGATGAGCATTAAAGAACCTCCTTATAAAGAAGGCTTCAAATGTGGCAAACGAGCCACTGGGCAAAATATCCTCATTTCTGCCACAGACAGAATTCTGCCTAAAAATGAGGAAGCTTGGCTGCAGGATGAGTTGACAGCCAAACTCTGCCAAGACAGGGTAAGCAAGTCCTCAATAGTTTCTGCCTCAGTATATCCATCTGTCATACATACTGGGCCAGAAGCCTAAAGATGATGCTTCAATGTTATAGAGAGTTTGGGTGATGGTTCAGGCAGCAAACCGTCTCTGTCATTTTTCATCCTGGAAGCAGCTAACCTGCACTTCCAGTTTACTCATGTAATAAATTTTATTCCTTCTCAAGTGTCTGATGGGGTTGAAGACCAGATAGTTTAGTTTTACAACTAAGCTTAGTTGTTTAGGGATTAAGATGTTTTTTAGGTCTAGATAGATGTTTTAAGTTGATAGAGATGTGATATGATAGATATTAATTTAATTCAGCATTTTATTTTTTAAATTTAAATTTAATTTTTACATATACATTTATATTATCACACATATATATAATAAACTACCTACAGTAAGAAGAACCGTGAAATAATCAGGAATTATATAAAAGTTACCTTTATAGTGTTTCAGTTATTTGTATTTGGCAGCCTTGAACAGAACATCTTTCCTATCTTGGTTTGTCTAAAATTCTGAATGTAATCAAGATCTATTATATCTCATGATTATCAACTTAAAACATCTATCTAGACTTAAAAATGTCTAAATGCCTAAACTTCCTTCTCAAGTTTCTGATGGGGTTAAAGACCAGATAGTTTAGTTTTACATTCAGAATTTTAGACTTACCAAGGTTGCCAATTACAAATAGCCAAAAAAACTATTAATTTAACATTTATATAATTCCTGAGTGTTTCATGGTTTTTCTTGTATTTAGTTTATTGTATATATGTGTACTAATATAAACATATATGTAAAAAATAAAAAATAAATAGGAAATATTATAAAAAAGAAATGCAAAGCAATAGTCAGTCCAACTTGTGGTTTTGTTAGGTACTAGTTTAGTTAATCACATGTGCTTTTTAAGTTAGACAGTGTATAGTTAGAAACAAGCAATTCAGGTATACTAAAGATAGACAGATGGTCTTCAAAAACCTCAGAGATCTGTGGAATATGGCATTTACTGATGTTTTCTTAATTTAAGAATTTTTTGACAATGAGACATGTCATCTGCTGGCAGCACCCCAATTCTACTTCAAAGATCATCAAAAACCCTCCATTCGGGGTTTGCTTCATATATTGCAAGCTTGCCACTGTGCAAGGAAATGACCTTGCTTCAACTGTAGACAGACAGAATACTGGACAAACTGGATGCAGGGAAATCGACTGCTGAGCTTTGCAAGGACAAGTCAGGCAAGATCGTCATAATACCTGCTTCACAGAGAAGTCTGTCAGTTACTCTGAGCCAGAAGCTGAAGGTGATGATCCAACATTATAGAGAAATTTTGGGAGACTGTCCAGACAACTAACTACTTCTGTCATTTCTCTAGTTTAGAAGCTGCTTGCTCTGCACTTCTTATTTATTCAGGTAATATTTATCCTTCTCAGGTCTCTGGAGAGTTATAGTGTCACAGTTAAGCTTAGTTGTCTAAGACGATGTTTTAGGTCTAAAAAGATGGTTTTTGACTGACTATGCAAGTCATGATAGAAATTGAGTTAGATACAGAACTTTGAACATACCAAGATAGGATGGTAGAGTACCTTCTTCAAGGTTGCCAAATTCATACGGACTAGGTATTATGAATGTAGTTTTACCCGGTAGTATTTAATTTACTGATGTTACGGAATGGGAAATGTTGTAAGATACTTGGTCCCATTGTGTACCCCAAGGTTGTGAATTATAAAATCCTGTTTCTAGTTGTGGTGTAGCTCAGACCTAGAATGCACCTTTAATGCAAAAGCTTTTTGAAAACAGGATTAAATAAAGTTAACCCTAGGTCAAGAGTCAGAGCAAGTAACTATCTTACAGGAACTAAACAGAAATGAGGGTTGCTGAGTTGGAGGGTATTTAGGGCAGCATGGAGTAGAAGAAGGGGCTTCTGGGTTTTTTCTTCTGGGATGTGAGCTGAGTAGGAAGGTCAGCTGGTGCTTTTCTGCCTCTCTGAGCTGGCAGGTTTTCACCCCAGCATCTGGTTTCTCAATCTTTATTGGTAAAATTGAACAATTGAGATTTTCATTTTTTAATAACAACAAGGGATTGATTTTTATAGCTTTGTATATTATTCCTAAAGACATACATTTTATGAAGCAATTTTAATTTGAGTCAGAGCCCTATGGAGCAACAAAATTCCAGTCATCTGTGATTACTGTGATGCCCAGGCAGTGTGCTGGATTAACTAACTAAAAGCATTTAGGTTCAAGTTTCACAACTCCTAACTCTAATTTGAGGACATCATATCATTGTAGAAAAAGGTTAATCTGAGCCCAGTCTTCTAGTTTTCCACTCTAAGATTTACCAGTGGATATTTCTGAACACATCCTTTATTATTATTTATTTAATTTTTGTTTGATTTTTTTATTATACAGCTGCAAATTAGTGACCCAACTCCCCATTTATACCTCTTCAATGCTGGGGGATTTTTTCCCAAGAACAAAAATAGGATTGAACTTAGCAGTAAAGCTCTGTGCATTGGGTGGCATATTTTCAGTCACAGCATCCTATCCTGCACTGAGTGTTTCTAGAATGATTGACAATCTTTATTATGTGTGACCATGCTTGGCTTAAACAAGACACCTCTGAACAACAACTGTGTAAAGAAGCTAGTGGGGAGGGATGCAAACAGAATCACAAGGAATCCTCCCAATCCTAGCATTTCAAGTGCTTTCTAAAGGAAACCAGGGTTCTGTTAGATATTGAAATATCTATGTGACTATGTGACTGTTGAAGAACCATTTCAAAGAGAGTAGAGTGGATGGAATGGGTCTATCTTTAGTTCCATTGTACGGCAAACTCCTTTGGATTCTGATAACACAAACCTTCCCTTTTACATTTTTACAGTAGAAGCTTTTGAGACATTAAAAATTGATGATGATTGTCCTGTCAAATGTTGTAGTAATGTGTTACTATGCACTAGAAGCATGTCTGACCAAGAAACTACAACTTACTTTTAGTTCACAAGTAATTTATAGTAAATAATTCCATATATGTAGTTTCTACTTAATTGACAGTGCAGTTCTTGAGTGGTTTTTCTTTATATGGAGCTGGGTGTGGTGGCGCATGCCTTTAATCTCAGTACTTAGAAGGCAGAGGCAGGTGGATCTCTGTGAGTTCGAGGCCAGTCTGGTCTACAAAGTGAGTCCAGGACAGCTAGGGCTATATGGAGAAACCCTGTCTTGAAAAACCAAAAGGAAACAAAACCAACCAACCAACCAACCAACCAACCAACCAACCAAACAAACAAACAAAAGGTATTATGTTTTCATTTCCAGTTTTATCTCTCTGTTCTTTCTTAGTCTCCTTAGAAGATTTTTATTTAGTAAACTCCTATTGCTGAAGATACCATGCACTTTGGAAACAAGACCTGAAGGACACAAACTGGACCTCATTTGAAAGCCTCCTCCTTGAGGACTAGCTTTCATAGTACCGGAAGGTGCTATGCAAGCTTACAAGAGAGAGAAGCAACCAATAGTCCTACCCAGCTGTGATGCCAGCTATAAAACGCCACAGCAACTAGCATGGTATGATAGCCCTAAGGGTGTAGTAGTGGCACTCATATTTTGGTAGTAACCAACAGCTCTCTAATAGGAGGGACATCATACCTGTTACTGGAATCTTAGTCAACTGTTTAGGGCTAGTAAAGTTAATGTTCTTGGAAGAGAGCTATGACTGCCACTTTACTCAGCCTGCATAATCCTTAGCTGAATTTTAAATATTTATCTTTATACTCACAAATAAATGTAGCTTTCACCACTCACCAATGAAGCTTCTTTTTTGGAACAGACTGAGACCACTACAGAAAATTACAACTGGTCATAATGCAGAGAACAAGGGATCATAGGATCTCCAGCCCTAGAAGGTGAATTTACAACAGAACCCCCACATCTAAGGCTTGGGGAACATTGCAGAAGAGGCCGTGGAGAGATTAGAAGAGCCAGAGGACCAGGAAATCTGCTGTGAGATTGTGTCCCTAAGAAATGAAACATAAGCTTCACCCATGATACTTAACAATATAGGGGCCCAAACAAGACCTCAAGAAGTATAATACCAACTGACATGTTAGATTGAGCAGATTTTGTGTTTATATTTTTATAGGTATGTAACAATAGTAAAGAAAGAGCAGCCATCATTTCAAGTAGGAGCAAATAGAGGGTTGGTTCATGGGTGGGAGTGGGGGGAGGAAAAAGCTGTAATTGTATTTTAATTTCAAAGCAAAATGAAGATAAAGAAGATTCTTACTTGCCTTCCACAAATGGCATCATCAAAACTTATGTCCTTGGTCACCTCCTCAATACTTCTTTCCTTGGAAGAGCTTGTTTTTGTGTTTTGTTTTTGTTTTTTGTTCTTTTTTCCCTTTGGACCCTGTTTTAAATGCTACTGTCATAACTTGGTCCAAAGCAGCCAGCCCTTGCTTCATTATTTTCTGTCATATTCTTCTGCGTGTCTCACTCATGATGCTTGTCTTGTGGTGAAGTGTCCTGGTCAATGCTCATTACTTTGCCTGCCCCCATCTCTGGCTGGAATGTAATCTAGATGAGCAGAGTTGCTCTCTTGTGCCCAGCATGCATTGTGGACTTAATATTTGTTGAATGAACCAATAAATGGGTGCTCTTATCTTTCTCCACTACCGATGATTTGCTAATCCCTCTCCCTCACTCCGACCAGTATCTTTCACTTCAGATTTCCAGCTGACCGCTCTAGAATGAAATTACTGTCTTCCACAGAAACCGATTTCCCCCTTATCTTGGTTAATGATGTCTGCCCCATCTCACAAATCAGAAACTTCTGAATTTCTCCTCTTCATTCTCACCCAGTATGCCTAATATGTGACAAAGTACAGTCTGCTTTTTCACCGAAATGCCTTCTCACTCATTCTTGTATTGTTTTATCCAACACCTTACCATCCGCACTTGAGTCTTTTTGAGGAATCTCTAGCAAAGCTCTTACTGTCACTGCCTGGACTCTCTGCTCTGTGTTGCTGCCAAAGAAACCTTATTGAAACATAAAAACACATCTGGGTGTGGTGGTACATTACTGTAATCCCCATACTCTGCACAATGGGGGCAAGAGAATCAGTGTTCATTTACACAGCAAAGTTGAGGTCAACCCAAGCTATATGAGACCATTTCTCAGAAAAACAAAAGTAACCAAGCAATTAAAAAACCCCAGACCAATGGTTCTCAGGCCATGGGATTGAATGACCCCTTCACAAGGGTCACCTAAGACCATCGGAAAACACATTATGACTCATAACAGTAGCAAAATTGCAGGTATGAAGTAGCAATGAAAATGATTTCATGGTTGGGGGTCACAGAATTAGCATGTTGAGAACTACTGCCCTAGACTTTAAAAATGTTTACTTCATTTCTTCCCTCTAAAACACTCATTGCTACATTGCCCAATTGCATGATGATGATGATGATGACAACGATAATGACAATGACAACAGTGGTGGCGGTGGTGATAAATTCCTGTGGAATATTGCTTTAGTCTCTCCATCCTGCCTGTCTCTCACTCAGCCATTGTGGACCCCCATTCTACTCTCTACTTCTGAAAGCCTGAGTTTTGTAGATCTCTCATAGCACTGGTCATATATCACTTATCTCTGTGTGCTTGGATTTTCACAAAGCTCCAGAGAATTGGGATGAAGGGTTCTAGTATTCTAATGCACAGCAAGTTGACTACAGTTGGGAACATCAGAATACTTAGATAAAATAAAGAATTTTAAATATTTTCAGCTCAAAGACACAATAAACAATACAAACAACAGACACGAGAACTACTCAGACTTGATAATTCTGGAGTGTATCATGCGTCAACTATCACCAGCTTCTTTACAAATATGTGTAAATTTTTGTTAATTGAAAAGAGCAAAAGCCCCGTGTGTCCCCTCTTTTCTTTTCTTTTTTTTTTTTATAGAGTTTCGAGATAAATCAACTCTTGATATTGTTCTTGATGGTAGAAATATAGTTATAAATGCAACTTAACTCCCGACTTCATGACCTCTAACTGTGAGGGTATAAAGGCTACATAAAAATAACAAATTGTGCTATAATTAAATTCATTATTTCACAGCATTTTAGATACATTTTTTTCTAATAGATAGGAGAGCAGCAGTTTGACGTTTATAGACTGTGAGGGGAAGGATGTTTCATGAATAAGGAAAGGCAGTTTTGAGATTAAAAAATAGGGTTTGAGAAAAGGCAAGTTGACTAGATTATAGAGTCACAGTAGAACCGTGGTGGAGGCCTGGAGGCAAAAGCCATACCAGGAAGATGTCTTACATAATATAGAGACTCAATTCTCAAGTCTCCAGAAAACAGAGCAGAGCTCTTTCACAAATGCTGCTCCCAAAAGCTGTTGGGCAAGACCTGGCCAGGTCTGGGACATAGGAAGTCACATAATACCTCTTCATTGCTGAGATGTTTATGCTCTGGGTTGTCTGTTGAACTGTGCCTAGTCCTGTAAGATATCTCAGAGTCCTAGCCCCACAGTAGCTCAGAATCTGACAGAGAAGGAAGTAGAGTGATTGTAAACATATGAAGACGGGTCATGCTGGAATTGGGCGGTTTGCTTATCTAATCTAACTAGACTTCTTATAAGAAAACATGCAGGAAAAATGAGAGGTATACCAAAACGTGCAATGCGACAAGAGAAAGGAGACCGGAGCTACACAATTGCAAGCCAAGAAACATTTAAGATTGCCATCAATGCATTATAATATAGGACAAGGCAGGAGAAGATCCCACAACTGTCTCGGGGGGAGGGGGGGATATGGTTTTTCTGACACTTTGGTCTTGGAGTTTTGTACCTCTAGAAACATGAGACAGTCATTTTCTATTGTTTTAAGACACCTACTTAGAGACAGGTTGTCATGGCAGCCCTAGGAATCCAATCCTTTGACTTAGCAGTTAACCAAACCAATGCACAGGAGGAAAAAGGGGTTGGGGGTGTGTCACTGAAGTTGATCAAATTCCAGAAACTGTCAATTTAGAAAGCCATTCTATAGTAAAAGGCAATTAATTTTACCTTTATTTTTGTAGCTACTAAACTGAAATATTAGTGTCATTTGGTATCTGTCACAAGGTGCCTGGGCAATGACCTTAGTATTCAAAGGCTTCCCAAAACCTTGCTAATAGCATTTCAGAAATTCCCACATACTTAAGATGTCTAAAGAAGAATTATTATTAAAAAATTACAGAGAACTAACATGAATGCATGTACTATTAGCCACAATGAAATGAATGCAATTCACCTTCAGTGGTAAAATATAAAATATACAAATACTTTATGAACCTCTAACCTTTGATGGATCCTTAAGGCCTGTTTTCAAAGCATCACCCAGCTGTATCCTCTGGGGTAACTCACTTACTGTCTTGTAAAAATGTCCTTGTAGCTTTTCCTCACTACAAGTTCTATTTTCTGATAATTCTACTGAAATATCTATATAGCAAGTAGGTTAACTCATGGATTTCCTAGTTCCCCCTCTTTTCCTCATTAAGCAAAGTAGCTGCAGGTTACTGGTTCACATTCAGACTTTTCCAATCGGGGAATTTCATTTCTCTTATTGACCTACCTTTGCCCATGTGTTTACCTTTAGAACTAAAGCCGCCTCATGCCCTTCTTGGGCATGTCAATCTTAAAATCATGCACCGGTTTTCTTTCTTAATATGGTGACATTTTTGCATCAGCTTTGGCTACTGAAATGAACACAACACTTTCCTCTAACAAACATTTGGAGCCTCGCCTTCTGATACACAGAAATAGTCTAAAGATTTATTGCATTAAAACTCCTTGGCTTTCACTAAAGCACTGTCTTTTCCTCAAAGGCCCGGCTCTTCCTTCCTTGGCCTTTTCAGGTGTTATTTTCCCATCTGTAATTGTAGCTGTAACTGTATTTGTATTTATTTGTGTTGTCGTTCTATTCCCTTTTGTATACTTGGAAAGAATTCCCTTGTCCTGCATTGGTATCTGAGTGTTTATTCTCCTTAGTGCTCCATTAACACTAGCTTTCCTGGAATTCCACAGCATCGGCCTCACATAGTAACCATCCTTAAGTTACCAGTACTGTATGTCTCAATACTAATTGAGAAGAAACTATATTCCAGGATTGATCCATAATGCTTAGGGCTGTGACTGTAAAGCAGTTTTTGCTCCCAGGAGTTTACAATAAAGAAGTATTTATATCAAAAAGCTAAGGTCGCACCCATTACAATAATAATCATTTATGTGTAGATTCAAATTTTCTTTTGACTTTTCAATTACTTAGTGCCTTATCCATGTCCTGAGCTGCGTCTGATGCCTGAGCTGACAGCTGTTTGTGATAACAGGTCTCAGTAAACAGTTAAAGAGAGGAGCTTTCTAAACTTGATAGAAAAAATTTACAAACTGTCTACAGTTCCTGGTGAGAAACTCAAAGTGTTCCTACTAAGATGAAGGTAGAGAGGCCTCTTCTACCACTGTTCTGTTATACCACAGAAAGTCTAGCTAATTCAATAAGCTTAGAAAAGGAAATTGAGAATAAATAGGCTTGGAAAGAAGAAATGAAATTGTCTTTGTTTATAGATGATATAATTGTCTCTATGGAAATTTCAAAAGAACAACAAAACAAATCCAGCACTCCACTCAAATCTCTTGAAACTAGTAAGCAATTTTAACATGGTTTTAGGATATAGGGTTACTACAGAAAAGTGAATCATTTTCTTATATACTAGAAAAATAAGGAGAAGTGGGAAGCAATATCATTTATTATTTAGGTTAGTGTTTTTCAAAAATAAAACAATTATGTACAAATCTATGGAAATAAATATAAAGTTTCCACAAGCAAAACTATATAACTCTAATAAAAAAACCACAAGGAACCAAAAAAAAAAATGGAGGGGTTATTTCAGGTTCATTAAGAATACTTAACATGTTCCCATTTACTCTATTTGTTCAATACGAGCTCAGAAAAAAAAATTGCAGCAAGTTATTTCGTCGATATAGACAAACCAATTTTAAAATTAACATGGAGACATAAAGGATGAAGGAGTAAATAAAACATTGAAACAGAATAAACTTAGGACACTGATTTCACTGACTCAAAGATTTATAAAGAAGCTGCATCACTCAAGGCATTGTGATGGTGGCCAATAAAATACTAAATGATCAAATGTGCAGCATCTAATTAAAAACTAATACAATGGAATTGAAGATGCTCAGAAATCCAAGGCAAAAGGACAGATAACAAATCACAGAGAAAAGTCATCTACTGGATAAAAGTATTTTTATAAAATAATGGAAAAATAAGACAATCACATACTAAAACCAAAATCCAAAAACACAATTCAGAAAAGTTAACTCAAAACAGCACAGAGCTAAATGCAAACTACAGTATAAAACTTGTAGAAGATAATATAGTGAAAAATTTAATGGACGTTCAGTTTGTCTATGAGTTTTTGAGAGGCAAGATCACAGGTATGATTCAGAAAATGAGTGTTTGATCAGAATGACTTTCATAAAAATAAAAAGCTGCTCTAATGAAATACACTGTCAGAAGAATAAAAAGGAATGAAATGTTATCATTATCACATGGGAAGAACTAGAGATCAGTATAGTCACTGAAGTAAGGCAGCCACTGCAAGACAAGAACTGAATGGTCACAACCATATGAAAGGTTGACCTTGTAGAAATGGAGAGCAGAATGGTGGGGTGTTAAACATCAGTTACCCAGTTAGAGTGAGATTGGATCAAGACTTTATGGTATGCGATTAGATAATAATATGACCATAGATAACAACAATGCACTGCATATACACAACTAAAATAATTTTGTTTTGATGAGACATCCATGTTTAACCTAATTTAAATATTACTCAATGTATGCATGAATGAAAGACTGAATGGTAACCCAGTCATATACTTGTTTTTTGTTTTTAGTGTCTCAGTTGGAAAGTTAACAAAAAAGAATGTGAACACACAACTTAAAATGAGCTAAAGACCTTAAGAAACAAGTTATACAGATGTCAGACAAGCACATAAAAAGATACTGTAAAGAAGGAAAACATACTAAAAAACAGCTTGTAAAAATGAACAATGATGTCTAACACCTTATATAGCAACAAAAATATTATTAAATTATGAACATAATTTATATGTGCAAGATGCTGCACATTTGATCATTTAGGAAATTCATTAAAACAACAATGGGCTAGCACTAGCTGCCTTGTAGCATTCCTAAAAGGCAGAACACCCAAAACGCCAAGTGCTGGCAAGGGTAGGAATCAACAGACACTCCACTCATGTACTGTTTGTGGGGGACAAAAAAAAAAATGCCTCAGCTGCTTAGGCAACTAGCTTGATGGTTTCCTACAGAACCAGGCATAGTTTTATCATACAACCCATTAATTATCTTCCTTGGTATTTACCCAAATAAACTAAAAACTTATGTCTATACAAAGTCTCTCCAGGGATAGTTGTAGCAATTTTCTTTTCCTCAGATGAAGTTGGTAGCCACTAAAATATCCTGCAGTCCCTGAATGGATAAACTGTGGAATATACTGAACATGAGATGTTATTTAGCAGTAAAAAGAAATGTTTTTATGCCATAAAAGGGAACAGAGAAAACTTAAATACATATTACCAAGTAAAAGAATTCAATATGAGAAGACTGTATACTACATGAGCCCAACAATATGTATGGCATTCTGAGAAAGTAAAAATTTTACGGATCAAAAAATGATCAGTTTTTGCCAGAGACTAGTGGTCGAGAAAGTAATGAATAGGCAAAGAACAGAAACATTTAAGGAGGTAAAACTACACTTACTCCTTGGTAACCTCCAGTGATTGGTTTCTGGAGCCCCCTTAGATACTAAAATCCACAAAATTTCAAATTTTTTACATAAAAGGAAAATCATTGAAATGTTACTTACATAAACCCTATGCATTCTGAATCATCTCTAGACTATTTTTTAATACTAAATACAATGTAAATTCCATGTAGGTAGTGATTACACTATTACTCACGGAATGACAAGATTGTAATAGCTGCAGATCTTTAGTGTGACGCAATTTTTAATAACTTGTTTTCAATCTGAGGCTGGTTGAATCTGTAGATGTGAAATCTGTAGTTTCGGAGGATTGTCTGTACTCTGTGGTGTCACGATAGTACAAACATACTGTTATATAACGTGTCCACACCTGTAGGAGGTAAAGCACTGAAACAGGAGACTAATACAGTGTACAAACACTGGCTGAGGCTGGGGTAGCCATAGTCAGTGCAGGCTCAGCATCTGTAACGATTGTGTCTCTTTTGTGGGATATGTTGGTAATCAGGCAGGCTGTACATACGCCAGGGTAGAGCTTATACTGTACTTTCTGCTGTGAACCCAAAACTACCCTGAAAAAAAAAATGAAGTCTATTAAACCGATCCACTTAATAAATATGAGTCCCCTTTCTTTATTCTTGTGTCTTTAAACATTTGGCAAATACCTTGTGCAAAGGATGGCCTCAACAAATATTTTTGAAATTAATTTCTGAAGACTATTTACATATCTGTGCAATTGAGTTGAATGCAGAAGCGAGTTCAAATAAGGGAAGACTACAGCACCGGAGACTGAAAAGAGAGGACGGTAAAAGGGCGACCAGATTTGATCAAACAAGAATGGAGATGGGCAGCAAAAATACCTACACGGTTTTCTGAACCCAAGCTCTCACTATACAAGCCCAGCTTAGACCTCTCAAAAGCCCCAATTCCCAAAGACAGTGATGTGGAAAGGATCCTCTGTTAGATAAGAAAGTATGTCATAAGGTCAGTACTATAATGGGCGGGGTGAATTCTCCACATCTTTTAAAACCATTTCTCCCCTGATACTCACTCTTGATTCCCATAATTACCCCTGCCTGTAAAACTACTTTATTTGTTTTAAACCACATGTATATAGGCCTGTCTCTGTGTGTGTTTGTGCATGAGACTGCAGAAACCTCTGAGGCCATAAAAATGGTCAGACCCCATGGAGTTAGAGTTACTATTGGCTGGGAGCCACCTGAAGTAGGGGCAAGAACCGCACTCAAGTCCTCTTCAGGAGCAGGACATGCTCTTAATTGCTGAGTGGTCTCACTAACCCCATAGTCATTTGCTTTATTTTATTATTTTTATCTTACTTTTTAATTGGTATACGTATGTGTTCACACATGTGCAGATGCAGGTGTATGTGCTAGTGTGTAGAGGGCAGAGTTTGACATTGGGCCCTGTCCTTGATCACTTCCTGCCTTATATACTGAGGCAGAACTTACCAATGTTGCTCGTCCAGCAAGCCATCCTACCTGGAAGACCTGTCTCTGCTGCTGACTGTGTGCTGGCATTACACATGGGCCAACATACCTGCCTAGTATTTCATGGAAGCCAGAGATATGAATTCCCCTTCCTTATACCTGCCTAACACGCATACCCGCAGAACCATCTCTAGAGCTTCCAGTGTATTTACTGAAGAATCAGTGTGCCTCCTATGACTCTCAGGTGGGAGAAGGGAGCTGATCAGGGTAGAAGTGAAAGAGGAGGACTAGAGGAGTGTCCACTCTTACTCTTCACTGGGAGCCCTGAAGTCTATTTCTAGAGAGATGAGATTTGGTCTTAATTAAAATCACTGTCATTGACTACAAGTTTATATCTCTGTAAGTTTGGTTTTACTGTATTCATTAAAAATGGAAAAGATGGTGGTCTATCAACATAAAACCAGAGACACTAAGTCACTTAGAAGAAAAAGTGGGGAAGAGCCTGGAACATATTGGCATAGGAGACAACTTCCTGAACAGAACACCAACAGCCCAGGCCTTAATGTCAACCATTAATAAATGGGACCTCATGAGGCTGAGAAGCTTCTGTAAGGCAGGAGACACTGTCAAGAAAACAAAGCGACAGCCTACAGACTGGGAAAAGATCTTCACCAACCCTACATCTGACAAAGGTCTAATATCCAAAATATATAAAGAACTCAAGAAATTAAACATCACCAAAGCAAATAACCCAATTGAGAAATGGGGCTTGGAACTAAACAGAGAATCCTCAACAGAGGAGTATCAAATGGCTGAGAAACACTTAAAGAAATGCTCAACCTCCTAAGTCATCAGGGACATGCAAATCAAAACAACTCTGAGATTCCATCTTACACCCATCAGAATGGCTAAGATCAAAAACTCAAGTGACACCACATGCTGACAAGGATGTGGGGAGAGAGGAACACTCCTTCATTGCTGGTGGGAATGCAAACTAGTACAGCCACTTTGGAAATCTATCTGGTGCTATCTCAGAAAACTGGGAATAGGGCTTCCTCAAGACCCAGCTATTCCACTCCTTGGAATATACCCAGAAGATGCTCCAGCACACAACAAGAATATTTGCTCAACCATGTTCATAGCAGCCTTATTCATAATAGCCAGAACATGGAAACAGCCTAAGTGTCCATCAGTAGAAGAGTGGATAAAGAAACTGTGGTACATATACACTATGAAATACGACTCAGCTATTAAAAACAAGGAATTCCCAAAATTTGTGGATAAATGGATTGAACTAGAAATGATCATATTGAGTGAGTTAACCCAGAAGCAGAAAGATTCAAATGGTATATACTAGCTTATATCTGCATACTAGCCCAAGGGGCATGTCCTACGAAAGCCTTCACTTACCAGGAAACTGGGACAGAGGGGAGGACATCCTATTGGGACTCTAGATGAGAGAAGCATGGGAGAATAGCAAAGTAGAAGGATCCAGAGGGTCCTAGAAACCTACAAGTAGAACATTATGATAGGCAGATTTGGGCCCAGGGGTCCTGCTCAAACTAAGGCACCAGCCAAGGACAATACAGGCGGTAAATTTTAAACCCCTTCCCAGATCTAGTCAATGGTCAGAACATTCTCCACAGTTGAGTGGAGAGTGGGATATGACCTTCTCATGTACTCTGGTGCCTCACATTTGACCATATCCCCTGGAGGGGGAGACCTGGTGGCACTCAGAGGAAGGACAGCAGGTTGGCAAGAAGAGACTTGATACCCTATGAGCATATACAGGGGGAGGTAATCCCCCTCAGGAACAGTCATAGGGGAGGGGAATAATGGGAAAATGGAAGGGAGGGAAGAATGGGAGGATACAAGGGATGGGATAACCATTGAGATATAACAAGAATAAATTAATAAAAAAATAAAAAAATAAAATTAAATCTTAAAAATTATATTTATAATTTAAAACACTATTATATGAAGGAGACATCACAGGATAATCTGTAGATTAAAAAAAAAACCTAAGCTCAGTAGGAGTTCAAGGGCATACAGCTTGTAACTATTGGAGCCAGGAAGAACAGATAAATCAAGAGGCCTTGTTCTTAAATTTATACTCAATGTTTACTACAGTTATGGACTTGAGAAACGTGGACTCCAAATGTGCAGGGAAGGTCTATAATGGGAGATATGATAATTAACAGTGATTATCAGTTTGACACTGAGGAGACAAGACACTGGACATGCCTGTGAAGCGTTATCGAGATTAGGTTAATTGAGGCAAGAAGACCTACTCTTAATTCAAGCAGCACCATTTCATGGGCTGGGGTCTCAGAATGTGTAAGGAAGTAAAGCTAGCCAGCTGACCAGAAGCATAAATCTGTCTCTGCATCCTCTCTGTGGACATGTTGTGACCGAAAGGCTTCTGGCTCATGTCTTCCCTGCCATGATTGAATAACCCCAGCAGACTGTAAACCAAAATCGACTCTCCTCCCTTTAAGTTATGCTTTGCCATTTATCTGGTGACAGCATTGTGACTAAAAAATAAGACGCTTGCACATCTTATTACTACGCAACATTGATATTAAAATGCTACTTCCTATCAATGTTCCTAATATTCCTTGAACAAGGAACTATTCTTTGCAAAAGTGAGTAGGTTGTGGAGAGTGTGGCTCTTTTCTATAGCTTCACGAGAACTTGTAGATTTATGCCTAAAAAGGAGAAGATCCAGCTCTTGACACCAGCCACTGTGAGCACAGAATCTCCATGGTCTACATGGTTAGCTCTGGCCACCACATGATTCAAAATACCTAGAACTGTATTTGGGTGATGCTACAAGCTACCTGCAGATCAGCTTCTTTGCCTTTGTCTTGAAATTACAGAGATAAACTTAATTGCATGCATGCAACAGCCACATTCTCTCACCATTGTTAGATTGCTAGCTCCTCAGGAGCATATTTTCACCATATTCTTCTCAAAGTTTCTAGCAGAATGTCTGAAACATGATAGACATTCAACTCATGTTTTGTTGAATGGGTGAACTAAAGGATAATCTGTTAAATCAATAACTGATTGGATGGGCGTCTCCTGCATAATTTTCTTTGAATAGCAATACTATATTATAAGGAAGAGCTGTAAGTGTTATTGACTGTTGGTGCAAAAATAAACTTTAGTGGAGGAATCATCTCTCAGCCCTGAAAATCATCAGAGAAAGATTAAGTAAAGATAAAGATCGCTGGCTTTTTCTTTGATAGCTGAGCAGCATCTGGCCTGTGGCAGAGAATATGGATGTGTTCTCTTATAATTGGCCAGGAGAAGGAAGTAAACAAAAATCCTAATGGAATTTGAGAGTCTCTGAGGGATGAGCAATATATACAGGGAAAAACACCAGATTTAGTTTGGATATATAAAGATGGATGTTTCAAGATGAGCAATTGAGTTCAGGCTGACAAATTGTACCCACATCAATCCTCTTTTACTCAGGAAAAGTGAATAAAAATAGTAAGTATATGAGTCAGGGATGGGGGTGGGGGGAGCGAGAACTGTCTCTGACATGAACTCTGGTGCCTGTGATTTGCTCACTTCCCCTTGGCTGGGTGGCCTTGCGGGAACACAGAGGAATGGGATGCAGGCTATCCTGATGAGACCTGATGGGCTGTGGTCAGATGGTGAGGGAGGACCCCCATCCTCCCCTGCATCCCCCCTACATCAGAGGCCTAGGGGAAGGGAATAGGGCAGAAGAGGGAGGGAGGGAGGGTGAGAAATATAAGATACCAGTTAGGGGTTAAAAATCGGGATGTAATGTGAATAAATTATAATAAATAAAAAATAAAACAATAGTGGTAAAATAAAAGGATAAGAAAGTTCATGGAGAGACAGGGAGACTGAAGGATAGGATTTAAGATGGTAGAGAGAGGTAGGAAGCAGCAATGCCAGGAAGGATGTCAGCTCCAGGGTACAGGTAGATAAATAAGAAAGGCATCAAGCAATGAGCAGGACAGTGGAACTGGTCAGAGATGGGATTTAGAAAATTGTGTCTCTGCAGCACACCATCTGATAAGCAACCAGCAGTCTGCATCAGACAGCATTTCTGGAGGAGACAGCAAATCTGGCATGAGTCAGCTTCATTACGATACATTTCCAAATTGCAAGTACTATTGAATTCACATTGCTCTAGTTTCTACTCAGCTAAGTAATGTGTAATTGAGTGTCCAGCAGCTGATGACAGTCCTTTCTCTTTGTCAAGTTGCCCAGCTTGTCGTTCCCATGAAAGCCCTGACCTCTTTGATGAGGTCAGATCCTCTGCTGTGGACGCTGGTACTCAGGGCATCCTCTCCCTTTTGTAGAGCTTGGCACAGTACCAGGTTTGCATTTGTTCAGGTGATTGACCAATATTTCCTTCTCTGTGGTAAGTCAAGTACAGAGCCAACACTATGGACTTTTTTTTTTTCATTCTATTTCCAACTGGATTTATCGACTGGCAGCATCATAAACAGACAAATGTCAGAAGAGTATAGCCTTAATTCTGCAAAGATATTATAAAAAATGACAGTCTACAGAGAGGGATGTGGTATAAATCTAGGAAGGAGCTTGGTCCTGTGTGTACATTAGCAAGCTTGTGACTGATAAATGTCACCGTTTGAGCAACTAAACCCTGCCAT
The DNA here is from genome assembly GCF_903995435.1 of Acomys russatus. Taxonomy (NCBI): domain Eukaryota; kingdom Metazoa; phylum Chordata; class Mammalia; order Rodentia; family Muridae; genus Acomys; species Acomys russatus. The sequence goes on along the minus strand of NC_067143.1, from coordinate 44,413,000 downwards.
GAAATAATGGTATCTGTATTAATTTTTGCCTAATACACTTGAAACTTGTTACTTTCTGAACCCTCTTTGACCCGTTAGTATATGAACTGGTTCTCTAGAGCCGTTTCAGTCAGTGTCATTGTAACAGTATTACTGCTTGTTTACGGGGTGTTGATTAAGTGGGGCAATTTTCCAGTTGGGTGTTCTAAAGCTCACTGTTTTGGGTTTGCCTAATTGCATAACAATGAGGAGAAAGTTAATTCATAATTTACTTTGAAGCCTTTATTAAACCAATTTATTAGAAATAAAAAAGACTTCCAAGGAAGTTGTGCCTGGTGGCAGTAACCATATTAGTTCAGATTATGCTCAGAAAATAAGAATTATTTCTGGAAAGATATTTTAGGCCGAATTCTCCTGTGGGTTCTGTGGCATTCCTTCATGACAGACTGCCACTGTGTAACTCAGAGTCTCTGTAGGAGTGAAAGGCCATTGAAAAGACAGCCTGGTGGCTCCTAGGAACCAGACTTTTGACCTGTTGCCTCTGCTTTACTTTGGTCCCACTTTATAAAAGGTAAGCCATTAATATGAAAGGGTTATTTTTCTCCTTTTAATATAGTGCCTTCCCAGGAGAACAAATCAAATTGAAGAGCAAATTCTACTAGAATTAGCACTTATGAAATTTAGTTTTTCACCTCAAAACCTTCAAAATCATATTGATTTCCACTTTCTATTTCCCTGCCTCATTTAGACCTCTGCATTAGCCAACTCATAAACTTAGGTGTTTCGTCTTACTAAATTTTTTTTATTTGTTCACAGTTGCCATTTCAACAGCAGATGGCAATAGAAATCCAGCCCCTACGCCCCTCCCTCGAAAGCTCTGGCATCCCGACACTGAAAGCCCTTAAATATCTCCTCGTTCTCTGCAGTCACAGCCCTTTTTACCACTGATAAATTCTGGGCACTCCTTCAGTTCCCTGTGATGATGTTCTGTATTGTCAGCTCTGCACATGGAAAGATAGATCACAGGGCCCAGGAAAGGATGCTTCTTTGGCTAAGGAAATAGAAAAAAAAAAAAAGCCAACAGAAACCAGGCAAAGGAAAATGAGCTGACAGCTCTGTAGGAGCAGAGGTGGGAAACCAACAACAATGACAACAACAACAGTAAACAGAAAAAGAAATGCAAAAGAAAAGTAGTGGAGGCTGAGGAGATGCCAGGGTTAGGTGCTGTACTGCTCCTTCCCTCCCTCCCTCCCCTGAGGGACACATATTCCTAGCCTGGGAGAGCAATGGGGCCTTCAAAGTCTGGGCTCCATATCTAGGAATGTATTTCAAAGTCTAGAAGTCAATGCTGACTTCTAAAATGGTAGACAGTGGTTCTCAACCTGTGGGTCATGATCCCTGTTGGGGGTCATATATCAGATATCACCTGCATATCAGATATTTACATTACAACTCATGAAAGAATGAGAAGCCTAAAAGATTGTTAAAACTGCCTACACCCCAAAGGAAACACGGAGTCTTTTGAGCTAACACCGGATGATCTTGGCGTCAGCCTCTCTGAGGTCCCCAAAATTCTTTGAAGAAACAGACTTAAAAGAGGTTCAAGCTCACAGCTACAACCAAGGATCTGATGGCAACTGACCCGCCCCCTGCCCCAGAGAGATGGGATTACACACTTCCCTGAGCAAATGGTGAAAAATGAGAACAAAAGAAGTGAAACTGTTTGATGTTAGAAGACCCCCTTACGTTAACTAGGATCTCCTCCTGCTTGGGAGGCACTGGGAGGGAAGAATGTATTAAAAGCCCATCTACAGGAAGAACATTATGATGGGCAGATCTGGCCCAAGGGTCCCACCCAAACTATGGCACCAGCCAAGGACAACATGTGCAGTAAACTTCGAACCCCTACCCAGATCTAGCCAATGGACAGAACGTTCTCCACAGTGGAGTGGAGAGTGGGGTATGACTTTCACACGAACTCTGGTGCCCCATATTTGACCACGTCCCCTGGATGGGGAGACCTAGTGGCACTCAGAGGAAGGATAGCAGGCTACCAAGAAGAGACTTGATACCCTATGAGCATATACAGGGGGAGGAGGTCCCCCTCAGTTACAGTCATAGGGGAGGGGAGTAAGAGGAAAATGGGAGGGAGAGAGGAATGGGAGGATACAAGGGATGGGATAACCATTGAGATGTAATATGAATAAATTAATAAAATATTTTTAAAAAGCTCGCCTCGTCAATGACCGGGGTCACGTCCCTGATCAGGAGCGATCCAGCCCAGGGCTGAATTAAAGATTCTTCTTGTATTTACAGCAGTTTCGAATCTTTCCGGTTCTTTCTTGGGATCAATCTGGGCGCAGCACTCATAACAGTAGCAAAATTACAGAGATGAGGTAGCAATGAAATAATATCATGGCTGGGGGCCACCACAACATGAGGAACTGTATGAAAGGGTCGCGGTATTAGGAGGGTTGAAGACCACTGTGTCAGAGTTGGAGGACACTCTGCCTCCATGTTGGTGCTTTGTGTGACAGATGAGAGCAGCTCAACATCACCTAGTGAGAAGCGGCAGACCTGAACTGTAGATCCTAACTGAACCATGACCTGATTCTAAGGCTACTCAGCATCATCTTGAGAAATATGAAGCAAATTTAGCTACAAATGAACTTCTATCCAGGAAAAGCGGTAAATACTAAACAATTCCATTTAAGATCTTAGTTCTACTGTTTTTCCTGGATACTTAATTGGGTCTCACATGGGAACACCAGCTCTCATGATATCAAGAGCTTAGAGTGGTCCTAGAGTATGGAGTGGCATGCGGCTGTCCTGGTGGGATGGATCCTGTCTTGTAGAAAAAGCACATTGGTAGTGTCTACACAACCTTGTCAGTCTGAAAGTGTAGACTAGTTTTCTGTTGGGTGCTTGCAGACTTAGTGATTTGGGAGTGAGCTTTGGTTGGGGCCGGGTAGACTAAACATTTAACCCATAGAAAGTTTCTTCAATAATGTCCCTAAAGATGCCCCACCCACCTCAGTTCTTAAGAGCTTATAAAATAGAGCAGCCAACATCTCCCATTAGCTGTTTCAGTGATGCAAATACACAGCTTAGAAAATTTTTCCTATAGGATGCCTCTAAAATGACCATGTAAGACCACATAAAAGCAATCTGTACCTGGTAAAGAAAAGCTCGAGGTAGCTGAAGCAGTTTGTTAATCTCAGCAGCCCTATTAAAATCCTTTGAGATTTTTTAATGTGATTTTTCCTTTTCTTTCTGTTTACAGCTTCTGCCCACAATCCTCAGAATTCAGTTCATTCTTCCCCGTGTTAATTCTACTGGCTACCTATTGTGTTAAATCTGCTTATGCTCAGCTTCTTTGAGTTCTATTTTGTTGCTCCAATCAACTGTTTCTTTAGGATGCTCCTTGGCTTTGAATATGTGTTATTATCATGTTTCTGTCATTCTTGTGTGTTATTAAAATGTTTGGCAATGTTTTCATTCATTATGAATGAAATAGGATAAAAGCTGTAAACAGGGTCCATAAAGGCTTTTAAAAATATAGTTGCCTCTGCTTTTAATTTCTCATCTTTCAATTTACGCTGAGAATTCCTAACAAAATTTCACATGTATATGCATTTTTGTTCATTCATTCATTCATTCATTCATTCATTCATTCATTCATTCATTCATTGCTGTGTACCCCAGATCAGTCTGAAAATTTCTATATAGTATGGTGATCTTCCTGAATTACAAGGTTGGTTGTTTTTAATGAATGTTCAATTAGGTAAACTAATCTGAAACTGTCCCATTAGCTGAACATGCAAATTAGCTCATGTAGCTTCCCTGGAAGAGTGAGTGAGCTTGCTTTTTCAGAAATCCTGCTCTGGGTTTGGTTTAAAAGGCTTCGTGTGGAACCCTGCACATACGAAGGTGTATTGGAGGAGTGGGAATGTCTTTATTCCCATCCTGAGCACCTGCTCACAGTCCCCTCTGTGGTTCTAATCTCTATAATGTTCCTATAGCTGTTTTTATTTCCTAAGAGCTTCTCATAAAGGTTCACTAACACCTTCTATGCCAGCTGCTTTACTAAAGCAAAAACAGAGCTTATTAGAAAACTCTTCTTACAGGCTGCCTCTGAAACATGTGTAAAGAAACACAGAAGAGCTTTGAGGAGCTTCAGCTGTGTCTTAACCTCACTGGCAAGTCCCAGATCTTCTGACTGACCTGGGTCCTGCTGAGCATATTTACTTCCTTCGAGCTATAGATCCTTCCACACAGTGCTACTGCACTGTGGTTATTTTTCATAGGTGACATCCCCAGAAACACAGCCCAGGAAATGTCATTTAACATAGAATAGCATCCCTTATTGGTGTTAGCATTCGATGTGTCAGTTATCCACAGGCAGCCATGATCTGACAGAAGCAATTGGAAGAACCCAGAAATAAATAATTCTTAAGTTGTAAACTCTTCTGTGTTTGGAGTAGTTTAAAGGAATCTGTTCCATCTGCTCAGGACACAGATCATCCTTTTTGTCCAGTGTAATCATGCTGTAAATGCTACCTGTGCACTAGTTACTTTAGGGGATGGCTCAGTTATTGGATTGATCACAGGTATCACATTAAGGTGTTCAAGTGGCCCTTAGTTGATAATGAATCCTGAAGTACTAGGGTAGACCTACTGGAAATATGGATATATATCAAAAAGAAGCCAAAAATGTTTTCTTTCTTTGTAGAGAGCAACACTCTTAAAGAATAGAAGGGGGAAAAAGCCATATGTTGAGGTTGCTAAGTTTTGCAGAATTCCTCCATCCATGAAATTGTAAAGAGGAAAAAAGAAATCCATGCTAGTTTTTCTGCAAAAGCTATGTTCACAGTGCATGCTCAGTGTTCAGTTAAACTAGAGGAAGCTATAATCATGGGGTTTGGTTCCTTCTGAAGTCTTACTCATCCACTGGGGGTCCTGGGACATAACGGTTACTCACATTGCTAAGACTGGCCCTGGCGTTACACAGTCCATGGTCCTGCTTCCACTGGATCTAAGGCTGGGGCTCCCCCGTTCTGCTTCACCCACCAATACTTCCCACTTGGCTTTCTGTGACGTTTTGAAATCATCTGTCCCATTCCATTTCTTTTATCATTCTGGCACCTTCTCCTTTAAAATTCTATTACTTTCTTTTGATAGAGTCTTAGGAGGAAGAGAAGATTAAGGTGTGGGTTGTGTCTGTCAGGCTGGACTGGGACTAGAGGCCACCCTGATAGTGGGGACATAGCTGCTTTGCTGCACTGGGTATAGTTATAAATGATTTGGATACTGTTTGAAAACAGCAGCGATTCTATGGTTAGACAGAAAAGCAGTTAGACAGCTTTTCTGTCTCCATGGATCAAATTAGCCAGAAAAGTGAAACATCTCTGCTTACTTTATGTCATGTAAATAGAAACTTAGGTGAAAACAATATAGCTGTGTGGTATTTTAAATCACATTTCATTTAATAGTTATCTTATGTGGCTATTTTAGTTTTACAAAAGCATTAGAAAGAAGTTTTAAAACAATTGAATTTCCAATTTCAGTTGATTCTCTACTCTAAGGAGTTTAATGCCTTAACGGCAAATCTGCTTAAGACTCATTGTCCTATTTAAAATAGAAAATACCTCTTCCACTATATGCTTAGTGGTAAGAATTACATGCTATGCTATCTTGGTATGGCAGCCGGCTTGGGCACACAGTACACAGACTATTGCATAGACTGTAGTATGCTGGGCACCAAGATGTTCCATTTTAAATGCTCCATTGATCTTAGATTATTTCAGAACCCTGAGGTATTTTATATAAATAATTGCATGTGTGTGTGTGTGTGTGTGTGTGTGTGTGTGTGTGTTTGTGTGTGTGTTTGAGATTATGTGTTCAGTACAGGTCTTCAAACTTATTGAAGCTACACAAATCTGTTCTGCTTATTATTTTCATTTTCAGAGCATTTGGGCTAAATGCATATTCAGCTACTGCTATTGAAGATCTGATAAGTGCTTGGCACTTTGCAGTAAGTTGGTGAATTCAATACGATTCTCCCCTTTGGCTACTTCATCGTATCAGAGAATGAGAATTAGTGATTAGGTCTATAGCAGAGTTCATTTAACTCAAGTGGAAAGAATGGTGAAGGCAAAGCAAAATGCTTATTAGGCAAACTGCTAATAAGCTTCTCTTAATAGGAAGAAAGAGAGGGAGTGGGAGTAGCTTTAGAAGGATGCATCATTTACCATCGCAGAAGCCCAGGCTTTGTGTTTATGACCACAATGTAGAAAGGTTCCACACAGCCCTGCCTCGGTAACTCTTCACAGGAACAGGGTGAAGAAAGACAAAAGGTAAAAGAGCTCTCCACACTGGCACCTCCAGCACAGACATTGCCACCACAGGGAGTCAGGTGCAGAGACCGTGAAGCCATTCAAAACAGGTTACTGTTGCACGATATTTGGTCACACTGTGAACCCTAGCATTATGCTGTTTACCGGAAAAAACCTGTTTCTAGTGGCTTAGCCCTAGCCAACACCTTCAATTCAGGAGCTTTCTGCTTGGACAAGAGTAAATAAAGTCAACAATAGGTCAAGATGTGGAGCAAGCAACCTGTTGACAGGCAGTGAAGATAGGAAAAATACAGAGAGTAAGAGGATGTCAGGAAGATGGATAGAGAGAGAGACACACAGGAAGAGATGGGAGGGACACTGAGTTTGAGAGAATTTTGAGACAGAATAGAGAAGGAGAGCTTGCTTTTGGGATGAAGTCTGAGAAGGAAGGTCAGCTGGGTGCTTCCTCCGCCTCTCTGAGCTAGCAGGCTTTCACCCTAGCATGTGGCTCCTGAGTCTTTATTGGTAAAACTGAATGATTGAAATTTTGTTAGAAATGAGACGTTACTGATTTTATATGACAATGTCTAAAGTCAATGTCTTTCTATCTGTCTATTTTTTTTTAAACTGGGAAAATCTTTGCTATATGCGGCAGCCTAACTGAAGCATATGAATCATGTGGCCCGTTTCCTCCTGTTCAATAACGTCTTTTCATATCATGTTATAGGGGACAGGTTTGTACAGTAGAGTTGGATATATTTTCAAGTCCAAACTATTCTGTTTTATGTAAGTGTCCACTAGAAGTCTACTTAATGCCGCAGAGAAGCAAGATTTAGAATGGGTAATTATCTCACATGCATGTTTCGGAAATAAAACAAGGTATGACAGATAGATGAATAGAGAGGTGAGTCAGCTAGCCAGCCAGCCAGATATAGCCAGGCACCTAATAAATACACAAGCAACACCTTTGAACTCTTCTCTTGAAGGGATATTCATGAACTGTGTTGCTGTAGAGGCATCCACAGAGACATCTATTCTCAGCTCAAGAGTTAGATCTGTGCCTCAGGATGTACACTGAAAACAAAGTGAGACTCCATCCTTTCTCCTCTCCCTCTTTCCTTCCCCCACCACTCTGATGCTGCTTGCATCACATAGTCATCCTGGGTCCTCCACTAACCCTTCACACACTCTACCAGCACACTGTCATTGTTAGACTGCATTCCAACCCTACATGTGAGTATTGGTGTCATTCACAATGAGTCCTGTGAAGGAAAGGTGAGAGTTTACATTCGAATTGTAAATCTAGTTTCTGCAACCATGGCTGGCACACAACACAAGCTTTAGGAGTAATTGCCAGGGTAGGAAAGAGGTATGGATAAAGGGATATAGAGAGGAAGAAAGAGGGACAAGGAGGAGGGAAGGAAGTGTGTGTGGGAGGAGAGGAGCAGCTTCTTTCTTACACCCCAGTATGAGAGAAAGCATTCCATCATTCTCTTACCCTTCCAGGGAGATGGCCCGTTGGAGAGTCACTGAAGGCTGACGCGTTGCAGTGCTGTGCTGGGAATGACTGCAAGAAAAAAGAAAGACAAAATAAAAATGGAACATTTACATTAACTGTCTTTGTGTATTTTTAATAAGTCTTACTGTAAGAATATAACAGATAATGAAAGATGGAAGAAATTAAATGGCTAGTGATAGGTTGATTTGTATCCCAGAAAAAGACTGCTCTTCTAGATAAAGGGTTAGTATTCCCTTGTAACTGGAGTTCAACCTGAATTATCCTGCAGTAAGCCTTACATGGTGCCTAAATATGACACCCAGCATAAAACATAAATTTGAGTATGATGTCATTTGTGTTTTTATATTGTCTGAGGATTTTACAAATGCCAGCGGTAGTGGATGTCTGTGATGACAGAGCCACGGTACACATGAACTCATCGTGACGTTAATTACATGCACAAGACTTACACCAGGTCACGGCAGCCAAAACCCTAGCATGGATGAGGGAAAAGGCCTCATGAAGTCCTACCCATAGCTGAGAAACTATTGACAATCCAACTTGTGGTTGCTGGATGAAGAAGCATCATTTTTCTTTAGGGTGTGGCCTGTGAGAAGCTAGTCATGCATGGCCCTACACCCATGCATTTCTATGCAACACTGATTGAACTTAGGGGATCTTAAAAAGAAAGCAATGTATCTTTCAAGCTGCAGAATATTCCTTCTAAGTGAAACATTGCAAGAAGACTAATGCTCAAACTAGAGTAGGTTATTAGTTTAACAAGCAACATTTATTGGTAAAATTAATTAGCAATGATTCAGGTGTTTGATAAAATCTTGAAAAATTGGATTTTCAGTTAAATATCAGTCTTAGAATTTGATGTGATTCATTATTTTGTTTCGCTTTCATATAGCAAGACTTATTTTGTATGTAAGTAGTTGAAATCAATATAATAACATCTAGCATGAGTGATCATCTATATCAGTAAATAGACATTTTATATGGTTATGCCCTTTGTTTCTGTCAAATCTATGGGCTGGATTCTGTTTAATAGATAGGAAAACTGACAGAAGAAAGGTTTGGAGCTTTCTCAAGGTCATCTAGTGGACACCTGTGCCTGAATTGCCATGTAGACGAATTCTTGAGTCACCTCGATTAAGGAGATGGAGAACCTTTCATCTGAGAAAGGTACAATAATAATGCAACAGCAAAACTGTTTGAAAGAAAGTAATCTTCCATTATGTGCACCTTCCATTCTTACCAACTGCTTACATATCCATACACACTTTACATAATTTTATACATGCACAAAACACACAAACATATGACTTTCTTTCATAATATAATTGAACCATTTTGACAATATCTGTTATTTTAGTTTTATATAATATTACTTCCTGTTCATATGTAGTTTATTTACCCTTGTTATAGTTGGATTATTATATATTCTTCATATATATTAACATAAACTCTTCAGAGCATATGTAATATTTCTCTCTAAACATACATGCATACATGCATACATACATATATATATGTGTACCGGTTTACTTATTCCATTTAGTGCTACCAATATGTGTATATATTTGGGACTGGATAACCTTTAGGAGGCTCATCCCTTCATATGTCTATGTAAGTTTCACCTCAGTCTTCGAAAGACTGACTTTATAATTAAAAAGGTTAAATTAAATTGTCTAGCTGGATGTATGTGTGTGTGTATGCACACGCATGTGTGTGTGTGCATGTGTGTGGGTCTGTGTGTCATAGCACATACATGGAGATCAGGTAACAACCTGAGGGAGTTGGCTCTCTTTTTCCACCACGTGTGTTCTGGGAAGTCAAACTCTAGTTGTTAGACTTGACAGTAAACACCTTTTCCACTGAGCCTTGTCTCCTGCCCCCTGACTTCATAAGTTTTATCACCCATGGAAATTTCACAGATGAAAAGTGACAGTCAGAGTTACAGTGTTTCTTAATCCATTGAGAATGCCAGATACCATCAAGTCAATGGCTTCTCCTCCATGACCAGCCACACATGTGGGTACCCTTATGACTAAGAAACTACAGGTAACTGCAGCCTGGAATAGAACTTTTTCTACGTGTTTATTTGTAATTTTATTTATTTTATGTCAACTGTACAATCCTTTCTAATTCATCTTCTTGTTGATTAGAAAGCACCAATAGTTCATGGGTAACGATCAATATAGCTTACTAATCATGATTAATGGGAATCCCTGATAACTTTGCCATTATTGGCCCAGCCCACATAATTAAAACAAAGAAATACCCAGTAGCTCCACTCTGCACCACCTCTGCATGACCATTTTTCTGTCCTGAACCCACAAAGAAATATGATGCTTGCAGGTTTATGGACACAACATGCAGCACGACGGGAGAGTGCTCAGAGAAATGACTTCCTTTGACATTGCACACACAGTGTCAGCCAGTTCTTAGTAGAATGTAAATGTGAAACAAACAGATCCTTTCATGAAATATAATGGTCCTTCTACTGTAAGAAGACAAATATAGCGAATTATCAGTCAAGACCTCCAGATAAGGGTGGAGTTTTGCTGTTTATAGACAGCACTTTGTGTGTAGGAGGCACTTGTATAGTGTGTAGGAGGTTATAGTGTGTGTTCTTGTGCACTGTCTATAGGGGGTATTTGTACAGTGTGTACAGGGTGTTCTTGTACACTGTGTAAAGCAGGAACTTGTACAGTGTGTGTAGGGAGTTCTGGTGCAGTGTGTGTATGGGGTACCAGTACAATGTCTGCAGGGCGTGCTTATATAGTGAGATACTGCTTGACAATGGTAATTAGTATTTTTAAAACACAGAACGTCTTCCTCTTAGGATCAAGCCTATAGCATCTCTTGCATGACTGGCTACACACAATAGATCTTCCTACTACCAAGAAATTACAGATAACTGCAGCCTGACCTTTCACCTTCTCAGGAAATGAGGTTAGAAAGATGGAAAACTGAGAACTGTAAAAGAAAAAAAAATCAAGACCAAAAAAAAAAGTAAGATTTCCAGCTTTTAACATTGGAGAGTTTAGGTGGTAGAATATATTTCACCTTAAAAATTCCTATCTACAGATTGCTGCTATCTTCCTCATGGCTGTAGATTTTCCAAGCAAGCATCTTTTCTGTGGAGAAGCACACAAAAGGCCCCCTGGTCCGTCAGCACAGGTAACATAGTAACCTGTCTTGTCCACACAGCCACAACCCCGCCAATATGAAACCTCACCATGGCTTGCTCGCATCTCTGTTCTCCTACTAAGTCTTGTGCGTTTTCAGAGCAGGGAGCTGTGTTTACTCTTTACTCAGTCTCAGTCCAGGGTTGACATAGAAAAGATACTTCATCAATGTCTCTTTGAGGGATGAAAGCCATGACCAAGTTCCGCTTACTTGAAAAACCCGACGCTTTATCTTTTTAAAACTAGGAATGACCTTGAGAGTCAGGTATCTATCTATTTTTGACAGAAAGTAAATTAAGTCTTAGATCCTTCCAACTGGCTGATGGCTAAGTGGAAGCCAGGTTGTCTGATTCCAAGGATTTTTGCCATATCGTCTAACAGGAAGAAACACTGAAGGCCGTGTGACCAGTCCATACCGAAGCCCTGGCATATTATGATAGAAAGCGCTGAAAACATTCTAAGCAATAGTAATTAAAAAAAAAAAATAAAAATAGAATGTCATTGTTTTGATCATGTACACCAAAATTTGATATCCATGGCTTTCCAAAATCATGTTTGTGCTTATCCCTTGAAAAGAATGACTCAAACGTCCTACCCACACCACCTTAGTAGAAAGTTCTAGATCCCAGCAAGACTTTGAGTGACAATGGAGGGGAAGAGTGAGTGGGAGGAAGGCCCTGCACATTGTCACCTCACCACACTGATCTGGAGGAAAAAGCTCCAGCCGTTTTGTAGCATCAGATTGTGACATCAGCTCTATATTAACATGGGGGTGGGGCACAAGGCACCAAATCTAGTGACCATGGGGAAAATCTTGATTAAACATTTCTTTGAATCCACAAGGTAGGTAAGTGCTCTGTCACTGAGCTATGCTCCCTGCCCTTGTCAATATATTTTAAGATCCAGAGATAGGTGGCAGCCACCTTATCTGTCTAAGCCATACCATTTCCGAGCAAAACTGAGCCAGAGCATTCAGCATAGACTCTATTTCCTAAGAATTCTGACTTTCCAAGCGAGATTCCCAAGCTTAAGAAAATGGCACCTGAATGATACTGCACAATGCACTTCTTTTGTTACTGTTCTTTTCTTTTTTATTTACTTCTATTTTATGTGCATCAGTATTTGCCTGCATGTATATCTGTATGAGGGTGTCAGATCTTGGAGGTACAGACATCTGTGAGCTTCCTGGTGGGTGCTGGGAGATGACCCTGGGTCCTGTGGAAGAACAGTCAGTGCTCTTAACTGCCCAGCCACCTCTTCAGCCTCTTCCTTTTTGTAAAACATGAGTGCTTTGCCTGTATGTACACCTGCATGCCAGAAGAGGGCATCAGATCCCTTTATAGATAGTCATGAGCCATCGTGTGGTTTCTGGGAATTGAACTCAGGACCTCTGGAAGAGCAGCCAGTGCTCTTAACTGCTGAGTCATCTCACCAGTCTCAATTCTTTCTGCCTTTGTTTTATTTTATACATGGAACTTTACGGACCTACCTGGTGGTTATAATATCTGATTTTTCTTCTTTAAAGACCCTGAAATGTCACACTGGGTCTTCCCAATATTTTATAATATTCAAGAACATTATTTTAAAGGACATGAAATATTTTTAGTGTGATGTAGAGTGTTGATCCTAGGGCCTCCTGTGTGGAACTCAAACTGTTCTACAACCACAGAGCCCGTTGCTCCTGTTTTTATATTTTGAGCAGTGTTTCACTAAGTTGCCAGACTATCCTGGAAGTCACTCTGTGAGCTCAAGCAGGCCTTGAGCCAGCCATCTCCTGTCTTAGTCTCTCAGGTAGCTGCAGTTCCAGGCCTGTGCCACCAGGCCCAGAACACAACATTATTTCCTTCATTAATGGAATAGTAACAGCAATCTTAACTGATTTGTAATGTTTTAGTTATAATTATAATACCTCTTGATATATTCAATATTGTTGATTTTTTCACTTACATTTCTAAAGAACTTTCACCATCACTGTCATATTTAACTGCAAATATTTGATGTCTCACTATTTTCCCTCATTTTCTACTTTTCTTTTCTCTGTGTTTGTGTGCATGAATTTTGTTGTCAAATATCCTTAAAAAGTATCCAACTAATATTTCAGATAAACACAATGAAAAGTTCACCCTTTTATTTCACAAACCTGTATATTCCTCTTTGTATTTTTCCATTTACATTTGGTAAATATTTTCATGTGCAACTATATATAGGTTTGGAATATATTAAACAAATATTAATTGGGTAGCTATTAAATACTTTAGATGTATCAGGTGCTTGGGATGACTTTTTGATTCATCTGCAAATATCAGATAATAAAAAGATGATGGTCAAATAAGCTATTTTGTCATTACACGAAGCTAACACTTCTCAAAGAATCCCTCAGGACCTAAGCTGTATTTAAAAGAATGAATAAGTGACTGAAAGCAGAGAGGGGAAAGAAGCTATTCTGAGAACTGAGAAGACCTGGCTTAACATCATTCAAGGTCAAAAGCAAGTAGTCTGTTCTGGGAAGCTTGGCCATCTTGGCTTGGCAGAGGGATGAGGGAAGAAAGGTGATGGAGCAACACCTTGACAAATGTTTTCGGCTGTACCAGCAATGAAAGGCCTTCAAAGGCTGGTAAACGGGGAGGGTCAACTCAGTGATATTTATAATTCAGAGAGGTATATGTGCACAGTGAAAGCTAACTACAGTCTGAGAAAATAATAGGATATCACGATGGAGAAAATAAGTACTCAAATATGTAGTTGGTATTAAGAAAAATGAATGCATTTATTTAACACAATCAAAAGCAAAGTAGGAATGGACTTGAGGGAGTTCTATAGAAGGCAATAAACATTTTAAAATAAATTTAGGTTTTGGTAGACAAATATTTGCATGGTTTTATATGGTAAAATATGATGTTTTAGTTAATGTATACTAATGATCAAATCAGAATAATTAGCATAACTGTCACCTTAAAAATTTATCATTCCTGGGAAGTGAGTACATTAATACATCCTTTCTTCTGAGTATCTTGTTATATTATTAATGTCTTCACTTGACTGTGGTAGAGAATACCAGGAATTTTTTCTCATAACACTATATCCACTGACCAACCTTTCCCCATCTCCTACTTGGTATCTGAAAACCATTCTCTATTTTCAACTTTTATGATAGCAGCCTCTTTAGATTCCACATATGGTGAGGTCATATAGCACTTGTCTTCCTGTGCTTGGCTTCTTTCACTTAACATGACATCCCACAGATCTATCCCTGTTGTGCCCAATAACAGGATTTCACATTTTTTAGTGGATTGGTTGATAGTATTTTATTTTGTATACATTCCTCATCCTAGCGATTATGAAGAGAGTCAATAAGTACAGGAGGGTACATCTTTCTTCAACATTCTGTTTTTATTTCCTTTATTGCTAACAGTGAGACTGCTGGACTATGCAATAGTTTATCTTATTTGTTATTTTAGTTGCCTTCATACTGTTTTCCATAATGATTGCACTATTACATCCACAACAGTGTAAAAAAATTGTCTTTTGGTGAAGTTGCTCTGATCTATAGATTTTATTTGGGTAGCCTGGGTAAAAGGACATTATTCCTTCTGAAAGATAAATTTTCCTAGATAGAAGAGGTTTGCTCTTTCCATGGTATTAGAGTAATTGTTTTGCCTTCTAGAACTTTCAAGTAAGATTTTCATGTTTATGACTAAGGTGTAGTGAAAGAAGAAGGAACTTCAGTGTTCATATATATACACCCGTGTGTGTGTGTGTGTGTGTGTGTGTGTGTGTGTGTGTGTGTGCATGTGTATGTGTGTTTGGGGCGGGGTTTCTCTGTGTATCCTTGGCTGTCCTGGACTTGATTTGTATACCAGACTGGCCTAGAACTCCCAGCGATCTACCTGCCTCGGCCTCTGGAGTGCTGGGCATGTGCCACCACACCCAGCTCAGTGTTCTCATACTGACTGTGATGGGCATAGCACTGGTAACAGAACCAAGATGAATGCATTAGGAAAGAAAAGTAGATGCATGGTTAAAAAGGAGAAATGTACAAGGTCAGTCAGATGTCCTTATTACACACATGGGAAATATGTTCTCTAGTGGACCAGCAATAATTTTTAAAAAGATCTGCTAGTGATGCTTGTCTCCCCGCAGTAGCCAGAAATGACTCAGACATTCCTTGCATCATCTACTACTACAAATAAACACCCTAAGATATTTTGTTCCTTCTTCATTTGATGGTTTCAAGATTTCTAGTTATTTTAAATAATGTAAGCATTATTTGGAATGCTTACATTTCCCACTCTGATTTCTATTTAAGTTTTCGAGTCTAGAAATTAGCTCAGAGCTCCAGACATTCAGATAAAAGAAAACTGCCAGAAGATGCTAACTTCCTTCCATCTGAGTCTCCTCTTCCTGTCAGTGGTGCCCAAGATAACATAGACTTAAAATGTGCCGAATTGGATTTTTAAGTTTAGCATCAACCTAACCTCTGGCACAATGTTTACACCAAATATTAAAAATCAAACCCCTGTGTCCCTATGCATTGAACTTTTAGGAACTCAATATGCTATGTAAAATGTATTAGTGTTGATTTTTTCCTAGTTTTTAAAGATTACATTAGAACACCAATTCAATTGGCATTTATAGAACAGTTAAGATCTGTTGCTGTTAGCCAAAGTTTAATCTTTCACCTAGTTTTCCTGTTATCAATGAGCATAAGAAGAAAGCTTACTTGTGTTATTAACCCATTGATCCACTAATAGCTAAGGACCACATATTGTGGCAAACCACCTCAGAGCTGCATCCAATTTAGCAGTTCCCAGGTTTCTCTATGGACTTTTATTGTTCTTTTGTTTTTGTTTGTATGTTTTGGAGGACAGAATTTCTTTGGATAGTCAAACTGGACTCAATCTCATAGCGATCTGCCTACCAAGTGCTGGGACTAAAGGTGTACACTACAAC
Organism: Acomys russatus; assembly: GCF_903995435.1. Taxonomy (NCBI): domain Eukaryota; kingdom Metazoa; phylum Chordata; class Mammalia; order Rodentia; family Muridae; genus Acomys; species Acomys russatus. The sequence continues at coordinate 44,397,041 of NC_067143.1, read as the reverse complement.
GTGCACCACTTTTAAACAGATATAGCAGACATTTATTCACTTACAGACTAGAACTTCCTACAGTAAATGGAATTCTTTTCCTGTCATGTTTCCATTCATAAATTTATAGAAGTGAAATATAATGCTTAAAAATACTTATTTTAATCAAGACTAAGTTTATTAACCTAGAAAGACTCAGTTTTTCTTTTTCTTTTCTTTTCTTTCTTTCTTTTCTTTTTCTTTTCTTTTCTTTTTTTTTGGTATGTGGAAGTGCAACTAATTGGTATAGTACTTATCTAGCATGTGCAAAGACCTGAGTTCAATTCCTAGGGATACATACACAGGGAGAGAGATAGAGATAAATTGATGATAAATAGATAGATATAGAGAGATTAGAGAAACAGAGATGAGAAAGAGAGAGAAGACATTCAATTCTGCTGCTAATTTAAATCCAAACTGTAAGTCATCAGTAATAGGTTAAATGTCTGTTTTCTTTTTTCTTTTTCTTTTCTTTTTTTTGCATAAGGCAAGTAAAGCATAATTTTGAAGAAAAAAAAAGCCTGAGCTCAGATTGCTAGTTTATAATTCAATATGTTATGCCAAATGTTTAAAAATAATTGAAGGGCTTAGATGTTAGGGTCATACAGAGGAGACTAGTGAAGATAAGCTTTAATGATAGAACATTGCTGAGATTAGAATGCAGAGTCAATTCCTAGACCATAGATTTTTCCAACCTGCCCCACTGTGACTTCTTCATATTCTTCTGTATAACAATGTGATGACAGCACAACACTGGTAGTTCTAAGATCTTTCTTGTTACTGTTAGGTAGCAGAAGAACCCAAGAATGTACTTCAAATGACCATTTAATCTCCAAGATAAACTCTTTGATTAAAGCAATGACAATTTTTTTTTTGTCCTATAAAATAACCTAATGGGTTATTGCTTGTTTCAATGCCTCAAACACTAGCAACAAAATGTAGAGTTTTGGTATAGCAAGACGTACTATGCCTTCCTCTTTCTACCTGTCTGTGGCTGTCTGCATGTCCATCGTTTTTCCTGGCATTTCTCATGCACAAGCTTCATCTCAAAATAAAAAGCACCCATGAAGAGTGGCATAAAGCCCATTTTCACAGGCCCTTCTTTTCTAAAATGTAAGTTTTTGAAAATTTCATGTATGAGTACTGTATTTACATCATTTCTACCCCTCCCTCTCCTTTCTCTAACTCTTCCTGTCAGTGAGTGACACATGTCTACATGAATAGGGGAAATATCTCAAGTTTCTATAGACTATTCTCTACAAGGAAAAGAAAAAAAATCTTAAATTTATAATGGTTTAAATCAGTATTAGCTAGTTTCACAAATGCTACTATGCCAGAAAGAAAACATAGTTTAGTTAAGAATTTTACAAAAGTTGGGTGGTGGTGCACGCCTTTAAAACCAGCATTTTGGGGTCAGAGGCAGGTGGATCTCTGTGCGTTTGAGGCTAGCCTGTCCTACAGAGGTGAGATCCAGAAATACCCTATCTCAAAAAACCCAAACCAACCAACTAAAACAAAACCCACCATAGACAGTACAAAATGCACCATGGATTATATATACTATACTACAACATAATACAATACATGATCACCATTGCTGATTGACCCGAGATATTTCTTTCGTTACACATAGGAAACAATTGTGTTTTTCAAGATTACATATTGTAGTTTTTGATTTGGTAACAGCGCCTGTAAAACTGTTGTGTAGGAAAGAAAAGAACTAAGGTCTAGGAGTGAGAAATGTGGGCATTCCCAGTGTGTTCATGAGCTCCATGGCTGGATGGGTCACCTCATTTTCTCTGGTTTGTAGCTTTTCCTTGGGGTGAACAGAGACAACTGTGAATATCCTCCTTCTCTGAGCTATTAGCTGAAGCTCAGAGACCAGCACTGAGATGGAAGGAGCATGGGGTTGGGGGACAAAGGGCTTGGAGAAAGGATTCCCCATCTTTTCCTATTAGATATCTGATCACCTCAAAAATTGAACATTCTCATCTCTAGCACTATAATCATTTAATGTAGATGACAGTGGTGTTTTTTTTTATTATTAAATTTACAAATACTTCTGGCACATGGGGAGAATTTAAAGTAAGATATTTAAAGAAAAAAATTATAAAGTATGAGACGTGCGAACCAGCAAGTTGAGAGTGTCTTCAAGGGAGGCAACATAATTTGAAAATGTGGTATGTAGAACTGGAGATCTAACCCTGAAATAGCCAGTGGGCCTAGGCCAGGAAAGCCGGGCTAGAGCTAAGAGACACCATGCAAATGGAATCTGAAGGATCTGACAATTACTCCCAAGACTAAGGCAATAGCTCCATTTCCAGAGAGGATAAACAGGTCAACAGTGACACTTACAACTGAGAACTCAAAAAGAGAATGACAGATTTGGGGAAAACATATCTAACCAATGTTGTATACACAGTATAGGGTGACACCCTGGCTAACATAAAAGTAGAGAGAATGCATAAGATTGTTTGAGATTCTCAGTAGACAGCTCTGGACTAAAAAGCATCATTTTTTTCAGTCAACATAGTACCAGTGCACGTGAGCCTGTGAATGTTCCTAGAAAAGCTGTGGTAAAGGAAGAGCTGGGAGTTGAGACAGGTACTTGGGGATAGCCAATGCTAAATGATGAGAAGAAGAAGCCAAATTAGGAAGACTAGTAAGGAGTGAATAAAAGACAGAAGAAACACCAAGTGGCTGGAAGCAGATGCAGGCAACCACACCAGCAGTGAGCTATTCTGAGGAGGATCAGTTTGCTCAACAATCGCTAATGATCAGTAAGAGCTTCAATACAAAGCAGGGGAAAAACTCATCAGTAGAGTTTGCATCCTACTCTGCAGTAGAACAGAGGGCCACAAATGGATTTTAAATCTGAGCCCTCCATGCTTTCAGACCTGGAACAGTGAGAGAAGGGTTAAACACAGCCATGAAAGAAAACAGCTCCAATGAATACTGATACCAAGGCTGTCTGCCTATTTCCAGGCAGCATAGAACTTTTCTATAGGGAAAATGGAAGAATTACCTCTTGCACAGACAAACTAGTGTAGGTGTCAAGGCAAAATAAATGGAGACTTTGTTTTCCATCATTTTGCTGGGCTTTAATTTTAATGAAGAACTGCCCTTATTCTGCAATTTGTTTTCTTTATTGATTTTTCATGCAGACAGCTGGAACATCCAAACAAATGTGAGCTATTTGGCTTGCTGAAATGTACTAGTCCATAGGTATTAGTTGCATGGAAAAGCTGCAGCTGTTTAGTGAGAGGGGAAATCTTTCATTTGATATCCATAGTTGACCATTCCTTGCAATGGTCACCAGGAAGCAAGCCATTATCATCATGGTACGAAAAGCCAAGATGCATAGAAATCCAACTCTTCACTTTTCTCAACTTAGCCACTAAATTACATGTAAGTCACAACCCTGTGGAGACACACGTAATGAGAACATGTGAAATGTTACACAGGTAAATATTTAAAATCGAGTATAGCTTTCTCACTCTTTCCATTCCATAAGATTTGAAAAGAACTACAAAAGTGTCTGCCAGTTTAAGAGAAGAAAAAAACCTAGTAGGAAGAAGGCTTGGATATCTAGACCCCATGCCCTGCTTATCTAACAGCCAATACTCATTTGTTAGTGTCCATAATATGCCAAGCACTGTGCCTGATGTAATGAAGGATGCTATGAAAACTGAAAACCGGGCCTACAACCTTCAAACACTCACAGTCTAATTTGGGAGAAGTTGACAACCAAGATCAGCCATTACAGACATTGACCCATTCATTTGAACACTCCAATTAATTCCTCTCCATCCGTCTCTGCCACCCTTTCCACAAGCAGCACCACTAACATAGTTTTAAATGCAAAGCTCTAGGCATCTTCAGCAATTCTTCACTTTCAGTGACACTGCATATCAACAGGACCTCTTGCCTTTGTTATAAAAAATGGCTCTATCTATTCAGTGCTTCCATCCTAAAGGGAACAACACCTCTCAGTGGACCATTGGGGCACATGCCCTATCTTTTTATTATCTGTATAGAGTCATTTCCCACAGTGGCTTGAAGAGATGAGTTCAAGACACAAAGCAAGCCATGCTTTGATCTCCCTAAAGGAAACACCCTAAATGGTCGCCACTAAGACTGGAATGAAGCTCACAGTTACTTCAAGGGTTGTATGAGAAGCTGTGGCCACAGTCTGCCTTTGGTTAGAACTCTGCCCACTCTCTACTAAGGCAAGGGCATCTGAGGTACTTTCCAACTATGACATTCTCAGCACTCCTTTCTAGTGGTACCTGCGTAGGGTTTGCATTTAGCTCTTCTGGACATTTCCTTTCTTATTAGGTCTTGGCAGAAATGCCTCCTCTGAAGAGAAGCCTTCCTTTAGCTTTGAGCTTTCATTCCTAACCCAGGTATTATGTAACCTCTTACATGGCTCCATGCCATCATCACCTGTGATCAATGGAAATTAGTTGTTTATTAGTTAATCGTTTGAGTCCTCTGACTTATTTACCCTTTGAGAGAACTGGTTTCCTCGAGTACATAAGTAGAAATATGGAACATATTTTTAGTACACACACATATGTGTGTTGCCTTTGTGTGTGTGTGTGTGTGTGTGTGTGTATGTGTGTGTGTGCACAGGCATATGTGCTTGTGTTTGTACAGAACAATAAAATCCCTTGAGATCAGTGCATACTCAGAAACACACACTCAGAATTATTTAATACCATGATTCAAGTCAAAGGTCAACACATTAATATAACTTATTGCATCCTATGTTACACAGGTAAATATTTAATATTAATATGTGTTACAAATTACACCATCAATCTTTAAATTATATCAGAGCATATCCTTGCTTATACTTATTCAGTGGATACTTATTAGCGTCTGAATACACGTAAGACAATAATACATGTGGTTTGCAATTTACCATCACCTCATACACCAAATGATTTACGCTTTCTTGTAACATCCCACATTCTTCCATTGAACATTTTTTACTCTAAACTGACAAGGAAGAGAAAAAGAAAAGGAAAAGAAGATTTCATCTAGCCTAGAAGTTTGCAGAGAATTATGGAAAAAGAAGTCTGTGTTTATGTGTAGTGGGGATAACTCTTTTTGAAAAGATTATGTTTGTCCTAAAGTTTGGAGAAAGTATTGTCATTGAACTGCTTGTGTTTTTCTTTGGTAGCTTCAATTTTCTAAATATTCTAGTCATATCATTTAGGAACAAGAGGAACTTTAAATAATATGTACATCAGCAGTTTTTAACCCATGAGTTGTGATCCCTTTGTGGGAGTTGAAAGACCCTTTCACAGGTTTTGTCTAAGACCTTCGGAAAACAGAGATATTTACAGTATGACTCATAACAATAGTAAAATTATGGTAGTGAAGTAGCAATGAAATAATTATATGTTTGGGGGTCACCACAATGTGAACTGTATTAAAGGGTCACAGCATTAGGAAGGCTGGGAACCACTGGTGCGTGTATGTCTACTAGGATATATTACACATCTGAGAAGTTCTATCTCTTTTTATTGCTTGCTTGTTTTGTTTTTCCAAGACAGGGTTTTTCTATATGACAACCTTGCCTTCCTGGAACTAGCTCTGTAGACCAGGCTGGCCTCAATCTCACAGAGATTCTCCTGCCTCTCGGTCCTACTGAGTGCTGTAATTGAAGGCATGTGCTACCACCACCCACTAAGTTCTGTCTTCTTAATGCCCTGGCAGAAATATTCTTTAGCTAAATGCAACTTGTGAACAAGAGTCATTCTCAAATACTTTGAAAATACATTAGCCATGTTGGACATGGTTCTGGGTGCTGGGTACTGGGTACTGGGTACTGACTTGGTACTGGACCTTTTCAGTATGAGATTTGACAACAGCAGCAGATATGGATTTGGAGATTGAGTCTGTGCTCCTAGTCTGTTGCTGTTCACCTTTCAGGATCCATGAGAGCTGCCCTAACTTTCCGAATTCCCCAGCACCCAGACACATCTTCATCAAGGCATTTCTATATAATACCAAAACACCATTTTAAAAGCAGCTCTTTCTCTAACTAGGTTGTGAGCATCTTGGTGGCATTATGACCAATGCCTCACACATTATATCAGCTCACTGAATACTTGGCACAATCCCTTCCTGCTGAACTGAACACCAAAATGTTTGCCACCTTGTTTTCACTGGAATTCCATGGCAAATATGTTCATCTTTGTCAAGCAACACCTCTTGGGATTGCATTTACTAAAATCAACTAGTAAATATGCCAGGAATCTTTGATATGTAGAATGCAGTGATCAAAGTGTGAAGTTAATATATATTTTCTGTCAGACCTCAATTTCGTGACACAAGAGTAATACAAATTAGAGAGCAACCCACTTACAACCACTGGAGAATACAATGCTGAACTTTAATCTTGCGATTAAATATGCTCTAGGTTTTAATATATGAAAATGACAAAAAAATTGATTCTGTTCTGCTCCAATGATCCTGTGTCTTATTGGAGACGTCTAAATGAAATGGAAGCCATAAAAATTACAGACATAAGTGAGGTAAGCAATGGGCCATAGCAAGGCATTACAGGGTTTACTGCGGTCCACAGTTGGTGCTGCTTAAACAAGGCTGAGAGTCATCAATGCAGCTGGCCATGAAATTGCACAACCCTAATCTGCCCACATGGAGATGCTCACCATAATCACAGCCAAGTATCATTTTCAGCACAGTTTGTAAAAGATGAATCATCCTTATTTGCCCAGGTTAAATAGAGAGGAAAAGAAATGATAGCTTTGACCTCTTAAACTAATATTCTTAGCACCTGCTCTAACTAGTTGTGATGGTTGCTCTTCATTGTGAACCTGACTAGGCTTAGAATCACCAAGGAGATGCATCACTGGACATACTTGTTAGGGTATTCCCAGAGAGGTTTGGTTGAGGAAGATAAATGTCATAGGAATGTGGGTGATATCATCCCAAGGGCAGGTGTGTTTGCCTGAATAAAAAGAAAAAAAAAGTGGAGAGCAATAGAAATATCAGAATTCATTTCTGTCTACTTCCAGGCTATAGATGCACATTTGGCTTACACAGCCAGGAGTCACTCTTGTCACCATGACTTCCTTACTATGGTGGACTCTACCATAAAATTGTGAGATAAAAATAAGGCCTTAAGGTGAATCTTCTTAGACATTTTATTACAGTCATCATAAAGTAATAAGTAAGCCACCGGTAGGCTTATAACCTTAATGGATGTTAAGAAAATAAAAAGGCTACCAGCATGTGTCTGTGATCCCTAGATTTGGAAATGTGAAACAGGAGAGCCACAAATTTGAGGGCCTCTTGGCCTACACAGTAAGAGCTTGTCATGCACAAATAACAGACAGACAGAAAAAAAATGCAAAAAAGTGATTCAGAAAAGATACAATTTCTAGACTCAAAAAGAACCTGGTCTGTTTCTTGGGGTGGGATGAGAAAAGAAAGTAATTATAAATAGGTCTATGGATTCTGACTAGAGATATGAAAATGTCTTCTTGGCTTATGTAATGGATACACCACTGGATAAAGTAACTGAAACTTGCTCAATTATACATTTGAAATGTATGTTTTAATTTAAAATGTTTTGTAAAACTTTAACAAAAGCATTGTACAGAAAATTATAAGGCTTGAAATGTATAGAGAAACAACTGCCTTTTCCAGTGACATGTCACAGAACAGTTACTGTGTTCCCAATATTTACATTCTAGGGTAGTTCAAACATTTCCCTCAGATCCTTCATAGCAGAAAGTGTCACCTTATTTATGAGATTGGCCACTTGATAATTACACATGCTTGCTCAGTGGACACTAGGGGTCGCTGCTGCCCACCTGCACAGAATTCACTGTGATGGGGCATTAACTAGCATTGGCTTGATTAAGCTTCTGGCCCAGATCTACCCAATCCCTTGTATTTGAGCTGTTGATGATTTATATTGCTTGGAGGTGAATCTTTGTAGCCAAGAAAAATATTAACAAAGAAGAAGATGATAAAATTGATCTGAAAAGAGTAGGTTTAAAGGGAAGAATATAAACCATGCTGAAAGAGTGTTTTCAGTACGTTTTACTATCTATTGACTCTTAACTAATTTTTAAGGTAAAACCATCAGATTTCAAATTAGATCTCCAATAGCAACATAAATATTAAAATTTAAATTATGCCAGATATATTTTGAACCTCTACTCTGCAAATAAACGTTTAGTATTAACTTAAACATGAAAAGAATAACATGTCTCTTCAAGCAAGCCTAGACAAAATATAGGTGGAATAATTCATTTAATCAGTCTGCTACCCACAAATACTTACTACATACCTAATATTTGTTAAAGATTCTCTAGAATATAGAAGCAAAACAGTGATTAAAATAAATAAACAACAAACAAAAATCCTGTTTTCACTGGCTTCTGCTATCATAGCAGCAAGTGGTGGCATAAAAACAAAATAATCATTACAATATTTACTTCCTATTTACAACTTATTATGTTTAAGATATTTTCATTTCTTTGTTTATAGGATCTTATTTAATTTCCTACAAGCAGAATTGTTTTCATTTGCATAGGAAAAAATTGAGTCTCAGAGGTAAATGTTTACAGGAAACTACTGAGGGATCCCTGGGAAGGGTTTAGAGAGGAGAGGGACAGAACTGGTACAAAGGGTTAAAAGAAAATAAGGGCCTAGGAAGGGTCAAGTGGGATGGGGAAAGTGGAAGGCAGGGTAGAAGAGGGAGTGTGGAGAAAGATAAGTAACATTAAGGATCTTTCGAAAAAGACATATCGTCCATTCTTCTACTGAGGGACACTTAGGCTGTTTCCATGTTCTGGCTATTATGTATAAAGCAGCTATGAACATGGTTGAGCATATGTCCTTGTTGTGTGATAGGGCATTTTCTGGGTATATTTCAAGGAGTGGGATAGCTGGGTCTTGAGGAAGCCCTATTCCCATTATTCTGAGAAAGCCCCAGATAGCTTTCCAAAGTGGTTGTACTAGTTTGCATTCCCACCAGCAATGAAGGAGTGTTCCTCTTTCTCCACATCCTCGCCAATATGTGGTGTCATTTGAGTTTTTGATCTTAGTCATTCTAATGGGTGTAAGATGGAATCTCAGTGTCATTTTGATTTGCATTTCTCTGATGACTAATGAGGACAAGCATTTTTTTAAGTGTTTTTCAGCCATTTGATATTCCTCTGTTGAGAATTCTCTGTTAAGTTCCAAGCCCCATTTCACAAATGGGTTGTTTGGTTTTGTGGTGTTTAATTTCTTGAGTTCTTTATATATTTTGGATATTAAACCTTTGTCAGATGAAGGGTTGGTGAAGATCTTTTCCCAGTCTGTAGGCTGTCACTTTGTTCTACTGACAGTGTCTCCTGCCTTACAGAAGCTTCTCAGCCTCATGAGGTCCCATTTACTAATTGTTGACATTAAGGCCTGGGCTGTTGGTGTACTGTTCAGGAAGTTGTTTCCTGTGCCTATGTGTCCCAGGCTCTTCCCCACTTTTTCCTCTAACTGAATTAATGTATGTGGTTTTAAGTTGAGGTCTTTAATCCACTTGGACCTGAGTTTTGTGCATGGTGACAAATAAGGGTCTAATTGCATTGTTCTACATGTAGACATCCAGTTAGACCAGCACCATTTGTTGAAGATGCTATCATTTTTCCATTGAACAGATTTGGCTTCTTTACACTATGGAATACTACTCAGCTATTAAAAACAAGGAATTCCCGAAATTTGTGGACAAATGGATTGATCTAGAAATTATCATAATGAGTGAGTTCACCCAGAAACAAAAAGAGACAAACGGTATTGCTCACTTATATCAAAACACTAGTCCAAGGGATATGTACCATGAAAAACTTTACTTACCAAAAAAGTGGGTCAGAACAGAGGACATCCTATTGAGACTCTAGGTGAGAGTAGCATAGAAGAATGGGGAAATAGTAGGACCCACGGGGTCCTGGAAACCTACAATAAGACCTTTATAAAAGGGAGATCTGGGTCCTGGGGTCCTCCTCAAACTAAGGCACCAGCCAAGGAGAATATAGGCAGTAAGCTTCGAAGACCTAGCCAACGAACATGATATTCTCCACCATTGAGTAGAGAGTGAGATCTGACTCTCACACGAACTCTGGTGCCCCTTTTCTGACCATGTCCCCTGGATGGGGAGGCCTGGTGTCACTCAGAGGAAGGATAGCAAGTTACCAAGAAGAGACTCGATATTCTAAGAGCATATATAGGGGGAGGAGGTCTCCCTCAATCACAGACATAGCGGACGGGAGAAGGGGGGAAGTGGGAGGGAGGGAAGAATGGGAGGAAACAGGGGAAGGGCTAACAATTGAGATGTAATATGAATAAATTAATAAAATTAAAAAAAGAAAAAAGACATATAGAAAGGTACTACTGTGGAAGATTATACACACACACACACACACTGACACACACACACACACATATACACACATGAGAGATAGAGATAGATAGACAGATAGATAGAGAGAGACAGAGAGACAGAGAGAGAGAGACAGAGAGAGACAGAGAGACAGAGAGAGACATACACACAGAGCAGGGAGAGATAGGGGGAGCGAGGGAGGAAGAGAGAGAGAATATGGAGTTACTCTATTACAGGTAACAATGCCCTACTGCATACTACAGAGTAACTAATAGAAAGGTCTAGTGCCATGAATGGGTGACTTCTTTGGGAGTTGTTGACCTGTGAGTTCCTATAGATTCATTTCATTACATTACATTAAAATACATTATAGCCTATTGGTGTTACTTTTGGTTACCTCCAGAAATTGATGATAAGACACTATTGCTGAAGACACCACATGCTTGAGTCCTAGAACACGGAAACATCAAATGGGTAATGACCTGAATCTTCATTACTACTGGTTAGCGTTTATGGTGCTGGAAAGTGCTATACACATTAATGGAAAAGAAAAGTAATCATGACTCATTCCCAGCTGTGAAGAGTGTGGCCTACAACAATGACTGGCTTGGCAAAACATGCCGATTAGTACAATAGTGCAATAAACATCTTGAGAGTAACCAACCATTTTCAGCTTGAAGTCCCTTCCTACAAGCTAAAATCCACAGCTGAGACTGTTTTCAGGGCCAAGAACTTATGGTTAGACTGGGGACTTACAGGAGAACCTACTAACATTATTCTGCTAACTAGACATAGTATTAAACCAATTCCCAACGAATTGTCATTATACCCATCATCTGAAAAGCTTCTATTTCTAGATAGGGATTAACACACACACACACACACACACACACACACACACACACACACACACACACACACACACACACAAATAGCCAAAGTACAGAGAATAAAAGAGTTCTGACTGTTCAGCTCTGAAGGGAATATGTATTCTATACCACCTTCTCCAAGATTTAGAGAGCAGAAAGTGTAAGAACCAGAGGAAATGGTGTCTTCTAGACATGACATGACAGCTGCATATGAGAACTTCCAGCCATTGGAACAGGATACAGAAAACCTGTGCAAACCCAAGCCAGGCCACAATCCAGTTCAAGATGGGAGTTGGGCATACATTCTCACCCCTTGCTGTGGAGCTACTGGCAAATGCCAACTGCTGAGAGAAGAAGAGATAATTTTCTCTAAGAATTTAGCCCTTGGTAAGCTGAATAATCTCCAGTGGAAGATCACACATCCATGAGTATTTGGGATACGCAAATTGGTCTTGAAGGGGGCAAAAAAGGCACAAAGTTGGGTGGGTAGGGAGGAAAAGTGGGGCATGGGAAGAGTTAGGGAAGAGGTATAAATATGCTTAAACATGCTGTATGAAACTCTCAAAGAATTAATAAAAATTAAAAACCCCAGTAACACTTATTGTATTCTAGTTTGCTGAACTTCAAAGGCTGCTCTAATTCCTCTGAATTCTGCCAGTACAAAGGACCATGAGGACTGTCAATTGTTGAGTACCGAATGACTACGCCCAGACTGTACAGGTTTTAAACACCTGTAGGGGCTGAGGATGTGGCTCAGTTGGTAGAGTGCTTGTCTAGGAGGTAGGAAACCCTGGACTGAATCCTAGCACTTTATAAACCAGGGTGATACACCCACCTGTAATGCCAATTCTAAGGAGGGGAAGACAGGAGGATCAGAAGTTCAAGGTTATTCTCAGTTACACAGTGAGTTGAAAAAAACTCTCTAGGAACTGGATCAAATAATAAAGGTCTGTGCTAAACCATGAGAGTTTTGGGTTGAGTGGTAGTAGCAAATGGTCTCTATACACATTATATAATACACATATATACATATATATCAATGTTTACATATATTTATAGATAGTGCATATTTAAATATAAAAGATCTCTCTTACATTCTCAATTGCTGTGTCTTTTAAGAAGGGTATAAATGATTGATTTTTCTCATGCTAAAAGAGCTTCTGGAAAATTTTGTGCTTAAAATAGCAAATTATGATTTTGTTTTACATAGACCATAAGACAGAAAATCATAATGATGCTTTTACCATTTATCATAAGTCTACTGATGAGATATATTTTTAAACAACTTTCAGGAGATTCTATTAACATTGCTCAAATAAACTAAATGGTAATATTGCTTTCTTTTTTCATTTTTTCTTATGACCACTTTCTGTGAAATGCTGCTTAAAAGTTAATGTCTTATGTGAAATATTTCCTTCAATAATCTACTTAAAATTTTATCTAAGTTTTTCTTTAATTGCTTGCACTTATAACACAACCTATCCACTTCTACTTTAGATACATAAATCTTGTCTTTGTCAGACATAAATACCTTCCAGAGACTTCTAGACCAATAAAATGTTCCTCTCAGTTTTGCTATTTCCTCAAGGAATACTTACTAATTCCTTTTTATATCTCCATATATCTTGAAGAAACACAACCATAACATAATATAGTTGATCTTGTCTAGGTTTCTACTTTAACAATATTACCAAGTTTCATAAATACATTAAAGAACATTTCTGTTTTGAAAGGTGAGTACTAAACAGCACTGCTTCCATCACCAATTTCCAGATGGTGGAATTTATATCCTAAGTGGAATATATATATATATTTAAATTTTTTATTTTTTTATTAATTTATTCTTGTTACATCTCAATGGTTATCCCATCCCTTGTATCCTCCCGTTCTCCCCCCCCCCCATTTTCCCATTATTCCCCTCCCCTATGACTGTTCCTGAGGGGGATTACCTCCCCCTGTATATGCTCATAGGGTATCAAGTTTCTTCTTGGCAACCTGCTGTCCTTCCTCTGAGTGCCACCAGGTCTCCCCCTCCAAGGGACATGGTCAAATGTGAGGCACCAGAGTACGTGAGAAAGTCGTATCCCACTCTCCACTCAACTGTGGAGAATGTTCTGACCATTGGCTAGATCTGGGAAGGGGTTTAAAGTTTACCTCCTGTATTATCCTTGGCTGGTGCCTTAGTTTGAGCGGGACCCCTGGGCCCAAATCTGCCTATCATAATATATTCCACATAGAATTGACCAGAAACTAAGTGGAATATATTTTATGTAGGATGGATGAGAGTATTTTCAAATTGAATCACTTGATAAAGTGGTACTAAAGGTAATCACTTTTGAATACATGGCTTTCTCTCACTGTCAACTCGGAGCCAGGGATATTGGGCACCAAGGGCAAATCTGTCACACCTGAGATTTTATGGGCAAACTAGCTGGAGTCACACCCACCATCTCACTTCTGGAGAAGGGGCCATTTGTGTGTGTGTGTGTGTGTGTGTGTGTGTGTGTGTGTGTGTGTGTGTGTGTGCTACATAGCACACCTATAAACCTATCTTGGATAGACTCTATCATCTGCATCTCCCAGGTTCAATATCTCAGTCACGTTGGTCTTCTTCCCTCTCACTCAGTTTCCTAGAGTTACTGGTTCTCCTTTTAGAATATGCTCATATTGGTGTCTTATATCATGATGGCCCTGTTGCTACTAGTATAGCATAGAAGATCTGGATGTAGCCACCTGGACTTTGTCACCACATTGCGTGACCTTCAATGCTAAACTGAACCTCAATTTCCTTACCCATAAGTAAGAGTAACAGGCCTCACAAGGTTGCTTGTTCTTGGAGAGAGGGGGTTGAGGAGAGAGTCAACAGTGTAGAATGAGCAGAAGGCATTCAGAATGCCTGAGGAAATTTGAGTTTCCTGTCTTGGAGTCTGGAAGAGAAGCGGCTGGGAGACTGGAGAGGACATTGAAGAGCTCCTTAAATCCCCACACAGGGAATGAACAAGCTGTTCTGTAACGCCTCCAATGTCCTCCTCTTCCATGAGATTTTTCCTGATGCTGCATAATCCTGCCAGTTAGGATAACTCACGTACATCTTACATTCCACTACAGTACTACCAGGCTTACAGTACTTTCCACGTGCCAAATCATACCCGGACGTCACCATTTTTAAAGTAATTATCTCTGAGTAGGAAATGCCATCAGCTTCCTATTTCTCAGTCTCAGCCACAGCTCCTTGACTATAAAAGATGCTCAATACCAGCAACTGATTTAATTTTATGAGCATGGGCGATTCACTTGTCCTTTAATGAGTTTCCTTAGCAGTAAACAAGAGCTTTGCATGTGAACTTCTGCACTCTCAGTAATGCTACGTAGTAAACTTTCTAATTAAAAAATATAAAAATACTTAGCAATTATTAAAAAATGAACACTAATCTTAAAAATGGATTTTTGAAGTGAGTAGGAAAAAGGAACTTCACTGGGTTAATTTTATATGGAGACTCATTGGAGGCAGGGACACATGAACAATTTCTGTGACTCTCTTGTTTCTCCTCTCTGCACAGGAATTTCACTGAGGGCAGTTCTCCTTGTTCTGGGAATATTGATCATTGATGCTCAGTCTCAAAAGACCAAGGAAAACCAAAGCAAAGGGGGAAAGAACAAACAAAGCAAGCAAGCAGGCTTCTGGTAAAAGTCACATCCATCATATGTACATTCTGAGTGTTTTACTTCTGCAACCAGACTGAGCACAGCATATTCTTAGCACCACCTCTAATGAACCTAGGCAAATAAGTAACATCACCATCTAGCTTCCTCATCTAGATCTCAGAATCTATTGTTTCAGTATCGTATAGTTAATTTACATTTTCAGTGAACTCTCCCTCTTCAGGGTAATGTTCCTTAATTATTTCCAAAAATTAGAAACAAACTAAATCTCTATTCTTTTCCCTTCCCCTCCCCTCCCCTCTTCTTCCTTCTGCTCCCCTCCCCTCCCCTGCCCTCCCCTTCCTTCTTTCCCCTTCTATCCTCTCTCCTCCCTCCCTCCCTCTCTCCTTCCTACCTTCCCTCTCTCCCTCTCTCTTGGGTTTTCAAAACAGGGTTTCTCTGTGTAGCCCTGACTGTCTGGAACTCACTCTGTAGACTAGGCCTGCCTCTGCCCCCTGAGTGCTGGGATTAAAGGTGTGTATTACCCCCATCAGCCTAAATCTCTTAATAGGAGAACTGCTAGATAAATTATTGCA